>NC_090648.1:115431867-115741175 GCF_040937935.1 Hyperolius riggenbachi | reverse complement strand
GGTATTATTTTAAAAGGAAAAATCCATTATCCTTCTCCGTTTAGGTTCCCTTTAAGGATTTGTAGCATAAAAGCCAACTCACATTGGCTGGGATTCGAACCTGGGTCTCTCTGTATGTGGACAAGCACACTATCCACTATACCAACTGAAGCTGGCCTGAAAATGCTGGCCTGAAAATGCTGGCCTGAAAATGCTGGCCTGAAAATGCTGGCCTGAAAATGCTGGCCTGAAAACAAGCTGCATGCTTGTTTCAGGGTGTGATGCAGCTTGTTTTCAGGCCAGCAATTTCAGGCCAGCAATTTCAGGCCAGCAATTTCAGGCCAGCTTCAGTTGGTATAGTGGATAGTGTGCTTGTCCACCATACAGTGAGACCCAGGTTCGAATCCCAGCCAATGTGAGTTGGCTTTTATGCTACAAATCCTTAAAGGGAACCTAAACGGAGAAGGATATGGATTTTTCCTTTTAAAATAATACCAGTTGCCTGAATCGCCTGCTGATCCTGTGTCTCTAATACTTTTAGCCACAGCCCTGAACAAGCATGCAGATCAGGTGCTCTGACTGAAGTCAGACTGGATTAGCTGCATGCTTGTTTCAGGGTGTGATTCAGCCACTATTGCAGTCACAAAGATCAGCTGGACTGCCAGGCAACTGGTATTGTTTACAGGAAACAGCCATATCACTCTCAGTTAAGGTTCCCTTTAAAGGAGAACTGTAGTGAAAGGTATATGGAGGCTACCATATTGATTTCCTTTTAAGCAATACCAGTACCTGGCTATCCTGCAGATCCTCTGCCTCCAATACTTTAGCCCTAGACCCTGAACAAGCATGCAGCAGATCTGGTGTTTGACATTTTTGTAAGATCTGACAAGATTAGCTGCATGCTTGTTTCTGGTGGGATTCACACAACAGTGGCTGGATAGTGTACTGGTTAAGGGTTCTGCCTTTGACATGGGAGACCAGGGTTCGAATCCTGGCTAGGTCAAGTACCTATTCAGTAAGGAGTTCAAAGCAAGACTCCCTAACACTGCAGGGTGGCCTCTTGAGTGCGTCCCTGTGGCTGCAGCTCTTGAGCGCTTTGAGTCTGACAGGAGAAAAGCACTATACAAATGTTTGGATTATAATTATTATTATTACTGCAGCCAAATAGATCAGCAGGGCTGCCAGGCAACTGGTATAGCTTAAAAGGAAATCAATATGGCAGCCTCCA
This sequence comes from Hyperolius riggenbachi, assembly GCF_040937935.1. Classification (NCBI taxonomy): domain Eukaryota; kingdom Metazoa; phylum Chordata; class Amphibia; order Anura; family Hyperoliidae; genus Hyperolius; species Hyperolius riggenbachi. The sequence goes on along the minus strand of NC_090648.1, from coordinate 115,739,968 downwards.
TATACCTCTCACTACAGTTCTCCTTTAAGCAACCTAATGGTTCTATTGCATTGAGCATTAATGGTACATTTTACGGTAGCTTCACTTACTACTGTAGTGGTACAGTGCTTAGGGTGATGCACTGACGTGTCCACCATGCAGTGTGATCTGGGTTCGATTCCCAGCTATGGTATGATATATACTGGCTTTTAAAAAAGTATAATTCCCTGCCAGAAGACACCCTCCTCCCAGAGGGAGGAGGGAATAGGTTGAAGGGTTGAAGGGTTGAAGGGTTGAAGGGTTGAAGGGAGGAGGAGGAGGGAGGAGGGAGGAGGGAGGAGGGAGGAGGAGGTGGGAGGAGGGAGGAGGGAGGTGGGAGGAGGGAGGTGGGAGGAGGGAGGAGGGAGGTGGGAGGAGGGAGGAGGGAGGTGGGAGGAGGGAGGAGGGAGGTGGGAGGTGGGAGGAGGGAGGTGGGAGGAGGGAGGTGGGAGGAGGGAGGAGGGAGGTGGGAGGTGGGAGGAGGGAGGTGGGAGGTGGGAGGAGGGAGGAGGGAGGAGGGAGGTGGGAGGAGGGAGGAGGAGGAGGAGGGGAGGTGGGAGGAGGAGGAGGGAGGTGGAGGTGGGAGGTGGGAGGTGGGAGGAGGGAGGTGGGAGGAGGAGGAGGGAGGAGGAGGAGGGAGGTGGGAGGAGGGAGGAGGGAGGTGGGAGGAGGGAGGAGGGAGGAGGAGGTGGGAGGTGGGAGGAGGGAGGAGGGAGGTGGGAGGAGGGAGAGGGAGGTGGGAGGAGGGAGGAGGGAGGAGGGAGGTGGGAGGTGGGAGGAGGGAGGAGGGGAGGTGGGAGGTGGGAGGAGGGAGGAGGGAGGTGGGAGGTGGGAGGAGGGAGGAGGGAGGTGGGAGGTGGGAGGTGGGAGGAGGGAGGTGGGAGGTGGGAGGAGGGAGGTGGGAGGTGGGAGGAGGGAGGTGGGAGGTGGGAGGAGGGAGGAGGGAGGAGGGAGGAGGGAGGAGGGAGGTGGAGGAGGGAGAGGGAGGCCAATTAAAATCTCACTAGCAGAGAGTGTAGCAGCTGTCCCATAACTAATTAGTGTAGGCAGACAACTGAGTCAAATGGTATAAAGGACCTAGCTTGAAGGGAGGGTGGGCGGGTCCTCAAGCAGTGTGTTTGACCATAACATGTCTGCTGACAGTGAAATGGAGGGTAAAAATTTTGTTTTTTGATGCGAACTGGGCGAAGCGAACTTCCGCAAACGTTCGCCTGCGGGAGGCGAACGCGAACCACCGAAGTTCGCCAGGAACCGTTCGCCGCGAACCGTTCGGCCCAACTCTAAACGCATTTCAACATGAATAATAAGAAAAAAATTGAAAAAATGCATTATTTCTCCATTTTTGGCCATTATAGTGTTAAAATAAAACGTTCTACTGTGGATAAAAGCCACACATTTTATTTGCCCATTTGTCCTGGTTATTGCAACATTAAAAAAATGTCCCTAGTACAATGTATGGCGCCAATATTTTATTTGGAAATAAAGGTGTTTTTTTTTCAGTTTTGCGTCATCACTAATTACAAGCCCATAAATTAAAAATTAATAGTAATATGCCGCCTTGACATAAATATTAAAAAAGTTCAGTCCCTAAGGTAACTACTTATATATATTTTTTCATGTACATTTTTTTTTTCTCGCTATACAAAAAAAAAATTGCGTACTATGGGAGGATGTGGGAGGGAAATAGTTAATTATAAAAGTCAGTGTGGGGATTTTTATTAAATAAAAATGAATTTTGGTGTAATTCACTGTTTGGCCAAAGATGTCCTCAGTCATTATTTCCGATTCACGTACATAAGCACGTGAATCGGAAGTAATGCATGGCACTCAACAACAGGAAGATACAATGAATGCAGGCGTCCAATAGACGCCGCTATTCATTGAATTGGGGACTTAGATTAATGAATGGGAACTTTCATTCATTCATTTCCCCGCTAACCGGCGGTAACGGTGGCAGGCGTGCGCAGGAGTGAACGGCAGCCACATGCTGCTGCTGCAGACTTATATGCACAGCCCTGGTGCACCTGGCAACCTTTTCCAGGCTGTGAATATACTGCACGGCGTGCGACAAGAAAACAATGGAAAAATTCATTATTTCTCAGTTTTCAGCAATTATCGTTTTAAACTAATACATGCTACCATAATTAAACCCCATATATTTTATTTATCCATTTGTGCCGGTTATTACTCCGTTTAAATTATGTCCCTAACACAATGTATGGTGCAAATATTTTATTTGGAAATAAAGGTGCATTTTTTTTTCAGTTTTTCCTCCATCACTATTTAGAAACCCATAATTTAAAAAATACTAGTAATATACCCTCTTGACATACATATTAAAAAAAGTTCGTTCAGTCTCTAAGGTAACTATTGCAGGCAATGGAGACTGTGCAGGCAATGTGACCAGGGGGTCCTGGAGGATGAGGCCCACTTCCAGCTACACTGCAGCAAATATACACCGTTGAGGACTGCCCATTTCCAAAGACTCTCCGCCCACATCGCAGATTTCACCTCCACAGATGAGGAGAGGAAAATCTGTATCCTACTGAGGGAAGAGGAAACAATTGTGCAAATAGCAGCCCAATATATCACTGCCTGCCACCAACTGAGAGGAACATGATACCACATGGACTGTATAACCCCATACTCCCCTCCCCTATGGACTGTATGCCTATACCCCCTCCCCTATGGACTATATATCACATCCCCCCCATACCATCCATTACATCCTCCACCCTCCTATGGACTGTATACCTATATCCTTCCCTTATTCCCACAATCCCCCCCCCCCCCCATGTTAATGTTTTGCTTTGCTTTGGCAATGCTAAATGTATTTGGTCCTGCCAATAAAGCTTTTTGGATTTGGATTGGATTTGGACTATTTCTGTATTTTTTTTTTATTATGGAAAAAAAATGTTGGGGGGGGGGGGAGGGTTCTATTGGAGAGTGTGAGAGGGAAGAAGTTAATTTTAAATGTTATTGTGTTTTTTTTTGTTTTTTTTTTATACATTTAGTGCTATTATGCTTACAGGAAGTAGAGAGTGTACATGTAACTTTTTTTTTTTTAGAATGGATCATAGAAGCTGCCGATCATTACAATGGAGACTTAGATCAATGAATGGGAACTGCGTTCCCATTCATTGATCTCCGGGCTAACAGACGGCCGGGCTAACAGAACCCCCTCGGGTGAACGTGCGATTGGCCACATCTATGGTTTATTTTGCTTTGTGGATGTAACTCTTACGTCCAGCATGCATTTTTGGGTGTAGGTGCTCTGTCCAAAAAGCTTAAATAGTTAATGATGTATAATAGTGTCCATTGTGTCATTCTGAGCATTAGGAAAGACAAGCCAAATAACATTTATATTGCACTTTTCTCCTTGCGGACTCAAAGCGCTAGAGCTGCAGCCACTAGAACGTGCTCTATAGGTAGTAGCAGTGTTAGGGAGTCTTGCCCAAGGTCTCCTACTGAATAGGTATTGTATTTTTATATCTAAAAGAATCTCTCTGATTGGATTTGTTGCACATGCCCTCCACCCCCTCCTCACTCCCTTGGCCTTTACGTAACTCCTACTGAATAGGTGCTGGCTTACTGAACAGGAAGAGATGAGATTTTAACCCTGGTCACCTGTATCGGAGGCAGAGCCCTTAACCAGTGCTCTATCCAGCTACTGTATTATACCAAATTAATATACTATGTATTGATCTATTTTTGTTGTCTTCTGTAGTTTTTTGCTTCCCAAGCAATCAACTAAGAGTCATTTTTTCTTCTACAAAGAAATGAAATTAGCATTCTGATATGTTGCTACTTTACAAACGGAGCTCTTCTCCACTGACTGCATTCGGATCCAAAAATGTGATTGGACGAGACTTTCCGGTTCTGCGGAAATAAAACTACTACACAGTGCAATTGTGTGCAGTTACAAATTGCATTGACAGTTGGAAAGAGTCATCATAATCACAGTGTTAATCACAGTGCCCCTTGCCCACTGTGGCGATCGGGTGCTATGCAATTTTTAACTAAACACAATTGCACTATGTGTTGTAGTTTTCATGCATTTGCACTCAGGTTGTAGTCTATAGAAGAGCAAGAAAATCACATACCAGGTACAGTACTGTGTAATTTTTTGTGTGATTTACCGATGTGACATCAAGCCCTGCCCATTATCTCCTGAAAATCGCAATTGTGCCATACAAATGATAGGGGCATGAAAAATCACAACATAATGCAATGGAATTTACTTTTAGAAAATCCAATGAATTCCCACGTTTTTGAACGTAATTTGTAGTAGAAAAGGGCTCTTATAGTAAAGAAAGTTTCAAGAAATAAGATATGAGCAGGATCTTGGTCAATTTCTGTACATCAAAGAAGCTTAGGGCCACTATCATGAAAAACTGTAATATTTAAAATGCATGAAAACACATAAATAGAAAGTACATTTCTCACAGAATAAAATGTGCTATACATTATTTTTAACCTGTGTTGCTGTCACTTATAGTAAGTTGTAGAAATCTGATAGAACTGACGGGTTTTGGACTAGCCTATCTCCTCATGGAGGTTTCTCTTTAGTGAATGGCAGTTGCTCAGTCCAACTGCCAAAACAGTGTGCAAACTGATAGGATGGGCGGCCTGCATCTTTGTATAGATCCTTTCCAGGGAGTGCTTTTGTAAAGGAAAAAAAATGAAATATTGAGAACCCCCCATGAGATGGATAAGTCAAAAACCTGTCAGTTCCGTAGTATTTCTACTAACTATTGTAAGTGACAGCAACAAAGGAGAAAAGTAATTTATAGCTCATTTTACTCTGCAAGAAACATACCTCTTATTATTTGTGTTTACATGTATTTGAAATTTTACAATTTTTTGCAACAGTGGGGGTTTTAAGTGGACTATCATCCTTCTAATTACTTGCAGGTATTATACATGTATGTAAACATTTTTTTTAATTTAATTTGAGATACGCCTGTGTTAAACAAGAAATGGTGACCGCCCTCCACTTAGAAAGGCTATATAATGAGCAGCAGAATAACAGGACAGAATGATTCTCTGTTCCGGCAGATGCTGCATTAGGGTGGCACGTTTAATAGGATGGTACATAGAATCCTACGAACAATGAGGCAGATACATCTTTCAAACAGTTTAAGTGCAAACATGAGCTCATGTTACATTAATCTGAAACAATGTTACCTTAAGATTGAGGACAATTAATGTAGACACAGCGTACAGTAGAATTTATTATAATATGATTCCAGCTAAAAGCTTTCCCTGCAAGTAGTGTTCTTGGTATGAGGAACATTATGCATTAGGGTGATATAACTAAGCTTGACAGAAGCTGCTAACCATCCTACGGACTTTATAACAAGAGCATAACAGGAAGTCATTACATTTGTGTAACCCAGCAAACATTAGCAGCGTGATGGCTGAGCCTGTAAGTACAAGGCTGTGACTGACTAAAACACTGGCTGCTAATAAAATGCCTTTATTAGAAAAGAAACTGCCCTGATTTGACTTCAGAATCTAAAATAAAGCTAATGGTATAGATTCTAAAGGGAAAGAAAGGAGTACACAAGTCCAGATTTATACTTTTTAACGCCCCTTGGCCAACTTTCCTGCTGATCCTCTTCCATGTGCAGCAGTAACCGCTGTCCCCCATTCCATGTGCAGCCCCCTTATCCATATATAATGTCCATAAAAAGCAGCTCCTCTTTTTCATGTGCAGCTCTTTTGGGCAGCAGCACCCCTCTTCCATGTGTTGTTCCCACTTGCAGCCTCGTACTCCTCCATATGCTGCAACCCCACTTCCATGTCCGGCCGCCCCCCCCCCCCCCCCTATCCCCCCTTGGACTGAAGCCGCCCAAAGCCCCTTCCCAGAAATCCAGCCCTGGGATTATAGATGATCTAGAAATGTGGTTGGTATGCAAATTCCAGTCCCAGAGTATCTAGACCAGGGGTCTTAAACTCAATTTACCTGGGGGCCGCAGGAGGCAAAGTCAGGATGAGGCTGGGCTGCATAAGGAATTTCACAATCGCGGCGCATGGCCGCCTCTGCCCGCCCCTCTCACTCTTCCTTCACAGAGAGGGGCGGGGAGAGGCGGCGATTGACGTCAGGAGGGGCAGAGCTGAAGCTGAAAGTTCTGCCCCTTCCAGGAAATGCCGGCGGATTGCCCCCCGGGCGATTTGGGGGCTCTCGTTTAGCGGCGGGGATGCGGAGGATTACTTGGGAGCACTGAAGCGAACTATAAGGAAGCTTTTGCCGGCGAGGGCCACAAAATATTGTATCGAGGGCTGCAAATGGCCCGAGGGCCGCGAGTTTGAGACCCCTGATCTAGACTATTACCCTTGTTCATTCCAAGTGACGCAATGAGAAGAATTGCTCTTGCCTTACACAAAGAGGCATATGTGTCCCTATTCACTGTCTGCTTCTGGGAGTCAAGCTAATTAAACCTAGGACGATGGGAGTATTGAGCTGTTTATGCACTGAATGATCTGTACTGAACTAGGCTGCTTGTCTTATTTATCTTTCTTTTCGCTCTTTCTCTGCTGCTCTTCTCTGTCAAGCTCAGTGGCTACCAAATACTCAGAGGATCGAGTTCAAACTCTTAACCCTGACCTACAAATCTCTCCACAATTAGAGATGGCCCGAAAATCAGATTTCGGGTTCGCGAACCATAAACACGAACTTCCACAAAAGTTTGAGTTCACGCGAACCAGGCGAACCGCTATAGACTTCAATGGGCAGGCAAATTTGAAAACCTACAAAGACTGTTCCTGGCTACAAAAGTGATGGAAAAGTTGTTTCAAGGGGTATTACACCTGGAGGGGGGCATACCGGAGTGGATACATGCCAAAAGTCCCTCGGAAAATGACGTATTTGACGCAGGGTAGGGTAATAATCCCTAAAGGGCAGAAATCACAATACATTCCTCAATTGGAGGCATAAAGTGCTTTAAAACATCTTGCGTGTGTATACATCGATCAGGTAGTGTACTGCTTCACACTGACAGACCACTGACCGACCAAACTCACTCGCATCGCAAACAGCTGCAAAGGGTTGTCAGGCAGACATCCGTGGTCAGATGGACCCTTGACCCACGCTGTGTGCCAGATATGTCACCACTTGCTTTTCAACATCACGGTACAGTTTGGGTATCACCTTTTTGGAAAAATAATTGTGGCCTGGTATCTTCCACTACGGAGTCCCAATCATCACAAATTTTCGGAAGGCCCCAGAGTCAACCAGTTTGTATGGTAACAGCTGGAAGGTTAACAGTTCCGACAAGCCAGCTGTCAGACGCCGGGCAAGAGGGTTACTGGCTTCTTCCACTCAAATATTTCCTTAACGGACACCTGGCTGTGGGCAGAGGAGCAGGAACTGCTCAAGGTGAGAGGCGGAGTGGAGGAGGGTGGCTGTGAAGATGCAAGGGCAGCAGAGGGTAAAGTGGCTGAAGATGCTGGACCAGGAGGAGGAAGAGGAAGAGGAGGGTGGCTTTGCATTTGTGTGCTGCTTTTCCTCATGTGCTCATCCCATTGGTGTTTGTGATGCGAGATCATGTGCCTTCGTAAGGCAGTTGTCCCTATGTGGGTGTTGCACTTTCCACAACTCAGTTTTCATTGGCAGAGATTACAGATGGCATCACTGTAATCTGAGAGAGAGATACAAAAAAAATGCCACACTAGTGAGCTCTGGGATAACGGCATTCTGGTGGTGGCAACAGCAGGCGTTGAAGGGCGTGTTGGCTGGCTGACCCTAGGTGGTGATACATGCCATTGGACACTGCCACAAGTTGCCTCTGCAGCTTACAGCAACTCATCTCCTCCTCTCTGTCTCCCCCTCTGAACTGTCCCCCTGTTCATCTCGTCTTCCGGGGTCCCACAGGCTCCTATGTGGCATCCATGCCCACATCATCATCATCATCCATAGCTTCGCTTGTATCAGACACTTCCAAAACTGCACCAAGAACAGGTAGTTCATCATCATCCTCACACCTTACCACACCTTGTGTGTAGTGATGCCTAACTGAGACATATGAGGTTGTGTAACAGCCTTAGTGCCTTCATCTTGTAACAATAATGGTTGTGGATCAGTAAATTCATCTACAGGAATGTGTGCATATGAATAACTCCTGCGACATCTCAAGTGGAGCGGCTGTGGTGCTAATAGTAGTAGTGGTGGTGGCTGCCGGCTGAGTGGTAAGTAGTTGTGGAGTGCCCGAATCAGAACAGGAGGAGGAAGATATGTCATGGTTCCGTGCAGAGGCTGAGGAAGATGAGGTGTGCTGTTGTGTTAACCAGTCAACTAAGTCTTCAGAATTTTGGGGGTTGAGGGTAGGTGCCCTCTGAACACTTTGCATTGGTGGAGGGCCGCACAAAATCACACCAGCACGATCTCAAAAAGACAAGCCGGGTGGCAGCTGATCGCTTCTCTGCCTCCCTGGGGGACAGCCGTGCCAGCCCAGGGGAACAGCCGGCTGTTCCCAGTACAGCGCTGCCATACATCGCAGCACTGTACAATGTAAGTAGACAGTGGTTTCGCCGTTCAACAGTCTCCTAGTGGTGATCGCCGCTGGGAGACTGATGATGGAGTGGAGCGTTGAGCGGTCCTGGGGCTGCCGCTGCGTTCATGCCAATTGGCGTGGAGCGGTCGGCAAGGAGTTAAAGGTCAAACAATTTTTTAAAAAAACCTGTCATAAAATAGCAATGTTTCGGACATCCATGTTTCCTTTATCAAGCTACAACAGGTACAGCGTGTACTGAGGTGCTGCAAAGCTGTCATCATCATGAAAAGACCAGAACTTGGCATGAGAGCAGCTTTACAGCTGAATGTGAACGAGAGCCATTGTGAAATTGCACCGTAAGAATATAATTCATCTCAAAATAACAAGTGATTTTCTTGTGATTTATACCTGCAGAGAGGCTTATAACTCTTTAGCCTGAATTACTAAACTCTATAGCACACAACAGGGATGCTTCACTTCACATTGTTGTTTGATGGCATGAGCTAGTTCCTACTGACATCGGTGTACAGGGATAGAGCCACAGCAACATGCTGGCATGCTTGTCTTTCATCAATGGGAAAATTAATTAATGGGCAGTATGGCCTCTGGTGGTGCGGAGTGGTACAGAAGAGTGTAGAACATGTTGCATTGCCTGCAGGTCTCCACCATGTAAAAATATTCATCATCGATTCTATAATTGTATCCTCAAAAACCTTCTAAAAAGTACATTTGCTATTCTTTGGTATACAAAATGTAGCAAAAAAAAGGCATTTAAATGTAGTCAAAAGTAGTATAATAGGTTACCATGGGATCTGCTTGATTCTATTAGCAATGGAAAGCTGCTTTGAAACCAAGTAAACTTGTTTTTATTATGTATTTTCAACTGTTATCACTAATGGAATATATAAAAGGCAGAGTGATACATTATGCTGCATTGAATGGCGCTTGCTATGTAATCGGAATACTGTAGCAGTTTTGGCCAATCACCAGCATCCCACATAAATCCTGCCCAGCGCTGTTTAAAGACACAGGCTGACCAGGCGAGTTCCTGGAGCACCCTAAATACAATGGAAGCACATTTGGTAGCAGTTCCCACAGAGCTGAGTCAGCAGACCTGGATGACATCTCTTTCTTTTCACTATTGCCTCTGTATGCAGGGGCGTAGCAATAGGCCCTGCAGCGCCTGCGCCCGCGGGGGGGGGGGGGGGGGCCTCGGGGCCGTTTTTTGGGGGCTGGAGGGGTGGCAGCATGAGGGGAAAGCCTTGCCCACAGTCGGCGGGGAGAGGGGAAGTTCCCCCCTCTCCCTCACCTCGGGGCTCTCCCCTCTGCGCTCCCCTCCAGCTAGTGAATGTGTGTGGGCAGCGGGCAGCGGCGGCGGGTTACATACCTTCTTCCTTGCGTTCCATCGCCGCCTTCTCGCTATAGCGGCTGACGTCACTACCGGAAGCGGAAGTGACGTCAGCCGCTAGAGCGAAAAGGCGGCGATGGAACGCAAGGAAGAAGGTATGTATCCCGCTGCTGCCCGCTGCCCACACACAGGGGGATTTTCAGGTGTCTGCTGCCCACATTACGATTTTCAGGTGCCTGCTGCCCACATTACGATTTTCAGGTGTCTGCTGCCCACATTACGATTTTCAGGTGTCTGCTGCCCACATTACGATTTTCAGGTGCCTGCTGCCCACATTACGATTTTCAGGTGTCTGCTGCCCACATTACGATTTTCAGGTGTCTGCTGCCCACATTACGATTTTCTGGTCACTGCTGCCCACATTACGATTTTCTGGTCACTGCTGCCCACATTGCGATTTTCTGGTCACTGCTGCCCACATTGCGATTTTCAGGTGTCTGCTGCCCACATTACGATTTTCAGGTGTCTGCTGCCCACATTACGATTTTCTGGTGTCTGCTGCCCCCATTGCGATTTTCTGGTCACTGCTGCCCACATTACGATTTTCAGGTGTCTGCTGCCCACATTACGATTTTCTGGTGTCTGCTGCCCACATTGCGATTTTCTGGTCACTGCTGCCCACATTGCGATTTTCAGGTGTCTGCTGCCCACATTACGATTTTCAGGTGTCTGCTGCCCACATTACGATTTTCAGGTGTCTGCTGCCCACATTACGATTTTCAGGTGTCTGCTGCCCACATTACGATTTTCTGGTCACTGCTGCCCACATTGCGATTTTCTGGTCACTGCTGCCCACATTACGATTTTCAGGTGTCTGCTGCCCGCATTACGATTTTCTGGTGTCTGCTGCCCACATTGCGATTTTCTGGTCACTGCTGCCCACATTGCGATTTTCTGGTCACTGCTGCCCACATTGCGATTTTCTGGTCACTGCTGCCCACATTACGATTTTCAGGTGTCTGCTGCCCACATTACGATTTTCTGGTGTCTGCTGCCCACATTACGATTTTCTGGTGTCTGCTGCCCACATTGCGATTTTCTGGTCACTGCTGCCCACATTGCGATTTTCTGGTCACTGCTGCCCACATTGCGATTTTCATGTGTCTGCTGCCCACATTACGATTTTCAGGTGTCTGCTGCCCACATTACGATTTTCAGGTGTCTGCTGCCCACATTACGATTTTCTGGTCACTGCTGCCCACATTGCGATTTTCTGGTCACTGCTGCCCACATTGCGATTTTCTGGTCACTGCTGCCCACATTACGATTTTCAGGTGTCTGCTGCCCACATTGCGATTTTCAGGTGCCTGCTGCCCACATTACGATTTTCAGGTGCCTGCTGCCCACATTACGATTTTCAGGTGTCTGCTGCCCACATTACGATTTTCTGGTGACTGCTGCCCACATTACGATTTTCAGGTGCCTGCTGCCAACATTACGATTTTCAGGTGTCTGCTGCCCACATTACGATTTTCTGGTCACTGCTGCCCACATTGCGATTTTCTGGTCACTGCTGCCCACATTGCGATTTTCAGGTGTCTGCTGCCCACATTGCGATTTTCTGGTGTCTGCTGCCCACATTACGATTTTCTGGTGTATGCTGCCCACATTAGGATTTTCTGGTGATTGCTGCCCACATTGCGATTTTCTGGTGACTGTTGCCCACATTGCGATTTTCTGGTGACTGCTGCCCACATTGCGATTTTCTGGTGACTGCTGCCCACATAAGGATTTTCTGGTGACTGCTGCCCACATTAGGATTTTCTGGTGTGTGCTGCCCACATTATGATATTCTGGTGACTGACTGCTGCCCACATTAGGATTTTCTGGTGACTGCTGCCCACATTACGATATTCTGGTGACTGCTGCCCACATTAGGATTTTCTGGTGACTGATGCCCACATTGCGATTTTCTGGTGACTGCTGCCCACATGGCGATTTTCTGGTGACTGCTGCCCACATTGCGATTTTCTGGTGAACTCTGCCCACATTACGATTTTCTGTCCCACATTACGATATTCTGGTGAACGCTGCCCACATTACGATTGTCTGGTGAATGCTGTCCACGTTACAATTTTCTGGTGACTGCTGCTCACGTTACGATTTTCTGGTGAACTCTGCCCACATTATGATTTTCTGGTGAACTCTGCCCACATTATGATTTTCTGGTGAACGCTGCCCACATTACGATTGTCTGGTGAATGCTGTCCACGTTACAATTTTCTGGTGACTGGTGCCCACATTACGATTTTCTGGTGAACTCTGCCCACATTATGATTTTCTAAAGGCCCACATTACGATTTTCTGGTGAACTCTGCCCACAATACGATTTTCTGGCCCACATTACGATTGTCTGGTAAAATGCTGCCCACTTTACAATTAATTTACAGTGAAACGCTGCCCCATTACGATTATTTGGCACCTATGGGGGGGGGGGGGGCCCATCCAAATATTCGCAGGGGGGCCCAGTGATTTCTAGTTACGCCCCTGTCTGTATGATAAACACCACAGCCAGATGGGAGATGGGAGAAAATGTAACAAACGGATGAAGAGTCTCTCCTCCCTCTACAAAGACAAAAGGGTGTGGCACAAGATGAGAGCAAGGAGCTGCACACTGTGTAGCTGCAGTGACCCTGCCCCATACAAGATAGGATAGGAGGAGAGTGGCATAGGTGATAGGAAGCAGGAGAGTCAGGAGCAACACACCATGCTGCTGTGAGTATGCTTGTCACCTCCTGGCAAACACTTCTCATCACCTGCTACCTTTCATCATCCCCTATGTGTCACTTTTTTTCAACTGCTAGCTACCACATCTCATCATCTGCTCTTGTTTTATTTACCGCCCACCAACTGTCACTTATCATCTGCTATCTGTCACTTCTTGTAAACCACTAGCTGTCACTTTTCATCATCTCCCATTGCTCATCATCCACTAGCTGTCACTCATCGTTATCCACTGGCTTTCTCCTCCTATCATGCACTAGCTGTGCTGTTGCTTATCATCATCTGCTATTGGCCTCTACTCATCACCTACTAGCTGTCTCTTCTAGTCTTTCTTTATAAGCCACTACACATTACCCACTAGCTATCACTGTATGTTAATCATCACAAGCTTTCAATTCTCTTTATTTGCTTTCTGCCACTACTAATCACCCACTAGTTTTCACTTTGAGTCCACCGCTATCTGCCACTACTCTTCTTCACCCACTGGCTGTCACTTTTCTTCAACTGCTATCTGCCACTACTCAACACCAGCCTACTGGCACATTTCATGACTCAAAAGCTGTTACTTCTCATTATTTGCTATCTGCCACTACTAATCATCCACTAGTTGTCAGTCACCTCTTATCATAAGCTATCTGCCATTTCTGGTCAGCAATTGGTTCTCTTTTTTTTTTTTTTTACAAGCATCAGCAGCACCATAGTGCGGTTTCCTAACCATATTGTTAAGCTCCATCACCTCGCTATTTGGGTCTAGGAAATTGGCTGGCATCATAAAGGTATTAGTTAGCAGAAGACAAGGAAGTAACAATAGGGGAAAAGGGGATGCCGTCCCTGCACCCGCGGGGGGAGGAGGGGAGGAGGGAACATGGCCCCTCTGGGGCCCACTCAGGGCCATTTTGGGGGGTTGCAGCATGAGGGGAGAGCTTGGCCACACATCGGCAGGGAGGGGGGACAGTCCCCCCACCTCCCTCACCTCGAGCTCACCCCTCAGTGCTCTCCTCCAGCTTCAATCAGTGTCTGCAGGCGGCAGGCAGGAACACATACCTTCCTGTGTTCCACCGCTGGAGGTTCCTCTCTCTAAGTGTCTGATGCTACTTCCTGTTTAAACTTAGAGATCAGACCTCCGCGGTGGATAGAGGTATGTGTTCCTGCCCGCCGCCTGCTGCCACTGATTGATGCTGGTGGGGGAGCACTGAGGGGAGAGCCCGAGGAGAGGGAGGGGGGTTCTGCCCCCCCCCCACCCTGCCGATGTGTGGCCAATTTCTCCCCTCATGCTGCTGTAAGCACCTCAATAATGACATAATTACAGTGCATACTTGTGGTTCTTAAATGCATATATACAGTATGTGGGACGACAAGTCAAATAATTACTTTCTGCTGCATGCTACACTCTTTGAACAGGGAGGGGGTGTGCTCTCAGAATATGTCTCTTTTGTTCTAGGACAATAAAGTTGGTTTTGAGCAGAGGGGGAGGGTTGTTGATCTAGAGAAGAGAGGCCGGTCACATGGTATGCTGACAGAGAGAGCTGAAGGAAGAGTTGGCCTGTGAAATGGATTCTAGCTTGTCCTGAAGGAGAAGAAAGATCTAGTGGCCACATGGGGACCTCCAAGTACAGCTGTCTGCAGGGGGAAGAGAGGACTATCTAACATTAGGCAAAGCAGTGAGCCAGACACCCAACAAGCCCAGACAGGACTCCAGTCTGCCAAGCTGCATGTAGCTGCAGCTCTCAAAATAAGTCTCCCACTCACTCTGAACTAGAGATGGGAAGTCCGGATCTTTTCAAGGATACGGTCTACGGATGATTCGAATCGGATCATTGAAAAGATCCGGATCTTTGAACCAAATCTTTGAATCATTTTACTAGGGAAGCAGACTGGGGGTGAAATGACAAGCAGGACAGGAGTTTCCCTGCACTTTAAATTCTGTTCAATCCTAGCTGCTAGTATAGCAAACTATGTGTCAACTTCACTGATATATTTTACTTTTAGTTCTGTTTTAAGACATGATATGTAGACTTGTGCAGGATGATAAGATAACCTTTCCCCACCTAAAGAGAGAGGTTTAGCAAGCAAGGGGCCTTATCCCCTCCAGAGTTAAGTTAACAGTTAAGAGTTAACATTTTATGGCCTGCCCATCTGATTCTCCCTGAGCATGCTGGGTATTCTGTATATCTGAGCTTTATTTATTTACCACTAAAGCAACAGGTGTGTATGCAGCACAGCAACACACAGGATCTATTAAAAGAGTACTGTGGGGTTTCTTAGGCTCCCTGCACACTGCAAATCCGTTTTCCGATTCCGATTCCGTTTCCGATTCCGTTTCCGATTTTCCCTGAATACATTCAACAGAAAAACAGATCAAAAAATGCAGCATGCAGTAAAGATTAAAAATCTGAATCGGAATCAGATGTAAAAACAGATTAAAAAGCGGAATCGGAAATGTATGCAGTGTGCAAGAGGCCTAGAAAAACGGACACTTACTTGGGGCATCTACCGGCCCCCTGAAGACATTAAAGGGAGGGTTCAGGGACAAAAACAAAATACAAATCCACTTACCTGGGGTTTCCTCCAGCCCGTGGCACTGCTCCGGAGGCTCCCGGTCTTCAGCGGTGGCACACCCGACCTGGCCAGGCCGGCTTCCAGGTTGGGCTCTTGTGCGCTCCACCGTGCGTCTCACGCGGGCGCGCTGACATCATCAGACGTCCTCCAGGCTGTACAGTACAGTCCATTGGGGGATGAGAGCTTAGAGGAGATTGCGGTGTAATCTAGGTGGCATGGGAGTTAT
Source organism: Hyperolius riggenbachi (assembly GCF_040937935.1). Classification (NCBI taxonomy): domain Eukaryota; kingdom Metazoa; phylum Chordata; class Amphibia; order Anura; family Hyperoliidae; genus Hyperolius; species Hyperolius riggenbachi. Next base: position 115,724,538 of record NC_090648.1, on the reverse strand, counting down.
GCTAACTGATGTATCATCTATTACTGCTTTGTACGTTTCATTTAGTACATCTTATGTATGTGTGGAACACAGAGATCCCCAAATTACCCTTGCAATAGTGCTTTAGCCACATGCACTTTTGGCGCTGAGTGCCATTCGCCAAAACCACCTGCTTCGCTATTTATCACTCACTAGCTCTCACTTTTCATCATCAACTATCTACCATGACTGCCCATCTACAAGTTACAACTTTTCATAATCTACTATCTAACACTACTTATCAGCCACTATACTTAGCTTCTTGTAACAAACTAGGGCTCACATGCAATTCACTTTTTCTCCTGAGTTTTCTCCTCGGAAATAATTTTCATATTCTTATTATAATACATTTTAAGCATTTTACAATTGAAAACGCACTTAAAAGTTGGTGAAAAATAACTATCAAAATTATTTTGAGTATTTTATTGCTTGCTGGTGGTTTAAAATGAATTTTATGACAAGGTGTGAAAATATTACCTAGGAGAAAACTCAGGAAAAAAAGTGAATTGCATATGGGCCCTGGTGCCACTGCTGAATACCTATAAAAGTGCTATGATAAAAACTGGCATGAGATATTGTGGTTAGTAGAATATTTGTAATGTTATCAACATTCTTCTGTTATTTATATGTATGTATTATACTATCCCCTATTTCAACCTATTCTCATGCTAACCTTCCCACATGTGAATTTATTAGTGTTATTACTGTATATTTATTTAACTACTTACTGCACCAGGTGCAGTATAATCACGCCCTGGAAAACTTCACTTGAAGTCCCAGGGACGCCCACTCCCACGCGTGAGCACGCATGTTAACATTACCGCCGGTTAGTGGGAAGTGGGAACATCAATGAATGGGAACGCAGTTCCCATTCAATTAATCTAAGTGCCCGATTCAATGAACGCCTGCATTAATTGCATCTTCCTGTTGTTACTGTGCACACATAACTTCCGATTCACGTCCTTACGCATGTGAATTGGAAATTATGACTGAGGACATCTTGTGGCCAAATAGTAAAACTGCATCAAAAAGCATTTTATTCCATAAAAATACCTACATTTTGTCACACTAGATCCTAGATGTATATACAGGAGATTAGATAAGACGTAGTCAGAATGTAAGCTAGGGTTATACACGTGAGATCAGATAGCTATGGTACAAAAAGCTGAGACAAAGGCTAGGTCAATAATCAGGCTAGGGTCATACACGAGATATCAGATGGCTGCGGTACAATAGGCTGAGACAAAGGCTAGGTCGATAATCAAGCTAGGGTCATACACGAGTGATCAGATGGTCAAGGTACACAGGAATAGGCAAGGGAGTGGTCAGTAAAGCTAAGGTCAAAAATAAAGTCAGTCAGGCAGTGGCATTAATATACAATATTTGAATAGTAAGTCGCATTGAAATACAATAACAATTAATATCACAGAGTGACAGAGTGCCCAGCAGATCAGCATACTGATTTCTATCACGGGCAGTGAGCAACTGAATGAAGAGAGCTTATACAGGTGAAAAGATCACAGACCAGCCCAGAAAAGGACCTGGCCGATCAGCACACAGGATCATCCCTGCCTAAGTGTCAGCTGATCTAAGCTATCAGCTGACACTATTATTGCCGACGTCTGAGAGTATCTGAGCTGCCCGCGCCCACCCAGGGACACAGAGGGGATGCACACTCTCACTTACCGCCGTGGGGATGCCGCCAGAGGTATTGGAGGAGGAAGCTTGGGGCTGCGCTCCACCATCAGAGCTGCCTGAGCCGGCACTGGAATCGTTGACAGGTGAGTTCCTTACACATTTACATCTAAAATTAACAATTTCCCTCCCACACTCCCCCATAGTACCTATATATAAAAATACATAAATAGTTGCCTTAGGCACTGAACTTTTTTAATAGGTATGTGAAGAGGGTATAAAACTGTGATTTTTTTATTTGCCGGCTTATAATGAGTGATGGACGCAAAACTGAAAAAAAGGCACCTTTATTTCCAAATAAAATATCGGCGCCATACATTGTACTAGGAAAATATTTTTAATGTTGCAATAACCGGGACATACGGCCAAATAAAATGTGTGGGTTTTATCCACAATAGAAATTTTTATTTTAACACTATAATGGCCAAAAACTGAGAAATAATGACTTTTTTCAATTTTTTCTTATTATTCCAATTAAAATGTGTTTAAAATAAAATAATTCTTAGCATAATGTACCTCCCAAAGAAAGCCTAATTGGTGGTGAAAAAAACAAGATATAGATCAAGTCGTTGTGATTAAGTTATTGGCGAAAGAATGGGAGGAGCGCTGACAGGTGAAAATTGCTCTGGCCCTAAAGGGGTAAAAACCCTCAGTGGTCAAGTTGTAAGAATGGCATCATATGTGCACATTCCAGAAAATACAATTCTAGCTTTGTAGAGCTATTTTTGGATAGCGGTCACACAATACCCATTTAAGGCAAACCTGAACTGAGAGGGATATGGAGGCTGCCATATTTATTTCCTTTTAAACAATGCACATTGCCTGGCTGTCCTGCTGACCCACTTCCTTTAAGACTTTTAGCCATAGACCAGGGGCGTAACTATAAATCACTGGGCCCAGCTGCGAAACTTAGGATGGGGCCACCTCACGCCAAACCCTTCCCCCTTCCCCCGCTTTCTGCACAGGTAAACTGAGAACCAATGTCATTCAGTAGGCTAGTGCACACTTGAATGTATTTTCCCCATGCAGATAAAAACAGACAGCAGTGAAGCACTGCACACATTTTCTCTATCAATTACATTAGCTTCTGTGATAAAAACGTGCATGTTTTCATACATACAGACACACATGGTGTACAGAAAACACATACAGAAAACCAACAGACAAGTGTGCTCCCAGCGTCAGCTTCTTACACTCACTCTGTCCATCTCTGATGAAGCAGAACTGGCTCTGCAGACTGCTCCAGCATCACTACAGTACACAGCACTTGGGGAGTGGTAGAGAGGTTGGGGGCCAGGGGCTGTACACAAGACCATGCTGCACACTGAATAGGGACTGCCTACAAATCTTTTTCTACAAAACTTTGTATGATTCATTTTCTGTGACTGAGCAGATGCAGTCATTAGAATAATTGTGCAGAGAGCAGAACGTTTTTTTTTCTCTAGCCCTTAGCTGTCAGTCTCTCAGGACGGGGCCCCCTGTGGCTTCTGGGCCCCCCTGCGGCTGCATCCCTTGCAGGGTCCATTGTTACGCCCCTGCCATAGACTCTGAACAAGCCTGCAGTTAAGATGTTTCCGACTGAAGTCTGACTGAATTAGCTGCATGCTTTTTTCTAGTGTGTGATTCAGACTCTATTGCAGCCAAAGAGATCAGCAGGACTGCCAGGCAAGGGAACTATCATCGATGAAAAAAATAAATAAATATGGCAGCTACCATATACCTCTTGCTTGAGGTTTCCTATAATGAATACATTTAATTTTGCCATTTTAAAAGGAATAACACTGCTACTGTGTCTTTGCTACGGAATATGCTGTTTTGTTTTTGTTTTTTTGTTTTGTTTTTTCTTTGAATTTCATTCTATGGCAACATCAGGGAAGGGTGAATCAGAAGTGTTACTGGCTAGCTTTACATTTGTGGTTTTGGTCAGTAAAAACAACTCTTTAATATCAATGTGTCAGCTCTGTACTGTAAGTAGCTCTTTGTCTGATGCTGCCTTTTGTTAATTAGTGCCGTAACAACCTATATGGAACTAAAAGCCTGTGGAAAACCTTCGGTGCCCTGCTGAAGGAATAAGAACTCTGAACTTTGATGATGGCATTGCCATGGGAACATGAATTTCCTGGCATCCCTTTTTAAAAACAGTTACTATATAAATGGCTCAAACAAAAAGTAAACTTTACTTTTCAAATTATTTACCAGTGTGAAATCTTTCATGCAGCACTAAATCCATGCTGGGGGACATTAACTGGAGAGGCCCCATGACTGCCTTACTAGATGGAGATACAGCATGGATTACACCTCTAATTTATGCGGCTACTGGATTAAGCCAATGTCGCAGCTGCCAGGATTGCTAATGAAAGGGCGATCAAAAAGACAGTAGAAGGTGGGAGGGGAAAAAAAATATATCACTGAAGGTTTTCAGGTGGCTTGGACTGTAAATTCTGATTAACGACACCTTTTTAATCCTCAACTTAATTCACCTTGTGGGAATGCGCAGTCATAAAACACTCTGCTCTGTTACTACTGCCAAGCTGTTCTACCCCTATGGAGCCTGGACGGCAGAGCTGTTAAAATGCAGAGGAAGTCTGTCTGGTTTTTGGTTGATTTCATTAAACTGTACAATTGTCTTTGTGGCGCTGACCTCCTATGGAGAATCAACAGCCTGTGCAGTTAACGTGGAGTAATAAATTGAAGTGAGGAGGGATTGGATTCTGTGTAAACAGCCTGTCCAGCAAGCAGGATGTTTTGTTTTTGTTTTGTTGCAATGTCTGGTGGGGAATATTTAAAGTGGACCTGATCTCTTGCACAGGACAGAAGGAAAAGAGAGACAAATGGCCCCTGTTTGTATTTAGAGAGTTTGGCATGTCTACTCCCTCCTCATCTGTGTCAAATCACAAGTTGTAATTTGATCTCTCAGCTGTGTCAGCTGGCTGCCTCGGCAGAGCAGCTAATTTGTAGACACAGGATGGTAACTCTATGTCTGCTTCCATTAAAGCAGGAAGTAGACACACTGCATTTATTGCAGAATTTGTATCAGCCGTAACAAATAAATCTTTTCTTTAAAGGTTATTATGCTGTTGCTTATCTTTTACAGTGGAGAGGAAGTTCTGAGTTCAGGTCCATTTTAAGTATCAACACAGTACTGAATGGAACACATTTACAAGCTGCAAGTTAACTCTAGGCAGAAATATGATTATACAAATTAAAAGGTGTTATCTGGATTGCAAGAACAACACTGTTACATAGTTACATAGTTATTTGGGTTGAAAAAAGACATACGTCCATCGAGTTCAAACAGAGAACAAAGTTACTGTAACTTCCAGAATCCCTGTAGTTTCCCTGTAGTAGTCATTTCGCCTCTGTTTCCTCTGCTTCAAAAGATTAGCCATACTTTAATGCCTAATAAGGACGAACAATTGCCTGATTAAAGAAAAAAGCAGTTAGGGTTAATAGACTGCGTTTCGCTTTAACCAGCTTGGGAAGATTCCCAGATTGTTCTTTGAACACTAAGGGTGCCCATACATTACTCGATTTCTGGCATCAATGCTGCAATATGGTCACACGATCAATTTCATCAATTGATTTCCAGGCAAAATCGTTCATAAGGATCAATCAGCATGCTGGAAAATATTGGTTGCAAGAACTTCATTGGGTGTGTGATGGTAATGGTGTTCAATTTCCCAATAACCAACAGTCCTGATGGTCCCCCAGCCAGTCTTCCCCCAAGTGTACCTATACCCTTCTGGCCCATGGTGAGTGTTGCAAGCTTTTGATTTGTCACAGCAAGCACCTGTACCATGTGACCATTGGTGTCACGTGGTACTGTCAGAATGCTAGCGGTTTTATTTATGCAGGAAAAGCTGTCATATGTGTATGTTTTAAAATGTAATGTTCTATGCAAAATTTCATTCTAAACTGTAAAGTTAGAGTACTTGTTTTAAATATTGCTCTGAGACATCTCAGCATATTCCAGGCTGTGAAGCTTATAAGATTATTTTAACTTGTAAGCTAGAAGATTGTTGACAACATGTACTTGCTACAAGGCCAGCAAGAAAAGATAAAATTTCCCAGCCAGAGAAAGTCAAAATATGAAAAGTATAACCATTGCAATAGGTTTGAACATTGATAGCTGATAACACATGATGTTTTGGGAACAGGCCTTATAAAATATAAAACAAACAAGGGGTTTTCCCAATTAGTTAAAAATTATGAAATAGTGACATCTATCAGTGGAATTATTACATATATTTATTCATAAGAAAGGCAAATATATAGAACATGATTTTATATTATTAAATTTTATTGTGCAGTTATATCTTATATGATTAATTGTTTTAAGAAGAATTATATAATAAGCTTTGTATTTAAATGAGTATATTAGAAGCCCTGTATGTTTCAATGAGCCTTCAATTACTCAAGACTCTCACAGGTCTGGTTACAGTGTCAACCTGACCAATCTTATGTCTGGGAAAGTACAGACACATTCCAAACTAATTAGCAGAGAACACATTATCAGAAATGCATCATAAATTACATTGTTTAATGTTTTTGGAAGTCCAATGTCTGGGTCAAAAAAAGTCAACTAGCAGACAAGATGGCTGGTGACGTCCATTTTTAATTAACTGCGCCAAATATGACCTATTAACCTTCCTGGCGGTAACCCCGAACGTAGTTCGGGGTAAGCCGCGCAGGAGGTTTTCTCAGGCCCTGCTGGGCCGACCTGCGTAATTTTTTTTTTTGCTGAACGCGGTAGCTGCGTCAGCACACCGATCGCCGCCGCCCTGCGCCGATTCGCTGCTATCCGCGCTGCCGCAGAGCCCCCCCCCCAGACCCCTGCGCTGCCTGGCCTATCAGTGCCAGGCAGCGCTAAGGGGTGGATCGGGTCTACCTTAGACGTCACGACGTCCATGATGTCGTGACGTCATCCCGCCCCGTCGCCATGGCGACGGGGGAAGCCCTCCAGATTAGCCAGCCATATTGCATCAAAACACTAAAAAAGTAGGAACTGAAAGCTCATAGTTTGCAGAAGCCCAACAATCTCCTGAGAAGACACACAAGGCAGAAGCTACCTTCCCACAAGTGATTCTAGATGCTGAAGAGATGACAGAGAAGGGGTAATATGCTTAATATTCTGGGGATTTACTTTATTAATTTTTCAGCATTATGTTCTGTTAAGATGTTAGCAAGAAGTTTTTTTTAGAAGCTATTTTTTTATGCTATTTCTTTAAGACGATTACTACAAGTTTTACACAGCTATTAGATACACAGCTATTGATACAGATGAGACTACTTTTGATCTTATTCTACATAACACAACTGTTATATTACTTTTTGAATGTACTTAGAAGATTGATGATCGCTTGGCTATAAAGCCTTGAAAAGATGAAATACTGTTAGAAGGAAACACTACTTGGAACTGTTCATATTTTGTATATATGCTGTATGATAAGCAAATACAATTTTTTATATAAAATCATATACTGAGTGCTCTGATTCATTTCAAGGTATACCGTCAATCTATAATTACTGCTATAGAGGGTTCAGATCCCACTGTGCCAGATTTATATGATAGCAACGCTTTAAGGGCTGGTCCTTTACTGAGTTAGCAATCATGAAAAAGGCAAGAACCGCTCAGGTTTTTGACAGTACAGGTGCTCTTGGTGGCAAAAAGTCAAAAAGACACCGGACACATGAAGAGACTAGGAGTTGCCCTAGCGTGACAGGTAAGCATGCACCACTTACAATGGGCCTGGGAACAACACATACACTTGGGTGACAGCCTGCAGCGCTAGGACAATTTCCAATAGATTTTATGCTAAAATGTATTGAAAATCTGCTTGCAATGTGTGGGCAGGTAATAGATCCCTCTCTTATCAGATTTAATTGGAGAGAGATCTACCTGATGGTCAGTCTGGTGGCCATCACGTGGTCATCCTAAGTACTGATAATAAGACTGAACAAACTCAGGCTTGAGTTGTATTTTTTTCCCCTGCAAAACTCAGTGACTGCAAGCAGGTGTATAAGAAGAGTTTTTTATCAGTACAGAGCTAACTGAATGAGCTTGATGATATAAGCATACATGTAAAGGCTGGTTTAGGCCGTTTACACTAGAGTGAATCTGCATGCATTTTCTGCATGCAGATTTGCATACCCAATAATAGTCAATGGGTTTGTTTCACTTGTCAGGAGACCTGAGCATTTTATTGTGCTGGAAAAATCTGCACAGCAGAGCCATCAGAATTTCCACACCTTCACATGCCTTTTTTCTATATAAATTTGCATCCGCATGCAAATCTGTTTATGCGTTTTCAGTTGAGCTTTGACACAACATAGAATTGATGCCCAGTGCAAGTAAAGGATATATACATGTTTTCCTATGGCTCAGTTTACACACATGCATTTTAACTGAAGTACTTTCACAACTGCTGCATGCAATACATACCAAATCACACAGAATGCATTACAACTGAAAGAGAAGTATAGGACAATTCAAGAGTTAAAATGTATGCATCTTTATGCATCAGTGTAAATTATCCCTTATGGTAGTCTCCATCAGTGCTCTACTCTGAGCTGGAGGGACTTGTGATTTTTACATAGATGACATTACAAACGCATCTTCATATTGGTAATAAACGGTAAAGCATCAAGTGTGTGTTTTATGTTATGCTAGACAGCAATTCTGCTTTAAGGGTCTGAATGGGACCAATGGGAAAGGCAATGAGTTATAGCCAAGAAGCATCATCGAAGATTAATTTTTACAGAAGTTTGGAGTATTTTTGTAATCCTATTTTAAACATGAATGCTTTACATTCTGCTTTCTGCATCCATCTTCAACCATGACAACCTCTATGTCCACGTGAATGAGCCTTTAGGATGACATAGTGGCATTTCTTAATATTGGTAAAACTCTTTACTGTCAGATACTTCAAATACATTCATGACAGTTTATGGTAAAAAAAAATGAATATTTTGTAATACACATGGCTCAGACAGAGGAAGTTACAGTATCTACCGACAAAGGCATCTTCTAGAACAGGGGTGTCAAACTCAAATACAAAGTGGGCCCAAATTGTAAACTGGAACCTAGGTGCGGGCCAACCTAAATGTCTACTGGACACCTTCCACCCTTATAAAGTTCTCCCCAATATTGTTTCCTGGTGTCTAGAGACCATCACCCTCCCCTATACATTTCCCTAGTGTTCAGTGCTTTCCCCCTACCTCCCCATATGGCTTTCCTGGTGTTCTAGGGCTTTACCTCCAATATAGCTTCCCTAGTGGTTTAGAGGGGACCAAACATAATGCAAAGTGGGGAAACCACTTGAGGGCCAAATGTAATGGCTCTGAGGGCCAAATTTGGCCCACGGGCCGGAGTTTGACATGTATGTTCTAGAAAGTGAGGAGAAAATTCAAATAAAAGACAAGAAAAAAAGACCTTATCATACTAAACTGTTTCGGTCCATAGCATGTCCACTTGTTCTGCATCCTATGTGGGATTGCAGTTCTTGTATTTGACATGTTTTACCACAGTGGAGGGAGCTTCGCTTAAAATTGGAAAGTGATATTCAACTTCTGTTGATAAAAAAAAGCAATCCCCTCATTTCAAATCTATACATCTCTCAACCTTTTGTGTCACTGTAGTTATCAAATCTTTTTTTTGTATATTGGTGTATGACACTTATCTGTATTATTATGTACCCCATGTTTGTTTCTTACTTTATACTGCACCACGGAATATGTTGGCACTTTATAAATCAACGAAACTAATCTGCAAATATCATAATTATCATCTTAAATCAGTTATCCTGCTCTCCTCTGTGCAGACACAGCCACAGACATAGCTCAGTCTTCCTGCCAGTACAGTGATTTTTGACTGTGTCCCTTTTCTGATTACTGCAACTCATATTTCTCCAGAGCTGTAATACTTCCAGTAGCTAACTGCACATACTGGAATATGGAAATTACTTGTGGGTGCCTAGGCAGTCAGCAAGGTCGGATTCATACTTTTTCCTTCCTCAGATCAACTTTCTTGTTGCTCCCTATCCATGTGCAACAGCTCCCCTCCCACTCCATGTGCAGCCTCCTTTTCTGTGTAGCATCCATGTGCATCTGTCTCTCTCTTTCATGAACAGCTCCCTTGACAGCACCTCTCCTCTTCCATATGTTCCTGCCCATTTTCAGCATCCCTTTCAATTTGCAGGCTTCTTTTCCCTATTCAGGAACCCCTTTTCCATGTCAAGCTGCCCCCCTGAGCTGCAGCCGCCCAAGGCCTGAGCCTTTATGGCCTTCCCAAAAATCCAGCGCTGGCAGTCAGTACTTTACAAAGAGCACTAAAGTGTAGTGTGTCATTTCTTTTCTTTATTTTAATTGCTATATGAGCACCCAGGCCCTTCAAGACATGCACAGCAGGATGCATATACATGTTTGTGTACCACTGATACATGACAGCAACTATATTTAGCAAATGTAAAAATTTACTTTAACGACTTCAGCCTTAAAGAGAACCTGAACTGAAAATAAAAAATTAAAATAAGCATACACAGGTCATACTTACCTCCTGTGTAGTCTACTCCTCAATCTCTTTCTCCTCTCCTGCGTCCCATTTGTCCACTGTGATCAATGGAATTCTCCATCCTCCATTTTAAAAATGGCCATTACCCCATAACAGTTTTTTGGTCAGCAAACTGTTAAACAGTAATATCGCCCACTTGAGCCATAGGGAAACATGGACATTACTTTGCACATTCAGTTGTAACTGACAGCTGTTGATATATAACGGACAGCAACTGGATTATTTCAGTTCTGACAAAATATTGTCAGAACTGGAAGGGATCACTGTAAGAAGAAAATGGTGAGCTTCTGAGTGGAACTGACGGTGAGTTAAGTATGTAATATTCATTTGCAGCTACATTATGTGTTTATTTTCAATATTTTTACTTAGTACAGGTTCCCTTTAAGTCGTTTTCACTTTATGCATCCGAGCAATGTTCACGCCCCATTCATTAGCCTATAACTTTATCACTACTTATCACAATGAACTAATTTATATCTTGTTTTTTCCGCCACCAATTAGGCTTTCTTTGAGTAGTACATTTTGCTAAGAGCTACTTTACTGTAAATGCATTTTAATAGGAAGAATAAGAAAAAAACGGAAACAATTCATTATTTCTCAGTTTTCGGCCATTATAGTTTTATAATAATACATGCCTTCATAATTAAAACTCATGTATTGTATTTGCCTAATAGTCCCAGGTATTACACCATTTAAATTATGTCCCTATCACAATGTATGGCGACGATTTTTTATTTGGAAATAAAAGTGCATTTTTCCGTTTTGCCTCCAACACTATTTGCAAGCTTATAATTAAAAAAAAATGTAGAACTATTTCATCATTTTTTTTATTGTAATGTTTTTTTTTCTTTTCTATTAAACATTTTATTTGGGTATTTTTGGGAGGGTGGGATGTAAATTGTAATTTTTTTATGTAAATATGTGTGTATTTTTTATTTATTTTTACATGTAGTTGTAGTTTTACCATTTGGCCACAAGATGGCAGCCATGGGTTTGTTTACAATTATGTCACTCTAAGCGTAACTCAGAGGGATGTAGGTGGATGTAAGAGGCAGAAAAAGCGAAGCTTCTGAGGGAAGCCGTCGCTTTCTATGCAGGGGAAAGGGATCACTGATCGGGCACCATGGCCCAGCCCAATTCATTGATCCCTTGGCTAACGAACCACGGGCCAGCAGCGCGTGTGCATGCGTGCGATCGGCCGCGGGAGCGCACATGGCCTTCTGGACGTGGCCTCTACGTCCAGAAGGCTTAAATGGTTATGGTAACCAATAGGATTTTCTTCTACCAGATCTATCACACAAAGACATTTATAACAATAGGAGCCAAATTTAAAGTTGTTCTCGTTTTCACTGCCTGGGAAAACCTTTGGTTATAATATTTAACTGTACTTTCTTTCACATTTAAACTCCATGCTGGCTGGAAGGACCCCAAGGACTATCTGTTTTACTGCCTGAGCTCAGTGTTTCTAATTCTCTTCCCTGCTGAACAGCAGTCGCTCAAAAGGTGTTTTAACATTTCTTTTTTATGTACAGCTCATTGTTGCTTACAGTGTGAACGAGCACTTAGAACTTATTCCCAAATCAACAAAACTTCAAGTAAAGCTTGATAAATGGACTCAGCAATATGATTTTAGCTCAGGAACCTGCTCGTGCTAGGCTGCTGTACAAGTATGTTAATCGCAGGAATACATAGCTGATGACAAGTGCAGAAAAAGAATACAACTGATAGGATTATTCTGACATTTTGCTATAGAGATGGCTCTAGCTGACAAAGCTGATAAGTCATATATAGCAAAATACATAAGCAGCAAAACTGTACAGGTAATTTTATCTGCTTGTGAGCTAAGCAAAAGTGACATAGGACCACGGCTAGCTGCTTGGTTTATGAAAGGCATCAGTGTGTTGTCATACCTACGTACTCTATGGCAATAACTACTCAACCTGGACAAAGGCTAGAAGCAAGTTTAGATATCTATTCAGCATTTATTTATGCAATATCAAGGCTAATCACAATACTTAGAAATTTTAAATGGAAAGGTTGCCCACAAATGCCCTCCTCATTCTAATATCAAATTACTAATCACCTTACTACACTTTAGTTTAGCTCTATTGGATCACTCCTGCATAAAAAGTGTGTGTATCACTTTGAATAATCAATGAAGTTGGGGTAATATGCAGAGCACTTAACAATATCTGATATCTACTTTAAACTCAGTTTACATATATGCATGCAATCCCTAGAATGTCCTCATAGGATCAATATATAAAAAAAACAATAAAAGCCAAAACAGATGAAGTTTTGTCCAATGACTCATCAGGGGCTAGTAGGGCGGTGCCAGGCAGAGTGAGGAGACACCAGGACGAGCTCAGTAGGATTTTATATGCGCATGAGAAGGTTTAACCAGTTCGCATTCAGTCGTTTTTCGCTTCATGCATCCGAACAATGTTCACCTCCCATTCATTAGCCTATAACTTTATTACTACTTATCACAATGAACTGATCTATATCTTGTTTCTTCCGCCACCAATTAGGCTTTCTTTGGGGGGTACATTTTACTAAGAGCCACTTTACTGTAAATGCATTTTAAAAGGAAGAATAAGAAGAAAACGGAAACAAATCATTATTTCTCACTTTTCGGCAATTATAGTTTTAAAATAATACATGCCTCCATAATTAAAACCCACGTATTGTATATGCCCATTTGTCCCGTTTATTACACCATTTAAATTATGTCCCTATCACAATGTATGGCGACAATATTTTATTTGGAAATAAAAGTGCATTTTTCCGTTTTGCATTCATCACTATTTACAAGCTTATAATAATAAAAAAAAAAAAGAAATATTTCATCTTTACATAGATATTTAAAAAGTTTAGACCCTTAGGTAAATATTTGTGTTTTTTTTTTTTTTATTGTAATGTTTTTTTTTTTTTTTTTTTAATTAAACATTTTATGTGGGTATTTTTGGGAGGGTGGGATTGAAATTGTATTTTTTTTTGTAAATATATGTGTATTTTTATTTTTATTTAACATTTAGATGTAGTTTACTTTTTGGCCACAAGATGGCAGCCATGAGTTGTTTACAGTGACGTCACTCTAAGCGTACCACGTACGCTTAGAGCGACATAGGAAGCAGAAAAAGCGTAGCTTCCGAGAGAAGCTGTCGCTTTTTCTGCGGGGGAGAGGAATCAGTGATCGGGCACCGTTGCCCGATTCACTGATTCACTGGCTAACAAACCGCCGGCCGGGAGCGCGCGTGCACGCGCGCGATCGGCCGCGTGGACGCGCAGCAGCGCACATGGCTTCCTGGACGTGAGTTTCACGTCCAGGAATGTCAAATAGTTAATATTGTAAGTGCACTACTTTTAACAGTTTTGAATAAAAACGGATTTACACTATGTCAAGCCTGTTTGAGTCATAGGCAAAGTGTGATATGAAGCAAGTGAATGCCATACTCACTAAAAGCGCTGTTTGCTGACCTGCTTCTGGTTAGCAAGACAATCTGGTGAGAGGCTTGATTTATTATAAGGTGGTGGCACACTGGGTGCTTTGCTGAGTTAACGGCACTTAAGCTGGTGATCATACCCTGCTGTAGCAGTATCACACTATTGCCATTCCATTTCCTTTACATGTGGGGAGTGATAAACCTGGAATATCTGGATTGTGGAAACCTGAATCTACTGGCTGGGCCAGAAGCGTTTTCTGCTGATTTTCATTTGATCAGCCATCTTATCTGGTGAGCGTAATCTAATACTATTAAGCTGGATGATGCAGGTGGAAAACTGAACATAGTGTCAAGAAGTCTGAAGGACTTTTTTCAGAGACTTTTTTTTTTTATACTTCATCTGTTTTGGTTTTTATTGTTTTTTTATATATATATATATATATATATATATATATATATATATATATATATATATATATATTGATCCTATGAGGACATTCTAGGGATTGCATGCATATATGTAAACTGAGTTTAAAGTAGATATCAGATATTGTTGAGCGCTCTGCATATTACCCCAACTTCAATACTTAAATTGTGGATAGCTTCCTAGCTTTTTTTTTTCTGCCTTCTTCTTTCTCCCTCCCAAGTGTGGAAGATGTGTGCAGGGACAAGTGTGCACCCTTTCTTAATGATGTATAATAACACCCATTACGTCATTATGCATTACACAAGTAAGGTACCACTAACTTATGACATATTAACAGTCCTGCTCACCTGCCTTGCAGGTAGTAGAAAAGCAAAAATCAGCTTTTCAAGCATCTGGAATCCCCATCTTACACATACCTGAATTGTCTCACTACCGAAGTAATGTGTACAGGTATTCGAATCTATCACACTTTGCCAAAAACCGGCTTGACCTTATTGTACAGTAAAAGTGTATTAAAACATTTCCTTGTTAGTCAGACTAGTGTTGGTATAAGCAAGTGTACTACCATTGGTTATTAACTGGCCTCATGATGGAATAGAGTGTCACTTTATTCTGGCATCTGTACTTCACTACCAACACCCTGATGGTGATAAACATTAAACCCAGCCACCTTCTATGAAGGCTTTCATATCCCCTATGGGGATTATACATTGTATTTAAGCCATTTGCCAGAGGGTCTGTGCCAGCCCACAGCGATTGCACAGGCACATCTCCTATGCAGCCAATTGGCTCTAACCGTACATTGGTACAAACTACACTGATGGTGAAAGGAACTGGTGTAGTTGAATTAAGGTGGACCATTTGTGAGATAGCTACACCCCGTTGTATAGTTAACGGGGGGGATCAGCAAAGACCCTTACAATAACAATCCATCATGAGACCAGTTAATAACCAATGAGTGGTAGTACACTTGCTTATACCAATGCATGTGATAGTATTTATAGTCCAAGTAAACCCCTGAGTCAGGTTGTATGTAATCAATACACTAGTCTGACTAACAGGGAGATGTTTTAATAAACTTTTATTGTACAATAAGGTCAAGCCGGTTTTTGGCAAAGTGTGATACATACCTTAACTGGGACAAATAATTGGACTTTAACTTACCTGGAACTTCTTCCAGCCCCTCCCCCCAAGTCTTTGAGGCCACTCAGTGTCATTGAGGTCCCCTGTATTGTGCCGCTGTCCCATTCAGAAAAACCTCCAACCCAGTTGTGGTCGACTGCACATGTGTGGTCCCATCCATGGGTAGCAGGAAAAAAGGGCGCCGGCAACTAGTGGATGAAAAGGGCACCGCCATAGACTCTAATGCAATTATTATTAATACGGCAAAAAAAGTAGAAAAAAGAGCACCCGATAAATATCGTTGACAACATTAGAACATTTACATTTTTGAAGTATGTTATTGTTTTACAAGCTTGCAATGTTAAAGTTTTTGTCATATTATTTTGTTTGTATGTACAGATTTTACGTTCTCAAAGATATCATTGTTTTTTATGTTACATAGTTACATAGTTATTTTGGTTGAAAAAAGACATACGTCCATCGAGTTCAAACAGTATAAAGTAAAGGATGGCAATAAAGTTTATGTGTAAAAGGGTGTTTCTGCAGGGGATTGATTAGGGTTAGGCATCACTGGGGGGGGGGAGGGAGTTAGAGTTAGGCCCCACCCAGGGGGGCGGTTAAGGTTAGGCAACACTGGGGTGATGGTAAGGGCAACAGGGGGGTGGTTAGGGTTAGGCACCCCGGGGAGTGGTTAGAGTTAGGCACCCTTGAGTAGGGGTGGTTAGGGTTAGGAAACCACCAGCAGAGTGGTTAGTTTTAGGCACCACCAGAGGAGGGTTCTGTGTGAGAGTAAGGTTAGGTTAAGCTGTATTGTTGAATTACATAACAATTTTTAACATTAATATATTTTCGTTATCAATTCCCGTCTGTTTTAAAACAGTATTTATCGTTAACCAATTTTATTAACAATGTTTATCATTGAGATTTCAGTATCCACCAGCGCCAATTCATTATCCAGCCGGGCCCTTTTTTCGTGGTGCCCTTTTTTCATGCACGCCATCTATGTGCATTCATCAATCATGCCTCTGTCAACGAGAGGGTTCTGTGCAAGCACTGTCACAAAACAAATGATGGAGACTGCACAGTACCTTAAGACCAAGCAAGTTTGGGGGGGGGGGGGGGGTTTAGGAGTAGCACCAAGTAAGTACAAATCCACTCTAGTGGATAAGTACAGAATTCAGGTGTACTAATATTTATATTCCTCCTTACAGTATAATTTGACAGCCTGACCCTGATCATAACATATCTGCACATGCCCCTCTGTTATCCTGAAGTGATACTGCTATTACTAGGTACACTCATACCGCCCAACTTTTTAGGATGAGATAGAGGTAACTTAAGCCACACCCCTGCCACACCCCTGATCACACCCCTAGTCACGCATACCATAAAGATCTCATAAGAAAATATGTTGTTTATAATTCAAACCATACTGAGATTTTCTATCCTGGTTCATTTTGCTTCATATTAACATTTTAAAAGTAGTAATACATCAATTTAAAGGATGGCAATAAAGTTTAGAGTCAATCAAACACATAGTAGAGAAATATATATATTTACATAGAAAGATGGACAAAGTCCTGAAAGAGGGAAAAATGAGGAGGACAGAGGGACAGGGCTCTCAAAGAGGGACTGTCCCTCCAAAAAAATGGACAGTTGGGAGCTATGGGTACACTCATACACATATTATATGACTTATAACACTGAGTGCCTGTACAATCCATGATGTATGCAGTAAGCTCAAAAAGAGATATGATAGGACCATTATAATACCTTGCTGCAGATATGGTTGGAAAGGGTGCTCGAAGAAGAATGATTTTGTGTAGTGAAAAATGATGAATCTTGCTCATCGCAACCTTGAAGTCATAGATCTACAGACTGTTCACCTAAGACCATGGTCTGTGCTTTTATCTCCCTTCCTTGATATCAGCTTCACAAATTAGCTTGCTCAAGACCAATTGACCTAAAGGCACTGGCTATTTGGCCTTGGACCCTCACCTTCGAACCTGGGGTATAACTACAGTGGAGCAGCCCTTGCAAACCGCAGGAGGCCCAGAGCTGTAAGGGAGCCCCACTTCACTCCCTCTGATAAAGGGGTCCAGTCTCCAGATTCAATGTTTTTGTGACAACACTTGTTGTAGGTGTGTAGATTATGATGTCCACACTTGATACTTGTTGTCATGATCCTTGTAAAATGGGCCCCTTGGCTGTGAGGGTCACCAGGGGTAGGCAAAGGAAATGTTGTGAATATTGGGGGGCCCCATGAACATTTTTCGGGGGGGAGGGGGGGGCATGATCTATAGTTACAACCCTGCTTTGAACATTACTTGAGTGGAAAAGAGACATGAGTCAATATACTGTAGGCACCACAGTTACTTCCCTGACTCCATACAGTAGCAGTGAGACTGCCCTTTTAATTCAATTCTTATTCACTTTCACTAATGAATATGCAGTACTGATTTAAATTTTGACAATTTCCTGAAAATGTCAAAAAGAAGCAGGCAGCCGAAGCCTCATATACATGCAGCGCAGCCTAGCAGAGATACAATTTGATGTTGATCCAATGCCGGTAGCTAAGTCCTGGAGGGAAAGAGGACAGATTGCAAGTAGGAGAACGGCCTGGTTCATGGCTGTGTCAGCATTTTCCTGTCCCAGCCATCCACTCAGGATCAATGAGTCTGCTGGCTAGGCAATGCTTGACAAATATCCAAGAATGTGGCCATAGTTCTGTGTTCAATTAGGTCTTGTCTGTAGCAAACGAAAAAAAAGTTTACTCGTATAGGTTTGACACGGTGACATATGGCATATGAGTTGCTGTCTACCATTTAGAAGTAACACATCAGGCTGCCGCTATCTTTCTATCGCTCTGACAACAGATATTATGAATCTATGGAGCAGCCAGCCAGCAGAACACTGTGTGTGAGAGAGAGAGAGGGAAAAAAAACGAGTGGAGGGAAAGAAGCCAGGAAAATCAAGATAGGCAAGCAAAGAAAAATTGGATTTAAAAAAATGAAACAAGTAAAGGTTCTTCAGTTTCTTGGCCCATCAGTTATTCCTTTTCTAACTTCTTTGAGTCACTGTAACGATTCGTGTAGCAACACAGATGTCTGATTATGTGTGATCTGCAGAATCACCAATAATACGGACGTTATACCTGATTATGTGGTGATCTGCAGTATCACCAATAATACAAGTAAAGCTGGCAGAATACGAAGTATGTAGTGCTTGGTGCAACAGTAATAGAATCGTTTAGCTAGACCTCACCATAGGAGCTGGTGGGTACTGTTAGAACACCGTAACTGATTAGTTTGGCTTAACCTCACCAGAGGAGCTGGTGGGTACTATCAGAAGAGCACCAAGGGCTCACTGGTGAGTAGAGAGGTCAGACAGGCTAAGATTAGTAACGAGCAAGCAGGTACAGTACAGAATCGTCAGGCAAGAGAGTAGTAAGATATCAGGCAGGGTTCAGTAACAGAGTCAGATGGGCAGATGTACAGGAACGATAAGCAAGAGCAGAGTCAGAGGGTAGCAAGAGTCATACACAGAATATCAATAAACAGTATTACAATAATCCTAGTCTTGTGTGAAATCCCTGGTTTCCTCCCAGATCAAAGCACACCGGATACTAGGTCTGAGGGCTAGCACATAAGTATTCGCAACAGCAGACAAGTTGCGATGGAACAGTGAAGGCTTATGAAGCAGAGGGGACCCCACAGCCGCGCCCACAACAATCAACCAATCCGGAGCGCCATGAGTCTCCTATGACGTCAGCCGACCAGCTGGTCAGCTGACGCGCCTCCTCCCCGCATAAAGGTCCTGTGTCCGCGCGCGCACGTGCGATACGGCAACTCTATGTGCAAAAGACAAACCCGTCCTCGGCGTACTAGACGCCAGAGGCACGGGCGAAGTCCCTGAACAGGAAGGCAAGGCGGCTGCGGAAACACCCTGCGTGTCTGCAGCCGCCATTACTGCAGATGTTACAGTCATTTTTTGGAGGGTGGCAGTAGAGTATTGTACTGTGTTAGCCACCAGTAAAATCTGATCTACCAGTCCATGCACATTTCTGCATGCAAGGACACAGCTTTAATGACCTTTGGGGTACTGTGGCTTTAAGTCACAGAAAGATTGACAAAGAACAGAGACAAAATGTATACATTAGTTCAAAACTGTAGGTAGAGGTTTCATCAATGTGGATAGTATTTATGGCAAATTCCACTTTTCAGACTAAGCAGAAATTGTATCCAGTATCCTTCTTCTTAAAGATAATCTGTACTCTAAAATTCTTACAATAGAAAGCATACCATTCTATTTATTATGTTCTCCTGGGCCCCTCTTTGCTGTTTCTGCCACTCCCTGCTGCAATCCTGGCTTGTAATTGCCAGTTTTAGGCAGTGTTTACAAACAAAAAACATGGCTGCTAACCAGCATGTGATAGGTTGAGAGAAGCTCAGTCTGTGACTCATACAGAGCCTGGAGGGGGCATGGAGAGGGTGTGTATAACTTCTACCTATAACAGCAGAGCAGTACATTCCTGCCCGAGCCGACAAACCTGCCAAAGGAAAGAAGATTAGATGATATAACAGAGATAATACAGCCACTGTGCAACTAGGAAAGGCTGCAGTAAGACAGACCACATTACAACAGGTATAGGAACTTATACGATAGAAGAAATAAGGCTGAAAATTTTGTTACAGAGTCTCTTTAAGCCTCACACACACGCATGATCAAAGTCGTCTGAGATGGATGATAATGACCGCCTCAGCCGATAGTGATGCCTGTGTACAGCGGCCCCTGACCACTGCTCCACCAGCGATCCACCCGGTGGATCAACTTGGCTAATCGACGGCCATCTCCATTGTCCTGGTGCTCCCCCTGCCCACCACGTGAGGTCACCTTACGCTCAGCAATGGCAACAGAGAGCATCACCAACTACACTATCACTTTACAGTAACCTTCTTCTATCAGCATCTAATCCTCTAACTAATAACCCTAATACTAAACCCTAACAGCAGTCGTTCAGCCCACATTGTGTCCAAAGTCCGAATGCACAACTGGGACATCACAGTTTTCAGCTCAGACACCTCCCAAAAAATTACACAGCAATTGTGTTTAGATGGCACCTAGTGTTGGTAGCTACCACGGCACAGTTAAAACATTACAAAGGAGAGGTTCCAGGAAGCGATCATACTGCCGCAGTTGGGGCCTTCCCACAACTCGGACAGCACAGACACCTCCCAAAAAATTACATAGCAATTGTGTTTAGATTTAGTTCACCATGGCACCTAGTGTTGGTAGCTACCACGGCACAGTTAAAACATTACAAAGGAGAGGTTGCAGGAAGCGATTGTACTGCCACAGTTGGGGCCTCCCCACAACTCGGACAGCACAGACACTTCCCAAAAAATTACATAGCAATTGTGTTTAGATAGTTCACCATGGCACCTGGTGTTGGTACCATGGCACAGTTAAAACATTAGGAGAGGTTCCAGGAAGCAGTCGTACTGCCGCAGTTGGGGCCTTCCCACAACTCGGACAGTGCAGTTTTCATCCCAAACACCTCCAAAAAAATTACACAGCAATTGTGTTTAGATAGTTCACCATGCCACCTAGTGTTGGTACCACGGCACAGTTAAAACATTAGGAGAGGTTCCAGGAAGCGGTCGTACTGCCGCAGTTTGGGCCTCCCCACAACTTGGACAGCATAGAAACCTCCAAAAAAATTACACAGCAATTGTGTTTAGATAGACCATGGCACCTAGTGTGTTGGTACCACGGCTGTAAAAAAATTTGAACCAGGCTTATGACTCAAGATGGAGCCTGGAGGTTGTGGTGGTGAAGGGTGGTAAGGCAGGCATAGTAATTTCCAGCCACTTCATGTCCCCCTCTTGCCAACAACAGAGGCCAGGAATTCACCTTCCACCCAAACCTGTTTTATTTTCAGAAATGTCAGTCTGTCCACATACTGGGTGGACAGATGAGAGCGCTTTCGGACAGCATGCTGGAAGAGGGGAAAGCGTACTGCGCCAGCTCACTCCAAATATCCAGGTGCTTGACCCTATAATCCAAGGGGTCCACAGGGGTGTCGCTCTCAAGCCTGCTGTAGGACCCCATGTAGTCTGCCACCATCCGGGTCAGGTGCTGGTTCTGGCTTTGATAGCCACATGCTGCTGTAGGCACCTCCTCAGTCGGCAGCTGTAGCGGCGTGGCGTACAGCGCCTTTGTAAGAGACAGCAGGTTTGATGGGCACCTGCTGCTGATGGATGCAGGCACCTGCTGCTGTTCTGGCTGGACTGTGACAGCAGGGGGGGGGGGAGTCTGGGGGAAGGATTCCTCCAAGCGCCAAACCAGGGACCGCTGCAAGTCCCTCATTCGGTGCACAGGGTCTCCTCCTGCAGGCAGAAACTGATGCAGCTTCCTCTTCAGGAATGGGTCCAGCATCAGGGTGATCCACATGTCCTCCCGAGCATGCATCTGCTTCACCCTTGGGTCACTGCGCAGGAACTGCAGCATGTGCACTGCCATGGGGAAGAGGGCTGCCATCTCTGCTGACACATACTCTTCATCACCCCCAGTGCTGTCCTCCTCCTCTGATTCCTGTGCCTCCCCCTTCTCTCTCCACCCCCGCACCACTGCAGATGCACTCGGCTGTGCCTCCTCATCCTCAAGGTCAGGGACCTCCAACTCCAAGTCCTCAACCTCCTCCTCCTGACGCACAGAGGTGGACTGTGAAGGATGCTGCTGCTGGATCAAGGCTGCCTCTCCCACTTCCAGCAGAGCATCGAGGGCCTTGTCCAGCATGCACACCATGGTCACCCACTCACACAGCGACGCACAGTCCCATTTGACCATGTTGGTGGCCTCCAGGAAGGGTGCCAGCACCAAGCACACCAGCTGCATTTTTTCCCACTCTGCATTGAGGATGATGTCCGGGAGGTGGGTGGTGCCGGTCCCGAACACGGTGGCGTCTGCGGTGGCTCTGGCCAGGTATTGGTTGACAGCCTGCCTCTGTTCAACCAGACGCTCCAACATGGCCAGGGTGAAGTTACGTGTTGCAACATCAATAATCAGCCGGTGCCGTGGGAGGTTCAACTCCAGCTGCACGGCTTCCAGGGACGCTGAGGCAGCGCCCGAGCGGCGGAAATAACCCACCGTTTTCCGAGCCGCTTTCAAAATTGGGTCCATCCCCTGGTAGGTGCTCAGAAATTTCTGCACCACCAGGTTCAGGACGTGGGCCAGACAGGGGATGTGGGTGAGGTCTCCCCGGTGAATGGCAGCAACCAGGTTGGCCACATTGTTGGACACCACCTCTCAAACTCTGAGGCCACTGGGGGTCAGCCAACTCCTCTCCTGGTCTCAGAGTTTGGCCAGGACGTGGTCTGCCGTCAGTCTCTGCTTCCCCAGGCTGACCAACTCGAGCATCACTTGGCAGTGGCGGGCCTTCACACTGCTGCTGAGGCGGGGGCGTTTGGCGGTGGCGGGTTTGCCAGAGGGTGGAACCGGACCAGAGGAACCTGCTGCACTTTCCCTGACCCTGCTGCGGGGTGGCACCACCCACTGGATCGCTGCTGTCCTCTCCTCACCCCCTCCCACCAAACTGACCCAGTGCGCCGTGAATGACATATAGCGGCCTGTCCTGAACCTGCTGCTCCAGGAGTCCATGGTCACATGAACCCGCTCACCCACCGGTGAAGCGGTGCAGTGCTGGGATGGGCGTGCATGAAAAGTAGTGCCAGCTGGGTATTGTCCAATCCATTGCTGCGCTCTGCAGGAGTGCACGCATGTCGCTCCCCTCCTGCACAAAGGAGTATGGGAGGAGCTGGGAGGACATGGCCCGTGCAAGCAGGCTGTTCAGCTGGCGGAATGCGATGGCTGCTGGGAGGCTGAAGCCTGACCACAAAGAACTCACTCAAAACGGTCTGGTGGCGTTTTTTGGTTGCACGGGAAGAGGAGGAGGGAGCAGAGGAGACCACTGAGGAGGACTGGCTGCCTGAACAGGCCTCAGTGTCAGCAGGAGTGGCACTGGCAAAGGCGGTTCTGGTGGTGCTTATGGTCGGAACACTGCCAGCGCCAGCTTCCTTCAGCCTCTTGAACTCCTCATGCTTGTGAAGATGTTTGTTGGCCAGGTGGTTGATGAAGCTGGAGGTGCCGTAGTTAGAGGGGTTGCAACCTCTGCTAAGCTTCACCTGGCACACATTACAAGTCACAAACTTGCTTTCCACTGAGGGCAGTTTAAAAAACTGCCAGATTGGGGATTGTAATTTTCCCTTACGCCCTGATTGGGCTGCTGCTGCTTTTTTTCTCCCTGCGGTGGTTGGGGACTCGGGTTGAGTGGTGCGGCTGGTGGTAGCGGCAGAAGATGAAGCAGCAGGCTGTGCGTCCCGCATTCCACACCCACTGCTGCTCCTGCCAATGTCAATGATGCTGATCCTCTGTGCCAGACCCACGGATGCATCCTCCTCCTCAGACTCAGAGCCAACATCCCCCTCCTGTGGTTGGTAGTCACGGTCCTTCATCTCGTCATAATTATTATCACCAGCATCATACTCACCCTCCTCAAACAATTGCTGGGATGTTGATGACCCACCAAACTCCTCTTCTGCTGACACATCAGGCAAGGACTTCCCCCAACAATCACCGTCACCATCTTTGACTCCTCCACAAACCCCAATGCACCCAGAATGTCCTCAGAGTCAGTGGTAACAGCCCTGATTGCGCTCGCGGTGTCTGGACTGCAGAGCGCGCTGACTGAGGGTAGCCTGCTTGCTGGGGTCGACATGATGACCGACGAGTCCCCATGCACTGCTGGGCGGCTGCTTCTGCTCCTGTGAACAGGAGTGGTGGTAGGGGTGGAGGTGTCTGTTGTAGAGCTGGTGGTGGCCTGCTTATCCACCATTAGCTGCATCACAGGCTCTGCGTCTTTCTCCTCCAATTTGTGGCACCGACGCTGCTGAAAAATGGCCGCTACACGCTGCTGCACCTCTGCAGCGTGACTCCCCCTATCAGCTGGGCACCCAGTGCGTCCACGGCCAGTGGCTAGCGGTGGAATGGACACTGGTGCGGCAGAACTGCTGGCGGTGACGGTGCCAGCAATGTTCCCTCTCTTCTTGTCCTTGATGCCCTTCCCCCGGGTGCCAGTGCCAGCAATGTTCCCTCTCTTCTTGCCCTTGATGCCCTTCCCTTGATGCCCTTCCCCCGGGTGCCAGTGCCAGCAGACATAGTGCAAGTTTGTGCGATGATGATGTCACCAGATGGATATGGGGTACCTGCACTTTATTAAAATCGGTGTTGGACTTTGATGAATCAGCATGAAGTGACAGACAGCAGAGTAGAAGAAGACAGTGTGCACACTAACGGTCTATCTGTCACACACACTGACACTCAGCAGCGCAGCAGAAATGCAGTAATCTGTAGTAGTAAGCTAACACAGACAGTACTACTCTAACAACTAACAACTAGCACTGCAGTACTAAATAACTACACAATAACACAGTAATTCCTAATATGCCCTTAACTATACTGTATTTAAGGCTAGCCTAATAGCACAGGCCTGGCCTGTGTGCACAAACAGCACACAGACACAGACACCTAACTAGCAGAGCTGCTGCAGGCTGCAGCAGAGACTGTCACACACACTAACTGAAATCACAATACAACAAGCTAGCTAAATAACAATAAAAGAGTGGTATAGTACAGGTGTTTATGTGCAAAAACGCTGGGTTTAACACAGTAGAAAGTACTTGCTTTAGCCAAACAGCACTGGAGTGTCTCTCAGTGAGCAGTCACAAAGCAAGGACGAGTTCCCTCAACATGGCTGCCGCATTATATACAGGGGGGGGGGCTGGCCAGAGTTCCACTCTGTGATTGGTTGCTAGGGCTTCTGCTGGGAGCCCTCTGATTGACTCAATGACGTCATCTCCTTAGTTACAGTGTTCGGATTCGGGTATGCGACTAAATATCCGCATAGTGCTTTTCGGATTTGCACAGAAATCCGGAATCCGAATCCGAGGTCGGATAGCAGAAAAAGTTTGAATATCCGAGTAATCCGGAGCATCACTGTTCTTTACCAATATTTTACTGTGACCTAACCTTATAGTGGCCAAACATGGTACAATAAAAAGGTCCGATTATCCCGTTTATTCAATCTAAATGATCGAATCAAATGAAAGTTGAAAATATTTTTTTTTTCGATCAAGAAATTTGAACAATTATCCTGTTTTTTCGAGAAAAATCAGATCAGACATGCTGGAAAAATCTTTATATTCTATCTAACGGAATAATCGAACTAAATTATCTAATCGAAAAAAAATGAAAAATTGTACCATGTATGGCCACCTTTACTCTTGCATTATACATTACTTGCCTCTCCTCCACTTCCTGGTAAGTTTGCAGGCATTCTGCACCCAGCCACTCACCATGCAGGAGACTTGCAAGCTACCCAGGAAGTGGTGGAGATGTGATCGCTGGGAGCAGGTATGTATTATGCTTCCGAATCTGCCTATTCTCATACGGAGCCCCCTCTCTACTTATGCATAACCCAAACACCCCACCTGGTGCCTTACCCTTAACCACTCCACCCCAACTACCTAACCTTAACCCCTCCACCCCTGCTGCCTAGCCTCAAACAACCCCCCCCCCACACACACACACACACCCCAGTGACTAAACCTTAACCCCCCACCTAACCTTAACCCCCTAAACTGACCTAAACTACCCTGTTGCCTCTCTAGGCGGCAATAAGTCAGTGAACATGAATTATGGCGCTCGGCAAATAGCATATTTGATGAGCCCATAATTACTTTTCATTGCCACTAATCGCGGCTTTTAATATTGCTGCCTAGGGCAGCGCCATTTTTAGTGGCACTACCCTGCACTATTCTTACCTCACTCCTCCTCATTGTCTGATGTGCTATACTAGCCATAAACGGTGTGCAAAATCTACCCTCTTAGCACCAATAACTTAGAGTGATGCTTCCAGCTATACAGCAGCCAGTCACTTAAGCTGGTGCAGCATTTCGACTATAGAATAGCTATGAAATGGACCCAGATGCTAGATTGAACCAGATCCTCTACAGATAAATGTCTATTTATATTCATGAATCCCACTGTAGACATTAAGGTGAGAGGAACAGCTGAACTTGTTGCTCATCTGAAGAACAAAACAGCAGATGTCAAGCCAGAGGCTACACCCCAAAGATTCTGCTTTCAAATTGTTCATGTACAAAATGAGATGAAGAAAAAAGGTTCTTCTTTACCCAGAGGCCAATGCAACATAGGCTTCTAGGTGAGCACTTGACCAATGCTCTATCAATAGATTGCCATTTGTGGTATACGGCACTACTTGATACTCTAAACATGTTGGTCTTTTGCGAAATGGGAATCATTCATCATACTCCAGAAACAAAGACAAACACTTGCCCCATATGGCTTCCCTGAAGGAAGTTGTCATAGCCAGAACATTCCAGTGTATATCAGATGGATCTGACACTTTCATGATACATCTTGGAGATACAGGCCCACTCACGCATGTCAAATGACATAACCAAGCTGTGTGAGCGTAATGGATGGGCTGTTATATTCTGCTCGCTCTCGTTGTTTTGTTAACCAAAATGTTTGCACACTTAAGACTAAAAGGTCCTCCAAAATGTTTCATAGCTAAAAAATACAATTAATTGGTAATTGATGTGTTGCTGCTAGCATCCAAAGTGCAGTTGCTATTGGATTTTCAAGATTTAAAGACATGAGATGTTTGCATGCATGAATGAAAATATTTACATAACTATATTTGTGATTTAAAGGTTAAGTCGATTTGTTTTGGTTAGTAGATTTTGGGTCAGATGCACCAGCAAAAGTACCACCAGTTTTATCTATCTTGTAGAAAACGACAGACCTTTTTTTTTAGATTAATGGATTTTGTTCGAAGTTGGAATCCTTCAGTTTTGTTTGAAGACAGTAAAGACAGTAAAGTTACATTAATATTATTTCTTTGTACAGCGGCAACATATTTTGTGGCATTGTACAAAGTGTAAGAAACAAAACATGGCCTATAAGAAACAAAACATGGCCTATAAGAAACAAGCAAAGGATCTAAAAAAGATGAATGGAGCGCTCCATAGTGTAAAACCAAAAAAGTTTATTGTGCGCAAATGCAAGTTTTATTTACAAGATTGCAGTTAAAATGTTGCATTTAAACAGCAGATTGACAAGTCCTCCCCCCAGAAGTGTGGGCACCGCCAGGCTGTGGCCAGCAGCAAAGCGTCCGTTCTCAGGGAAAGTCCTCTCACTAGTGGGGGGCGTGTCCTCGCTCGTCTCGTGCCTCTAGCGTGATGACGTGTTTCGGCATCCCTGCCTTCGTCAGATCACGCTAGGGCACTGGGCATATACGTTTAAAAATGATTGCTTCTGCCTGCATAGAGTGAGGGTGATCACGGGGGGGACGTCAAAGCAGAAGTTGCGTGGTTCTGCTTCTCAATGGTCATGGTGAAGGCGTAAAAATGTTTGCTTTCGCCCGCATCAGTTAAGGGTGATCGCAGGGAAGGGGGCGGAGTAATTTTGTCAGTATGGAAGTGACGTCGCTCCGCAACTTTTTCTGCTATAAGAAACAAAACTGACTGCTGTAGATCTAAGAACAGCCTATAGAAACAACAGGGCAGAATGTAGACATTAAATTAAAGTGGACCTGAACTTAGTACTACCTCTCTTCTCTAAAAAATAAGCAACAGGATAACCAACCTTACAGAAAAACATTTCCTTGTTACAACTTACAGAGCTCCTTCAGAAATGCTGCAGTGTAGTTACTTCCTGATTTGCTGGGAACACAGAAAGGGTCAAACTCCTGTGTTTACATATTAGACTGCAGACTAGGCAGACAGCTGGGAGCTCAAATTACACTAGCTCATTACTTGTTCAGAGGGGAGAATAAGACAGACTCTATACATACATGTAAGGTAGAGCAGACACAAGGTGGATTTCTCTGTGTTCTCCTTCTCACCTGTGCAAGCGTTCAGGCCCGCTTTAAATGTACCCATAATATGCGGTAAATTTTCTTTTTGCAGAGCACAGAAGACATTTTATTTTTGTTTTAGTTTAATGAAGATAACTTGCTGGTTTATATGTTATTATGTACAGAAACTTGTTTACCTAAAACAAAATACAGTAAAGTCAACAGAGTTGGTGATGTCCTGGAGTTCACTGAACGCTCTACACCGGAACTGGGTCAGAGGGAGCATAGATACAGGTATTCATCATAACCCTTTCTGAGCAGCACCATAGATCTGTCAATAAAACACACTGCTGAACACATTAACCTGCAACAGTGTTTCTATTCCCAGGAGAAACATTCGCCCATTTGCAACCTTAGCTATATCTGGTTCCTAGTTCAATCATTGTATAACATGACAAAGCAATGAAAGTAATTAAAGCAGTCTGATTAAAAGACCCTCGTTAATTAAAGAGGAAAGTGATGTGAAGTAATAGCTTGCCTATTTATACTCTATATAGGCAGCAACTATTTAGCAACCACTATTGTGCTATAACCGATGCGATAATAGCAAGGGAAATGGGGAGCAGGCATATACTATCACTTGTGTATTAATACAAGGATATATCCATATGTTGATCTCCCAACTTATTTAAATATTATTATTATTATTGATTTATAAAGTGCCAGCATATTCAGCGGCGCTGTACAAAATATGTATACTATCAGTTGCCTTGATGCTCACCTCTGTCCTGATGCCTACCGCCCTTCTACAGCATGTACCTGTGGCCTGGAGCACTCTGTGCAAGCGTATGACGTCACTACATCATGTACATGACATGATGTGCATGCGCAGTGTGCTCCCGGCTGTAGGACAGCCAGTCCAGCCAGTGCATATACAGTAAGTGCGACTCCGGCGACCCGAAAGAGGGTCTTGGGGGGGGGGGTTTAAGGTATGTTGGGAGGCTAGCGAGGAGAATGGGGACAGGTGGGCCTCAGGACAGGTAGTAATTGATCATTTTTGTAGTATTGCCTTGCACCCACTAAAGGATCAAGCCCATGGTCTTTAAAGTGAACCTCCGGACTAAAAATCTACTCAGCAGAACTGAAAAAGGCTTGGTGCTTCTTTAACAGTTTCACAGCATCAGACATTTGTTTTTCTTACCAAAGCATCATTTTTAGCTGCATTTTTAGCAGTGCAGTTTCTAGGTGAAATTTCTCCCAGGGCGAGTGTCAAAAAATATGACCCCCCCCCACCCGGTTCGAATCCTAGCCAGGGCACTATTTACATGTTCTCCCTGTGTCTGTGTGGGTTTCCTCTGGGCACTCCAGTTTTCACCAATATCTCTAAAACATACAGATAAGTTAATTGGCTTCCTCCTACAATTGGCCCTAGTGTTGGGCGAACATCTAGATGTTCGTGTTCGGGCCGAACAGGCCGAACATGGCCGCGATGTTCGGGTGTTCGAGCCGAACTCCGAACATAATGGAAGTCAATGGGGACCCGAACTTTTGTGCTTTGTAAAGCCTCCTTACATGCTACATACCCCAAATTTACAGGGTATGTGCACCTTGGGAGTGGGTACAAGAGGGAAAAAAATTTAGCAAAAAGAGCTTATAGTTTTTGAGAAAATCGATTTTAAAATTTCAAAGGGAAAACTGTCTTTTAAATGCGGGAAATGTCTGATTTCTTTGCACAGGTAACATGCTTTTTGTCGGCATGCAGTCATAAATGTAATACATATAAGAGGTTCCAGGAAAAGGGACCGGTAACGCTAACCCAGCAGCAGCACACGTGATGGAACAGGAGGAGGGTGGCGCAGGAGGAGAAGGCCACGCTTTGAGACACAACAACCCAGGCCTTGCATGAGGACAAGAAGCGTGCGGATAGCAATTTGCATTTTGTCGCCATGCAGTCATAAATGTAATACAGATGAGAGGTTCAATAAACAGGGACCGGAAACGCTAACCCATCACAGATGTTCATTGTTCATGTTACTTGGTTGGGGTCCGGGAGTGTTGCGTAGTCGTTTCCAATCCAGGATTGATTCATTTTAATTTCTGTGGAGAGGCGGATACGCCGCCGATCTGTGACGATGCCTCCGGCAGCACTGAAACAGCGTTCCGACATAACGCTGGCTGCCGGGCAAGCCAGCACCTCTATTGCGTACATTGCCAGTTTGTGCCAGGTGTCTAGCTTCGATACCCAATAGTTGAAGGGTGCAGATGGATTGTTCAACACAGCTACGCCATCTGACATGTAGTCCTTGACCATCTTCTCCAGGCGATCGGTGTTGGAGGTGGATCTGCACGCTTGCTGTTCTGTGTGCTGCTGCATGGGTGTCAGAAAATTTTCCCACTCCAAGGACACTGCCGATACCATTCCCTTTTGGGCACTAGCTGCGGCTTGTGTTGTTTGCTGCCCTTCTGGTCGTTCTGGGTTTGCGGAAGTCAGTCTGTCGGCGTACAACTGGCTAGAGGAGGGGGAGGATGTCAATCTCCTCTCTAAAGTCTCCACAAGCCTGCTGGTATTCTTCCATTTTGACCTGTCTGGCTCTTTCTTCAAGCAGTTTTGGAACATTGTGTTTGTACCGTGGATCCAGAAGGGTATAAACCCAGTAATTGGTATTGTCCAGAATGCGCACAATGCGTGGGTCGTGTTCAATGCAGTCCTAGGCCGAAGAGGTCATAGCCTAGGGTCACAAAACCTGTTTATTTGGGCAATTTCAATGGTGGCGAGTCTGACGTACATAAATCGCAGCAATGGCTGTTAGCAATGTCTGAATCTCACGAAATGTCTCATGCAGGTAGAAGACATATTGTTAGACTTGGGCTCCAAAGATGGGTTCCCTACATCTCTGCAAACCAGAGTTACAGGGCTCCAAATTTGGTAAAATCCCCCATAGGCTTTCATTGAGCCTCCTATTTACAGTTCCAAAATCTCACATCTTTTCAAAGGGCAATTACTCAGCAGTGGCAAATTTTCTAACATTGTAGGGACCCTTAGGGGGAACATGACTGGTGAGTTTCGGGCCCCTAGGCCGAAGAGGTCATAGCCTAGGGTCACAAAAACCTGTTTATTTGGGCTATTTCAATGGTAGTGATGGTGACGTACATAAATCTCAGCCATGGTCGTTAGCAACGTCTGAATCTCACGAAATGTCTCATGCAGGTAGAAGACATATTGTTAGACTTGGATTCCAAAGATGGGGTCCCTACATCTCTGCAAACCAGAGTTACAGGGGTCCAAAATTGGCAAAATCCCCCATAGGCTTTCATTGCCTCCCTATTTCACTTTCCAAAACCTCACATCTTTTCAAAGGGCAATTGCTCAGCAGTGGCAAATTTTCTAGCATTGTAGGGACCCTTAGGGGGAACATGACTGGTGAGTTTCGGGCCCCTAGGCCGAAGAGGTCATAGCCTAGGGTCACAAAAACCTGTTTATTTGGGCTATTTCAATGGTAGTGATGGTGACGTACATAAATCTCAGCCATGGCCGTTAGCAACGTCTGAATTTCACGAAATGTCTCATGCAGGTAGAAGACATATTGTTAGACTTGGATTCCAAAGATGGGGTCCCTACATCTCTGCAAACCAGAGTTACAGGGCTCCAAAATTGGTAAAATCCCCCATAGGCTTTCATTGCCTCCCTATTTCACTTTCCAAAATCTCACATCTTTTCAAAGGGCAATTGCTCAGCAGTGGCAAATTTTCTAGCATTGTAGGGACCCTTAGGGGGGACATGACTGGTGAGTTTCGGGCCCCTAGGCCGTAGAGGTCATAGCCTAGGGTCACAAAAACCTGTTTATTTGGGCTATTTCAATGGTAGTGATGGTGACGTACATAAATCTCAGCCATGGCCGTTAGCAACGTCTGAATTTCACGAATTGTCTCATGCAGGTAGAAGACATATTGTTAGACTTGGATTCCAAAGATGGGGTCCCTACATCTCTGCAAACTAGAGTTACAGGGGTCCAAAATTGGTAAAATCCCCCATAGGCTTTCATTGCCTCCCTATTTCACTTTCCAAAATCTCACATCTTTTCAAAGGGCAATGGCTCAGCAGTACCAAATTTTCTAGCATTGTGGGGACCCTTAGGGGGATCATGACTGGTGAGTTTTGCCACTGCTGAGCAATTGCCCTTTGAAAAGATGTGAGATTTTGGAACTGTAAATAGGAGGCCCAATGAAAGCCTATAGGGGTTTTTACCAATTTTGGACCCCTGTAACTCTGGTTTGCAGAGATGTAGGGACCCCATCTTTGGAATCCAAGTCTAACAATATGTCTTCTACCTTCATGAGACATTTTGTGAAATTCAGACGTTGCTAACGGCCATGGCTGAGATTTATGTACGTCACCATCACTACCATTGAAATAGCCCAAAGAAACAGGTTTTTGTGACCCTAGGCTATGACCTCTTCGGCCTAGGGGCCCGAAACTCACCAGTCATGTTCCCCCTAAGGGTCCCTACAATGCTAGAAAATTTGCCACTGCTGAGCAATTGCCCTTTGAAAAGATGTGAGATTTTGGAAAGTGAAATAGGGAGGCAATGAAAGCCTAAGGGGGATTTTACCAATTTTGGACCCCTGTAACTCTGGTTTGCAGAGATGTAGGGGCCCCATCTTTGGAATCCAAGTCTAACAATATGTCTTCTACCTGCATAAAACATTTCGTGAGATTCAGACGTTGCTAACGGCCATGGCTGAGATTTATGTACGTCACCATCACTACCATTGAAATAGCCCAAATAAACAGGTTTTTGTGACCCTAGGCTATGACCTCTTCGGCCTAGGGGCCCGAAACTCACCAGTCATGTTCCCCCTAAGGGTCCCTACAATGCTAGAAAATTTGCCACTGCTGAGCAATTGCCCTTTGAAAAGATGTGAGATTTTGGAACTGTAAATAGGAGGCCCAATGAAAGCCTATGGGGAATTTTACCAATTTTGGACCCCTGTAACTCTGGTTTGCAGAGATGTAGGGACCCCATCTTTGGAATCCAAGTCTAACAATATGTCTTCTACCTGCATGAGACATTTTGTGAAATTCAGACGTTGCTAACGGCCATGGCTGAGATTTATGTACGTCACCATCACTACCATTGAAATAGCCCAAAGAAACAGGTTTTTGTGACCCTAGGCTATGACCTCTTCGGCCTAGGGGCCCGAAACTCACCAGTCATGTTCCCCCTAAGGGTCCCTACAATGCTAGAAAATTTGCTACTGCTGAGCAATTGCCCTTTGAAAAGATGTGAGATTTTGGAAAGTGAAATAGGGAGGCAATGAAGGCCTATAGGGGATTTTACCAATTTTGGAGCCCTGTAACTCTGGTTTGCAGAGATGTAGGGACCCCATCTTTGGAATCCAAGTCTAACAATATGTCTTCTACCTGCATGAGACATTTCGTGAGATTCAGACGTTGCTAACGGCCATGGCTGAGATTTATGTACGTCACCATCACTACCATTGAAATAGCCCAAATAAACAGGTTTTTGTGACCCTAGGCTATGACCTCTTCGGCCTAGGGGCCCGAAACTCACCAGTCATGTTCCCCCTAAGGGTCCCTACAATGCTAGAAAATTTGCCACTGCTGAGCAATTGCCCTTTGAAAAGATGTGAGATTTTGGAACTGTAAATAGGAGGCCCAATGAAAGCCTATGGGGGATTTTACCAAATTTGGAGCCCTGCAACTCTGGTTTGCAGAGATGTAGGGAACCCATCTTTGGAGCCCAAGTCTAACAATATGTCTTCTACCTGCATGAGACATTTCGTGAGATTCAGACGTTGCTAACGGCCATTGCTGCGATTTATGTACGTCAGACTCGCCACCATTGAAATTGCCCAAATAAACAGGTTTTGTGACCCTAGGCTATGACCTCTTCGGCCTAGGACTGCATTGAACGCGACCCACGCATTGTGCGCATTCTGGACAACACCAATTACTGGGTTTATACCCTTCTGGGTCCACGGTACAAACACAATGTTCCAAAACTGCTTGAAGAAAGAGCCAGACAGGTCAAAATGGAAGAATACCAGCAGGCCCTTGTGGAGACTTTAGAGAGGAGATTGACATCCTCCCCCTCCTCTAGCCAGTTGTACGCCGACAGACTGACTTCCGCAAACCCAGGACGACCAGGAGGGCAGCAAACAACACAAGCCTCAGCTAGTGCCCAAAAGTAAATGGTATCGGCAGTGTCCTTGGAGTGGGAACATTTTCTGACACCCATGCAGCAGCACACAGAACAGCAAGCGTGCAGATCCACCTCCAACACCGATCGCCTGGAGAAGATGGTCAAGGACTACATGTCAGATGGCGTAGCTGTGTTGAACAATCCATCTGCACCCTTCAACTATTGGGTATCGAAGCTAGACTCCTGGCACAAACTGGCAATGTACGCAATAGAGGTGCTGGCTTGCCCGGCAGCCAGCGTTATGTCGGAACGCTGTTTCAGTGCTGCCGGAGGCATCGTCACAGATCGGCGGCGTATCCGCCTCTCCACAGAAAATGCAGACCGTCTGACTCAAATTAAAATGAATCAATCCTGGATTGGAAACGACTACGCAACACTCCCGGACCCCAACCAAGTAACATTAACAATGAACATCTGTGATGGGTTAGCGTTTCCGGTCCCTGTTTATTGAACCTCTCATCTGTATTACATTTATGACTGCATGGCGACAAAATGCAAATTGCTATCCGCACGCTTCTTGTCCTCATGCAAGGCCTGGGTTGTTGTGTCTCAAAGCGTGGCCTTCTCCTCCTGCGCCACCCTCCTCCTGTTCCATCACGTGTGCTGCTGCTGGGTTAGCGTTACCGGTCCCTTTTCCTAGAACCTCTTATATGTATTACATTTATGACTGCATGCCGACAAAAAGCATGTTACCTGTGCAAAGAAAACAGACATTTCCCGCATTTAAAAGACAGTTTTCCCTTTGAAACTTTAAAATCGATTTTCTCAAAAACTATAAGCTCTTTTTGCTAAAAAAATTTTTCCTCTAGTACCCACTCCCAAGGTGCACATACCCTGTAAATTTGGGGTATGTAGCATGTAAGGAGGCTTTACAAAGCACAAAAGTTCGGGTCCCCATTGACTTCCATTATGTTCGGAGTTCGGCTCGAACACCCGAACATCGCGGCCATGTTCGGCCCGAACCCGAACATCTAGATGTTCGCCCAACACTACACGTGACCCGTTCGGCCAATCACAGCGCTAGCCGAACATTCGGGGAACGTTCGGCCATGCGCTCTTAGTTCGGCCATATGTCCGAACAGTTTGGCCGAACACCATCAGGTGTTCGGCCGAACTCGAACATCACCCGAACAGGGTGATGTTCTGCAGAACCCGAACAGTGGCGAACACTGTTCGCCCAACACTAATTGGCCCTAGATTACAATACAAACACGTCACTAAATACATAGACGTAACTATGGCAGGGATTAGATTGTGAGGTCGTATGAGGACAGTCAGTGACATGACTATGTATGCTGTAATGTGCTGCAGAAGATGTCATTGCTATATAAATACATAATAATATGGAAGGACATTAGACTATGACTATGGTAGGATTAGAGTGTGAGCTCCTCTGAGGATAGTCTGTGACATGATCGTGTACTCTGTAATGTGCTGCAGAAGATGTCACTGCTATATAAATACATAATAATAATAATATGGTAGGACATTAGACAATGACTATGGTAGGATTAGATTGTGAGCTCCTCTGAGGACAGTCAGTGACATGACTATGTACTCTGTAATGTGCTGCAGAAGATGTCAGTGCTATATAAATACATAATAATAATAATATGGTAGGACATTAGGCTATGACTATGGTAGGATTAGATTGTGAGCTCCTCTGAGGACAATCAGTGACATGACTCTGTACTCTGTAAAGTGCTGCAGAATATATTAGTGCTTTATAAATACATAATATTCAGACAGGGCACTCTACGGAGAGGGTGGACAGGGCACACTACGGAGAGGGCGGATAGGGCACACTGCGGAGAGGGCGGACAGGGCACACTGCGGAGAGGGCGGACAGGGCACACTTCGGAGGGGGCGGACAGGGCACACTGCGGAGAGGGCGGACAGGGCACACTGCGGAGAGGACGGACAGGGCACACTGTGGAGAGGGCGGACAGGGCACACTGCGGAGAGAGCGGACAGGGCACACTGCGGAGAGGGCGGACAGGGCACACTGCGGAGAGGGTGGACAGGGCACACTATGGACAGGGTGTACAGAGCACGCTACAAGAGGGCGGACAGGGCACACTACGGAGAGGGCGGACAGAGTAGGTGATGAGAAAGGGTGAGTAGAAAAAAAGAAAGGGCTATAGCCATATGAAATTATATAAAGTACATGTAAGTTTTGTAATACACAATCATATGCAGCTAAGTACTAAACTTAAATGTACACACATTTTATCCTCATATATCTAGTCCAATGCAATAATATAATTGAGCTACTGCCCTCATATTGACTAATTGTGAAAAACAATCAAAGCCTGCATCCCCCCACTCACTGTGTCCATTTGTCACCATCTTTATCTATTCAGGGAGATGTGCATCTTGATCACAGGACGAACAGAGTAGGGAGGATTGTACTGCTAGGCTGTCAGCCAGGCAATCACAGTGCCTGGCATTCCAACAGACCACATGCTGCCTGCAAAGTCTTCCATGCTTTTACTTTTTACAAGTAGATGCCAGGCAGTACACATATATTTGGCATTTGCCTTATATGCCCCCTCTCCCCTGATGTGTGTACTTGTAGCTGCAGTTTACATGCACTACTGTAGTTACTTCTTGGTGCTGCTGGCTTTCTTCTTTGTCCTTCCAAGTACTACTCATCTCCCATCTGCTCTGCTCTCAATTTCTCTGTGCAGCTGAGGACTTGGGCGGAGCTAGAGAACACTAGAACAGCTGACTGACACCAAAAAGAGGAAGAGAAAGACAGGCTGCAGTGTGTGACATGAACAGCCGCCCCACTGCCGACTTCTATGAAGAGGGAGATAGTGGAGTAGCATGCGGCCATGTGATGTGCACATCAGCAAGAAAGTGCTGCGCTCTGTACTATCAGCCTGCTCAGTGCGTCAGGCTCTCTCTAGCAGTCAGTGTCCTCCATCCTGCGCCCCCCTTCCTTCATCTGCCGGCCTGTGCTCAGTGCTGTTGCACAGCCCGCACGGTGGTAGAAACGGCTCTGATTTTTCGCTAAGCTCCACCCATCGAAGAAAGCTGCCCGGGCTTTTTTTCCCTGATGCTGCGCAAAGCATGATGGGATTTCCTATGTTGTGATTCCTATTGCCTAGCAACTAGGAGGGGTGATCAGCACACAGGACAGTTGGAACTGTGTGTCACCTCCTTTCAACCAAAAAAGATGGCTGCCCTCATGAAATCAAACATTTGCCTGTTCTTTTAAAACAGGGTGGGTAAGAGATTATATTACCTATCTATTTTAATTTCTTCCAAGTGCCCGGGAGCACTCACAATGGCTATAATGCTAGAAGGTGTGCCAAGGTCCCCACCCCAGTACCAAGGGGTCACAGCATAAATTCTCACCAAAGGACCGGCACCACTCGATGTATTTAGTAGCTCTTTATGACTTTATTGGCATCGGTATGATAGCAATGACAGACGCTGTTTCGGCCCCCATGGGCCTTTATCAAGTTGCACAGGATCATCAAATGACAACATCCAAACTGCACATATATATATATATATATATATATATATATATATATATATATATATATTCTCAAGAGCAATTACCCATGAATCCTCCATCAGCCAATCACCAACACACTATAGCAGAGGACCTGATGGGAGACTCATGTTAAAAATACACCACCAATGAAAACACAGAATTCAAATTTAAATCTCACCAATAAGAGATCAAAGGGAGTTGCCACAGTAACATATAACTGCTAAAATGGTTCCTAACAGGCAAAGTGATGTCATGATCACATGGCACATCACATGCCTGAATCAGCTGATCTTTACCAAAACGGAGCACATAGCGTACAAAAAGCTGCATCGCCGCAACGAAGCGCAACGCGTAAAATAACGCCGCTTAGCCGCAACGGAGCACAACGCGTAAAAAACGTCACTTAAACGCAACAAAACACAACACGTAAAAAACGCCTAATCGCCGCAACGGAGCGTAACGCGTACAGAACGCCGCGTTACCGCAATAAAGACAAAAACATCATAAAGTTACACAGTTGAGAGAATTTCATCTCACAAGTCGGCGATTAGGAATAAAACGGCAGGTCAGGCAGTGTCAGAACATTTCAGAGATTGTGGGCATAGTGTTTCTCAGCTGAGGATAATGGCTATAGATGGGGTACCTCCACAGTGGAGGGGCAACAAACAGAAAGAACTGCTGCGGAGAGAAGCAGCATGGATTAAACGACTGGATGCCATGGGGAGGGCGGGTCTCAATCGTGAGCTAGACCTGGGTTTCTGCTTATGATTATGGTATTTACATTTGTTGTACTGTGTAACTTTATGATGTAAATGGTCTATCTTTTGTACTTTGTTGGGCTCATTGTTGTTTTTAATTTTTATTGTAGATCTCACATATCTAGGATTGAGTGGTCAGGGAGTTACCCTTTAGCATCATGGATGGGTGAGTGCTGAGTTTGGCTTGGCTATCTTTTTGTAGCGTCGTGTTTTTGCGCCTGAGGTGATACTTATTATTTGGTCACTATCTGTAGCCGCCTCCAGCTCCTTCCATCCATGTACTGCATTTTATTTTGTTG
Organism: Hyperolius riggenbachi; assembly: GCF_040937935.1. Lineage (NCBI taxonomy): Eukaryota > Metazoa > Chordata > Amphibia > Anura > Hyperoliidae > Hyperolius > Hyperolius riggenbachi. The sequence continues at coordinate 115,685,532 of NC_090648.1, read as the reverse complement.
CTTTTTGTCTTTATGCGCATTGGGTTGACATCGGTGACTGTTTTGGCACCGTTTGATTACTTGCGCATATGCGTCATGTGTTACGCATGTGTAACTTTTATCAGCTGATTACGTGTAGCGCTGTCCGCTTTGGTTTCGGCCATGTGACGTTTTTATACGCGTATATGCGTCATTTGTTTCGCATTGTTATACCGCTGGTTACGTGTAGCACCATTTTTGTCTTTATTGCGGTAACGCGGCGTTCTGTACGCGTTACGCTCCGTTGCGGCGATTAGGCGTTTTTTACGCATTGTGTTTCGTTGTGGTTAAGCGGCGTTTTTTACGCGTTGTGCTCCGTTGCGGCTAAGCGGCGTTATTTTACGCGTTGCGCTTCGTTGCGCCGATGCGGCTTTTTGTACGCGATGCGCTCCGTTTTGGTAAAGATCAGCTGATTCAGGCATGTGATGTGTCATGTGATCATGACATCACTTTGCCTGTTAGGAACCGTTTTAGCAGTTATATGTTACTGTGGGAACTCCCTTTGATCTCTTATTGGTGAGATTTAAATTTGAATTCTGTGTTTTCATTGGTGATGTATTTTTAACATGAGTCTCCCATCAGGTCCTCTGCTATAGTGTGTTGGTGATTGGCTGATGGAGGATTCATGGGTAATTGCTCTTGAGAATATATATATGTGCAGTTTGGATGTTGTCATTTGATGATCCTGTGCAACTTGATAAAGGCCCATGGGGGCCGAAACAGCGTCTGTCATTGCTATCATACCGATGCCAATAAAGTCATAAAGAGCTACTAAATACATCGAGTGGTGCTGGTCCTTTGGTGAGAATCTATCTATTTTAATTAACATAACTAATGTAACTTAATGACAGTATGTTTGTTTAGGCTGAAGTTCCTCTTTAAAGGGGTTCTGTGGGGGTTCCTGAGGAGAAAAACTGCCACTTACCTTGGGCTTCTATCAGCCACCTGCAGTGGTAATGTCCCACGCCGTCCTGCTCCCATCTGCCGTTCCCCGCAGCCGGCACCGGGCTATTATTCGGCTGTCACACAGACGAATAATGCGCGTTGCCGTGCCTCCGCTCGCGTCATCTGAGGCTTACTGCGCAGGCGCAGTACAACGGAGCCTTGTACTGCGCTTGCGCAGTAAGCTTCCGATGACGCAGGCGGAAGCGAGCGGGTGCGCGGCCACTGTAGCGCAGTCGCAGTTGGATCCCATGCCGCTTAGACCGGGGCCGGCGGCGGAGAACAGCAGATGGGAGGAGGATGGCGTGGGACATTACCGCTGCACGGGGCTGATAGAAGCCCAAGGTAAGGGTCTGTTTTTCTTCTCAGAAACCCAAAACAGAACCCCTTTAAGGGGAGTGCAACAGCTGAAAAGGGATGACGCCCTGTATGCAGTATTCAACAAGGAAAAGAGCTGGCACATCCAAAGTTAATCTTTATTGGTTCCATGTAAAAGAATACGCCAGCCACTTAGGACCCCTTTATCAAAGCAAAGTTTGCTCGGAGGCAAAAAATCTGTCTGCGAGTGTCTAGAGGAGCCAGACTCCCACTTCTTTTGTTTCCTTTGCTTGATAAAGGGGTCCTATGTGGCTCCAAAACGTTGGCCATATTTTTTTACACGGAATCAATAAAGATTGACTTTGGATGTGCCAGCTCTTTTCCTTGTTGAATAGGGGGTAGTATATGCTTGCTCCCCCCGCTTCTCTTACCATTTTTGCATCTGGTATCCTTTAAGCTTGACATGTGATGGGTTTTGGCAAATATAAAGTAAACACTGCAGGGTCTTACTTTTTTTATTTTTTCTAATTTTCAAAAGTATCTCCTCAGATCTGCAGGTCCCTCTCTGTGAGGATTTTCTGATCATTTCTCTTTAAAGAAAGAAGCAGGTGGTTTACAATAATGGTAGGGGCATAGACATGGTATGCATCAGGGAAACACCAAGTAAGGATGAAATACTGATTTTAGATTTCCACATTTGTTAATGTAACGTGCATACATTGCAAAAACACATTTCTGTGCTGCTATACAAATGAAGAAATTCTTTGTGAAAATTCTATGCAAAATTATAAAGTATTGTTAACATATTTTCACAAATTTGCACTTTTAACAAAAAAAATCTTAAGGTTAGTGTGTGGACATATATTTTTAGTGCAATGCAAACTCACAATTTGCGAAACTCAGAATTTGTAATTATGGGCACACTAGAAAGATTTTTTGATGGCAAAATAGCAGTCTACAATACAGAAAATTGCATCAAGTTAAAAGGTAAACTGTACTATTAACTTTAGGTCACAGTTGGCCTTTAGGGAGAGCTGTTAGGGCTAGGTATCTGGAGAGTATTGTCATCAGGTTGGTGGTTAGGGTTAGGCATCAGTGTTGCTTGCAAATTTTCTCCAAAGTCATTTTCGCATCAAAAATGTCATTTTTGATTTAGCAAAAATTTTATTTTTGCAATATGGCAAAAAACACAAAAAGTCTTATTTTACTGCGAAAACACGAAAAATACAAAAAATACAAAAAAATAAAACAAAACACAATCTTATTACAAAACAAAATTTTGCTTTCTAAAAATAGAAATAATTTGTGATAATTCAGGTTGGCGTGAGCTCCGAGATGCCTCCCAGTGCATTACTGCTGAAATATGCAAATTATACATTGTTGTCCCTGTAAGCTAGCCACACCTCCAAATCCACTGGAATGCAATAATGTGTCAGCTTGTCAATATTACAGAGCCACACTAATCCAACATGCATACAGACTGTTTCAGAGCAGTTGGTATTCATCAGACAAGGGAATGCACTATGATCTCTCCCTATGGGCTACATCAGTGAATAAACACCTATAAGCAGTCTACAGTATTTATGTTTTGGAAATATTAGCCGAAGAGAGCATTCATTTGGGGCAACAGAGGTGCTTATATAGGCATTCATTCAATTTCCTAAATTCAAATCAAAATTCTAAATATAAGAACAAACTTCACTATGCCCTTTCCGTGACAGCTAGGACGGTTCTCTAAAAGAATGGACTAATTATACCACATATTTTTTAAACATAGATGTTGATGAGGCCTAAGAGACCGGTACTTGGGGATTTATGAATGGGGTCAAGGCGGACTGGGACGCTGCAAGGCAGAAGGCTGCAGACAGTTAGTTTTGATTAGTTTTGATTTACCATCCACCCATGTAATCAATGTATGACTTTCCTTGTAGATATCCTTTATAAGGAATTCACCTGCTCCTGATGTTTCCGCCGAGACCCGGCCGGAATACGCCGCTTCCAGGTCTCAGCGCTTGTTCCCCACTGATGACGTCACTGCTGAGACACAAACCACACTGGCTGATAGGCAGAGGAAGTGTTTGCAATACGCCCTCGCAAATGTAAGCAATAGTCAGCTGACTTCTGTCAGCTGACAGCATGGTGTCAGCTGACGCTACAGCTGACACCTGGGTAGGCTGAATGTTGTGTGATTGGATGTGCGGAGTGTAGCCGGCCACTGATTGGTTGAAATTTGTATTTAAACGAGCAGAGTGCTCCCAGTCATCGCCCATGATAAGCATAGCTTTGGATAGTTGCTGGGTGCGCATTCTCTTATTGAAATGACTGGATCTTGACCCTTGGCTTGTATTGATGTTTCTTGTCTGTTGTGATTAACCCTTGCCTTGTTTCCTGGATACCCTTGCCTGCTGCCTGGATCAACCTCTGCCTTGTTTCTTGGATAACCCTTGCCTGCTGCCTGGACTGACCTCTGCCTTGTTTCTTGGATAACCCTTGCTTGCTGCCTGGACCGACCTTTGCTAAGTTACCGGACACTCTAAGTAAGCCTGAACTAATCTTTGCATATTGAATAACCTTGCATGTGGATTTGCATGAACTCTTTCCTTGCCTGGAAGCATTCACTGCCTGTTGAATAAAGTTCTCCAGAAGAAAATGTAAAAATTCCTTGCGCTCCCAAACCAGTTCTCACAGATGCTCCTCTTTGATTCTCTGCACTTGTGCCGCTCAATGTAGGGGTCAACAAAATGGATCTATGTAGGAATAGAGCGCTCCATAGTGCATTTATCAAAGGGCGATTTTTATTAAACAAGTTAAAATATACTCACAAACATCAAAGTCACAATCGCTTGTCAGCGGTAAGCCAGCCGCTTAAACACCGGGCGGTGGATGGCAACACGCTGTGGCCAGCAGCGCGATCTCCGTTGTCCTAGACTGCCGTCTCGCTTCCGGGTGGGCATGGCTTGTCGTTAGTGTGCGTCTGACGTCATTACGCCAATTACCGGGCGTAATGACGTCAGACGCACACTAACGACAAGCCACGCCCACCCGGAAGCGAGACGGCAGTCCAGGACAACGGAGATCGCGCTGCTGGCCACAGCGCGTTGCCATCCACCGCCCGGTGTTTAAGCGGCTGGCTTACCGCTGACAAGCGATTGTGACTTTGATGTTTGTGAGTATATTTTAACTTGTTGAATAAAGTTGCATGTGGACTTGCATGAACTCTCATAAATCTGCCGGGATCCCTTACTGCCTAATCCTCATACATCTGTCATCTCTGGCAATTGACGCGGAGGGCCTCATCCTCCTGAATCAAGGTAATTGCCCTGTGTGATACTTATGAACTATCTGAACTATGTTACTAGCCTTAGTAGGGTCCTAGCAGGTTGTTGTTCTCTCTACTTCAGTTTGTATGCCTTGCACGTTAAGACCTGGGGGTAACCGAAGTCAGGAGACACATTTAGTGTCCTGTTCAAGCGGGGACTTGTCTATAGGTGAAGACGTGGGCCGAGCTCAGAGCGCTGCGGCACTAGATTGGGGCATAGAGACTGATTGGGAACATAACCTGTCAGTCCTTACATCCTCTTCCCCTCCCCATTCTTCCTCCCTTTCTTTTCTTCTCCTCCCTTTCCTGCTTGGTATTTTCTATTTCCCTGTTTCTTCCTACTTCTCTAAGCTTTTGAAATGTGTAATCTCAATACAGCCATACAAATGCAAAGATGCAAATTATGGCCATTGGACTCAGGAGCACAGCTATGAAGTCTGCTTTTTAACTTACCCTAGCAACAAAACTGAGTTGATTCAAAAATATGTATAGCAATCCGCGCCTAATGGATGGGCAGCAGCTATCGTGGACCAGGCAATCCTCAAAACACCTCAAAAATCAGAAATATACAGATGTCCACAGCGCTAAAAAGACAATTCCTCTTTATTAATCCACAATAAATACAAACAGTATTGTTTTTTGATCCTAGGCTAATAAAAAACACCTTCCCCTTTAAATCACATCCACTCAAGACATACAGCATTCCCTCAGCCTCACTGCAGTGAGATAGTCCAGAAAAATGTATTCAAAAAAGGGATCCCAGTAAAGAATCAAAAAATTGGAATATTCCAAAATCAAGAGTGGTGCTAATAGTTCTCCACTAACATGCAATTCAATGGTGCTGCCAGCGTGTAACAAATGATATAGTAAATATCTTATATAGTCCTCATCATCATCCAGTAGGGATAGAGAACGTTTCCTCATATAAGCATTCCACAATTGGGTGCCATAACTGCCACAGGGGGACCTGCTGTCCAATAATCATTCAGGGTGAAATATCTCAAACTGCATACATTACCCTCCTGCCGTCTGGGTATGCAAGGCGGATCCCTGCACTGCCTCAATCCGCTCACTCTGGCCAGTCTAGTGTATGCAGAGAGGCTTGGCGTGTGTAGATGTAATGAGTCTGGATCCTCTGGACAAGTTCCTGTATGTCCGGTGGACTAATGGACACGCTCCACAGCGGTGGATTGGTTTCCAGTGACGTCACTGTTACGTTCGGCGAATAGATGCTGAAGTTTCAAGGGATACGCCCCTTTTCTTCAGAGCTGCCCATCAACCTTCATCCACCACTTATGAATGTCTCCTCCTCCTCAAGGATCCGCCCCTTCACCATGGAGACCAGACAGCGCTGTTTGTCTTCGATCTTCCAACGCCTATAGATCCTTCCTGATCACAGCATACTCTTTGCATCTGCAGCCTGCAGAAAAGATTCACTTCATAATTATAAGTAATAGAAATGCTTACTGCCTCAATTGCATTTTATGAGATAAAACTAATACAATCATTCTTTACAAAGTATATAAATGTATATAAAAGCAAATTTTTTTCTCTCATAGAATTGCAAGGATACAAAAATCGGTTTGATTCTTTTCAACCTAAAAATGCATATAATTCAAAATCACAATTTAACCCTTTTGGGGTCATAGTGTCCATTTTAAAAATCCATGCTGATTCAGTGCGAGATAATTTCTTAATATAGTCTCCTCCCCTCCATTCTTTCTCCACTTTCTCCAAGCCGCAAAAGGAAGAGCCCCATATTTGACAGTTGTGGGCTACCTTATAATGCAATGATAATGGATGTTTTTTGTATCCCCTTGATATGTTATAAAGATGCTCCCCCATTTATTTCTTCAAAGTTCATTTCGTACGCCCTATATATTGTTTCTTACAAGGGAAGCTGATCATATAGATTAAACCTTTAGTGGAACATGAAAAATTTCCCTTTATCGGGAATGTTTCCCCATTGTGGAATGAGGTCACTTCCTGTCTTACTCTCACACCTCCAATTGCTTCTCTGAGGGAAAGGGGGATTGGATACGGTAGGGGCTATTATTTGTCCCACATTTGTACTCTTTCTGTAGATAATCTTAGGGTAATTCTTCACACTTGGAAGGTGCTTTTTATTAGCCTAGGATAAAAAAACAATACTGTTTGTATTTATTGTGGATTAATAAAGAGGAATTGTCTTTTTAGCGCTGTGGACATCTGTATAAAACTGAGTTGATGTTTGCAAAAATAAAAGCAATACAAACAAGAAGGAGCACCATCTATAAGATCATTTGGTTGAACGGAAGATGTAAAAAGGAAACTTGGCTAGTTTTAAAGATGGAAAGCCACTAACTGTCAATGTGTTAGCTGGCAACTATTAATTAACCAATGCCCTTATTGAACAAGCAATAGCTAGTGGCTATTTATTTATTTATAGTGGCTACCATTTGCCAGCTTAACTTCCACATCCTCTGTCATTGGAGATCTGGCTGTTGGGAGAATTTTCAGTTCATCATCTCTAATCTGTAACTTAACTACCAAAGAACGATTTACCCTAACCTAACCTGCTACATTTACCCTTGGCAGTATTAATATATTTACTCCAGCCTGACTCTAACACTAGCTAAAGTATAATTCTGACCTTTCTTGACCTTCACCTATTCTGACCTTTGCATATTCCTAAAACAAATAATAATCATTAATAGCAACAGTACATTCATCATTACTCTAGTAAGCTTTTTTTAAACATTATAATGCAAAGTCATGTGTGTAGAGTCATTCACATAAATAAGGGAAAAAAAATCATATTTAATTTTTGGTCTCTTCAGCACAGTCAGACTAATAAAGGTTCCTGATTGGCTACTGTGGTTTATTGCGCTCTGCTCATTATCATTAATATGTATGAACAGTCACAGTATGCCTGGAATGATAAGCATAATTATACATGAAGAAAATTTTCATGTCAGTGAACAGATTGCAGTGTGTCTTGGGATGGCTGGACCATTTAAAAGGTTAACTAACTAATTCTCCCGCCTGACTGAAAACTACTGCATTTTTCTCAAAGAACTCCAGTAACAAACTAGCTGTGCTGCCTCTGCTTTCTACATTACGTGTCTGTTTTATGCGCACCAGATGGCAAAATAACTACTCTAGTCTGCCAAAAAGACCTCATGTCTCCTTACTATTACATGAGCAAAAATCCTAGCCACGGTGCCAACTACCCAGAATCCTTTGCCGAGAGTGGATAGATTCCATTGGTTGGCCACTGAGGGAGAGAATGGCAGCCTGAAGTCACAAAATCCATCCAACAAGCAGATGGTTTCTGTTGATACTGGGGCAGGTTTTCTCTGAATGACCATTTAGAGTTGTATTTAAAGATACTAGTTCACATGCTCAGTGCCCATAAAAAGTAATATGTAACAACAGAGCATTTCCGGAGGCCCGTGAAAACCTTGGCTTAAGAAAAGGTATACCAGAGGTTTAATTTAATTTTCCTGTAGCTGACGGGCAGGAAAATGAATTGACTTAGCAAGGTTGCAGAAGCGCCAGACCTATGCTCCTTCCTTCGGAGTTTTAACATCGGAAAGGTGAAGACATTGCATGCGAGAGATATCACAAAGGGGATTTGTAGTGTGAAATTGGCACAAAGAAATTTAAAAGTCTAATTTGCCTGTGTGTTAACCTTGATTTTTTTTGTTTCCTTTCAGCGTGCAATATATGTCAGATGTTATTTATAGATGCACTGTGTAGGGGCAGGCAGTTTTAAAGAGACACGTAAGTGGACGCGTATCCTAGTATCTCACAATTGCAAGTTTCTTTATTAGTCATGGCAAGAAGATGTCAAAATAGGGCAAAAGGAGAGTCTAGGTGACAGGTAGAGGAGGACATGGCGAGAAGATAAGATATGCAGCTCAATACATCGATTGAGTGAAAAAAAGGTGCAAATGGGATCAGCGAAAAGTACATTAACAAGCAGCTTGCGCAATCATCTATTCAGCAGCAAATAAAAAAGGTATAGTGCAGCCAAGTAGGACTTTCAATAAAAGTATCTCTGATCACAGAAAAAAAAAACAGCTATTGCTGCCCAGCCTGCCAGACTGAAATCTAATCGACCATAGTTATTAGAAATTGCATTAACGTGGACCTGGACTCAGAACTTCCTCTCGCCTCTAAAAGATAAGCAATAGCATAATAACCTTTAAAGAAAAAAAACATGTCTTTGTTACAGCCTATACAAACCATGCAATAAATCTGCAGTGTGCCTATTTACTGCTACCATGGAAGCAGACATATTGTTAACATCCTGTTTTTACAAATTAGCTGCTCTGCCAAAGCAGCCAGCGGACAAAGCTGAGAAATCAAATTACAGTTGTGGTTTGTCACAGATGAGGGGGAATCAGACAGGCTAAACTCTTTAAATACATGCAGGGTGCATTTCTCTATATTTTCCTTCTGTCCTGTGCAAGAGTTCAGGTCCATTTTAAACAAATCCTGAAATCTTGATTTTTGAATTGCTGTAGGAGTACTGATGCCTAACCCTAACTGAACCCCCTACCCGATACCTACAACTCACCGACCCCACCGCAATCCCCATTGCAAAATGCCTAACCCTAGTTAATCCCTCAAACCAATGCCTAACACTAACCATCTCCCCCATTGCAATCCCTGACGATATTCACTCTCAGTCACCACTACATAGCTCTGCTATATGCGCCTACTGTATGTTAATAGCCACAATTAGCTGCTATTAGCAGGAATTTGGGTGCTAGAGGCACTATTTGTAGCCGTAGTTTGTATAACGGGTGGTACTGGTATAATTAAATAAGTGAAAAAGTGTTTGTCCTGTCCAAACAATAAATAAGGAATTAGGCGCAATCGTGCTATAATTCACCAAGACTAAGGACGTTCTGTAAACTGTGCATAAAATGTGCAATAAGTGTGAGTAAGCTACATGTAAAGCTATGGGCAAAGCGATGTGCAAGTGAACAAGTGATAAGTATTTATGCTTAGCCCAAGAGTAAGTGGGGTGAACAAGGACTAACACACCAAAACCTATCGGCAGCAACACAGGAATCCTATATCAAAACCGGCGCCCGACATGCTTTGCGGTTGTAACATCGCTTTTTGAGAGCCCAAATGTGGTAGACTTTATGCCACTATAAGAGTGAACACTTGGACATGTGTTGTGTGGCACAAGGCCTATTTCTCAGAGGACCGGTAAACCATGAGACAGTGCCAACCCTCTATCATGCCCAACTTGATGCCAAAAAATTACTTTTTTTTTATCTATCTCTACACCACAGACTGTTATTTGATATTGGCTGGAATTTTCTCTGAGTGGTTCAATTTGTGCCTTCCTCCCTGCAATCTGATTAGCAGGATGATGTAATCCAAGCAGCAAAAGCAGCCCCACCCATAGAGCCTGTCACCTCCCACACTCAGCTGTCCTGGTCACGTGATAACAATTTTTAAAAACGAGATTTACAGCCTAATTGCTTAATTTGACAATAAAACTAACATTTGAGCATTCTGATCACTAAGCTGTTGTATGGTGTTTTTTTAGATCTCTGCTAGGAAATAGGCTTTAACACAGAAATACCTGTGCAGCGGAATTTTAATAAGTATTTACAGAGAAATACAGCCAAGACGAGACTGATTTATAAATGTGTTGTATTTTCCATTTAAATCCTCATTACAGCTCCCAGACGTCTCGAGATTCCACGGCAACTTAAAGGTGTTTTACGGCAGAGGACCTCTGGCTAAATACGAGCCTGTATACCCTAGCAGACACTGATGGATTGGAAATCGTATAAAGTTTTAGGCCAGTTTCCATCGGTTACTATTTCAGCCGGATAAAAGCACTCTGTGCTTCTGTGATTAATATTGGGACTCACATGATTTTTCTGTTTGAAATCAATTCCCGCCCGAAGATGTACCTTGCAGGCCTCTCAGCAGTCTTTAACGGAGGATGGATTTACAATGTAGGGCTGTGTTTTGTGCGTCATGGTGCTGGTTTGGCACAGCGCAGCCATATAGTTCATCACTTGCTTATCTCTTACCTAGTTTCCAATTATGTTTTTAATCCACTCGATTACCAGCTTCTTACGAATGTACGGAAAGGAGAGGAGAGGAAGGAAAGCTTTACCCATGCTCGAATGGAACAGCACGTTCCTTTGGAGTTGTAAAATCTTGCACTAATCTTCTGGAAAAGCTGTGAAGATGACAAGAAAATGACAACATTTATTCAACAAAATAACGGCCCCCGAGCATGTTTTAAATTTACAAGAAAATTCTTCGGGAAGTGTAAAAAGGGAGCACAACCTTTATCTTGCTGCTGTAAACTCATGAAAGGTACAAACCCATTAGCTATTTGTTTTGATGAATGCGGGCGACTGCCGATTTTATTTCGCTTATTTATTTGAGTAAATTCATTTTTCTTTCCGGAAAATGCTTCTTGGTTAGGTTCAGCAACAATGATTCTTTCTGCAAATAAGGGCAAGGGAGGGAGACAGCAGACACAGCACAGAGAGGCACACACAAAAGGAAGCACAATAATCTGGATGTAAACACACCCAAACCCAGGATTTTACACATTTTTATGCTCTGGGGAACAGGTTATGTGAATCTATAGACCACATCTTTTTCAGGGTCATCTGGAAAAATTAACAGCCGTTTTTAAAGTGAACCCGAGGTGAAAATGAACTAATGAGACAAACAATTATATTTATCCTCCTACTTTTTTAGATATCTCATGGTTTTATTTTATATTTAAACATTTACAAAGTACCTTGAATGTTTTACTGTCTTTAATCGGTGGCAGCCTATTATGTGTGCCAGAGTTAGAGATAGGTCATGTATTTTATCTCTCTCTCTCTGCCATCAGAAGTTGTATTCTGCCAGGAAAACTTTTATGGCTATAATTTGCTTATCAATGATGTTTACTATATTCCTGGCAAGCTACCAAGAAGCTACAGAGACTGTCACTTCCTTGCCTAGAAATTGACACTTTCAGGCAGCAAAATAAAACAAGTAAAACAAACTGATTATTAATGTTTTGTACTGCACATACACATGTTTATCTCACCATGTCACATATTGTCTCAGGTACACTTTAATTAATCAATCAAAGTGGGATGAAATACTGATTTTAAAATCATAAACAATCTATTCTACATTGATTAAAAGATACATAAATAATTTCCCCACCAATAAATAATAATTGCACATTCAGAAGCATGTACCTGTTTGAATCTGCAGTCCCTTAATGACTTATGCCAAGTAGGAAGGAGGAAGTAGATTTTTCTGCAATTGTGATTTTTCTATGTTTTGCTGCATTTATGATTTTGGCGCACCTGCAATTTTGGATTGATTTTGGAGTGAATTTTGGAGTGATTGTGCTTTTCATGCAGAAGCAAAGCAAGCTCAAGATTGAGTGAACAACACTTACCCACTATGAATGATGAATATAAAAGCAAGAAGTTTTGAATCAGGATGATATCATTAATTGGCTAACTTTAAAAAAGTATGAGTAAGCTTTCAGCTATTCCACCTTCACCAGACTCGAATCATGTATGCTGAAAAGTTGTTGCTCTATTGCTATATACGTGCAACATCAAAAGGGATACATGGATTTTTTTGGGAAACATAAATACCTGTCATTAAGATGCCTTTATTAAAGCAAGACATAAAAATAGGGTCTGAGAGGATGTTAACTGATTTATGACAAATAGATAAGACCTTTGTTTAATCATTTCTTACATAACTGAGACTGAGCATGGTTGTGGCTGGTGACCTGGTAGGTCTGGCATCTGGTGACTCTAGCTTTTAGGCATTTCTGCGGATCTTGGCCTGATATTGGTTGAAGATGCGGTGCCCTGCAGCGGGAGGGGTCCCGGCACCTGATGTTCTGGCTGGCAGGGAGGAGTGAGGATGAAGGCTGGATAGATGGATGGATGGACGGATGGATGGCATGGCACTTGTTGTATCATCTGTTGTCCCATCTGGTGTCTGCTAGGACCACGCTGGTGTAGAAGTGATTATTACCAGCATTAAATGACTAAAAAGCATATTCAGCAGGTGAAAGCTTTGGGTGGGCCCCCTGACCCCAGAGGCTCAGGTGTAGTTGCAATCTCTGTATCCCTACTGCTCTACCACTGAAAGAGGCTGGTGGTGTACAATTTTAAAACCTTTCTCTAAGATTGTCTTTTGACATCGTGTTCACATTAAATAAACCTAAAGTATTTACGTGGCTTTACATTTTTGGGCTAGTCCATCTCTCCATAGGGGATTCTCAGCATGACCTTTATTCTTTATAAAGACATTTTCTGAAAAAGATTTATACAAAGAATCTGACTAGCCTCCCTGCTCGCCATACACTTTTTTTGGCAGTTGGACGGAGCAACTGCCTTTCACTAAGTGCATTTTGAAAATAAGGAAATCCCTGTAAACCCCCCATGAGGAGATGGGCTAGTTCATAACCTGTCGGTTCTGTCAGATTTCTATTACCTGCTGTAAGTAACAGCAACATAGGATAAAAGTAATTTATGGCTCATTTTACTCTGATAGAAACGTACTTCTTAATTGTATGTGTTTACATATAATCAAAATTTTAAAATTTTTGCGACAGAGGTCCTTTAACCACTTCCCGACTGCCGCATGTACAAATGGCGCCCGGGAAGTGGATCCCGCAAGGACCGCCGCATGTACAATTGGCGGTGGTCCTTGTACGGGCATGGGCGGAGCGATCCTCCGCCGGGGACTGGCTCCGCCCCCCTCGCGCTGTATCCCGCCGGCCGTTCGGAAGCGCCGGCGGGTTACTAGCACCCGGATCGCCGCATGCAAAGTGTATAATACACTTTGTAATGTATACAAAGTGTATTATACAGGCTGCCTCCTGCCCTGGTGGTCCCAGTGTCCGAGGGACCACCAGGGCAGGCTGCAGCCACCCTAGTCTGCACCCAAGCACACTGATTTCCCCCCCCTGCCCCCTGATCGCCCACAGCACCCCTCAGACCCCCCCCCCCTGCCCACCCCCCAGGCCACTGTTTGCACCCAATCACCCCCCTATTCACCCATCAATCACTCCCTGTCACTATCTGTCAACGCTATTTTTTTTTTAATTCCCTGAACTGCCCCCGGCTCCCTCCTGATCACCCCCCCACCCCTCAGATTCTCCCCAGACCCCCCCTGCCTCGTGTACTGTATGCATCTATCCCCCTGGCCACCTGTCAATCACCTGTCAATCACCTGTCAATCACCTGTCAATCACCCATCAATCACCCATCAATCACCCCCTGTCACTGCCACCCATCAATCAGCCCCTAACCTGCCCCTTGCTGGCAATCTGATCACCCACCCACACCAATAGATCGCCCGCAGATCCGACGTCAGATCACCTCCCAAGTGCAGTGTTTACATCTGTTCTCTACCCTAAACACCCACTAATTACCCATCAATCACCCATCAATCACCCCCTATCACCATCTGTCACTGTTACCCATCAGATCAGACCCTAATCTGCCCCTTGCGGGCACCCAATCACCCGCCTACACGCTCAAATTGCCCTCAGACCCCCCCTTATCAATTCACCAGTGCATTATTTACATCTGTTCTTCCCTGTAATAACCCACTGATCACCTGTCAATCACCCATCAATCACCCCCTGTCACTGCCACCCATCAATCACCCCCTGTCACTGCCACCCATCAATCAGCCCCTAACCTGCCCCTTACGGGCAATCTGATCACCCACCCACACCAATAGATCACCCGCAGATCCGACGTCAGATCACCTCCCAAATGCATTGTTTACATCTGTTCTCCACCCTAAACACCCACTAATTACCCATCAATCACCCCCTGTCACTGCTACCTATCAGATTAGACCCCTATCTGCCCTTAGGGCACTCAATCATCCACCCACACCCTCAGAACGCCCTCAGACCCTTGCCCTGATCACCTCGCCAGTGCATTGCTTGCATCTATTCTCCCCTCTAATCACACCTTGAGACACCCATCAAACACCTCCTGTCACCCACTAGCACACCTACCCATCAGATCAGGCCCTAATTTGCCCCGTGTGGGCTCCTGATCACTCGGCCAAACCCTCAGATCTCCCTCAGACCCCCTTCCGATCACCTCCCCAGTGCAGATTGCATCTATTTTCCCCTCTAACCACCCCCTGAGACACCCATCAATCACCTCCTGTCACCCCCCTAGCACTCTTATTCATCAGATCAGGCCCAATACAACCTGTCATCTAAAAGGCCACCCTGCTTATGACGGGCTCCACAAAATTCGCCCCCTCATAGACCACCTGTCATCAAAATTTGCAGATGCTTATACCCCTGAACAGTCATTTTGAGACATTTGGTTTCCAGACTACTCACGGTTTTGGGCCCGTAAAATGCCAGGGCGGTATAGGAACCCCACAAGTGACTCCTTTTTAGAAAAAAGACACCCCAAGGTATTCTGTTAGGTGTATGACGAGTTGATAGATTTTATTTTTTGTCAAAAGTTAGCGGAAATTGATTTTTATTGTTTTTATTTTCACAAAGTGTCATTTTTCACTAACTTGTGACAAAAAATAAAATCTTCTATGAACTCGCCATACACCTAACGCAATACCTTGGGGTGTCTTCTTTCTAAAATGGGGTCACTTGTGGGGTTCCTATACTGACCTGGCATTTTAGGGTCCCTAAACCGTGAGGAGTAGTCTAGAAAACA
This sequence comes from Hyperolius riggenbachi, assembly GCF_040937935.1. NCBI lineage: Eukaryota > Metazoa > Chordata > Amphibia > Anura > Hyperoliidae > Hyperolius > Hyperolius riggenbachi. The sequence continues at coordinate 115,670,220 of NC_090648.1, read as the reverse complement.
AATGCATCAAAATGACCTGTGAATAGGACGTTGGGCCCCTTAGCGCACCTAGGCTGCAAAAAAGTGTCACATGTGGTATCGCCGTACTCAGAATAAGTAGTATAATGTGTTTTGGGGTGTATTTTTACACATACCCATGCTGGGTGGGAGAAATATCTCTGTAAATGACAATTGTTTGATTTTTTTTACACACAATTGTCCATTTACAGAGATATTTCTCCCACTCAGCATGGGTATGTGTAAAAATACACCCCAAAACACATTATAGTACTTCTCCTGAGTACGGCGATACCACATGTGTGGCACTTTTTTGCACCCTAAGTGCGCGAAGGGGCCCTAAGTCCAATGAGTACCTTTAGGATTTCACAGGTCATTTTGCGACATTTGGTTTCAAGACTACTCCTCACGGTTTAGGGCCCCTAAAATGCCAGGGCAGTATAAGAACCCCACAAATGACCCCATTCTAGAAAGAAGACACCCCAAGGTATTCCATTAGGAGTATGGTGAGTTCATAGAAGATTTTATTTTTTGTCACAAGTTAGCGGAAAATGACACTTTGTGAAAAAAAACCAATTAAAATCAATTTCCGCTAACTTGCGACAAAAAATAAAATCTTCTATGAACTCGCCATACTCCTAACGGAATACCTTGGGGTGTCTTCTTTCTAAAATGGGGTCATTAGTGGGGTTCCTATATTGCCCTGGCATTTTAGGGGCTCTAAACCGCGAGGAGTAGTCTTGAAACAAAAATGACCTGTGAAATCCTAAAGGTACTCATTGGACTTTGGACCCCTTAGCGCACTTAGGGTGCAAAAAAGTGCCACACATGGGGTATCGCCGTACTCAGGAGAAGTAGTATAATGTGTTTTGGGGTGTATTTTTACACATACCCATGCTGAGTGGGAGAAATATCTCTGTAAATGGACAATTGTGTGTAAAAAAAAATCAAACAATTGTCATTTACAGAGATATTTCTCCCACCCAGCATGGGTATGTGTAAAAATACACCCCAAAACACATTATACTACTTCTCCTGAGTACGGCAATACCACATGTGTGGCACTTTTTTGCAGCCTAACTGCGCTAATGGGCCCAAAGTCCAATGAGCACCTTTAGGCTTTACAGGGGTGCTTACAAATTAGCACCCCCCAAAATGCCAGGACAGTAAACACACCCCACAAATGACCCCATTTTGGAAAGTAGACATTTCAAGGTATTCAGAGAGGGGCATGGTGAGTCCGTGGCAGATTTCATTTTTTTTTTGTCACAAGTTAACAGAAATGGAAACTTTTTTTTTTTTTCTTGTCACAAACTGTCATTTTCCGCTAACTTGTGACAAAAAATATCTTCTATGAACTCACTATGCCTCCCAGTGAATACTTTGGGATGTCTTCTTTCCAAAATGGGGTCATTTGGGGGGTATTTATACTATCCTGGAATTATAGCCCCTCATAAAACATGACAGGTGGTCAGAAAAGTCATAGATGCTACAAAATGGGAAAATTCACTTTTTGCACCATAGTTTGTAAACACTATAACTTTTACCCAAACCAATAAATATAGGCTGAATGGTTTTTTTTATCAAAAACATGTTTGTCCACATTTTTCGTGCTGCATGTATACAGAAATTTTACTTTATTTGAAAAATGTCAGCACAGAAAGTTAAAAAAATCATTTTTTGGCCAAAATTCATGTCTTTTTTGATCAATATAATAAAAAGTAAAAATTGCAGCAGCAATCAAATAGCACCAAAAGAAAGCTTTATTAGTGACAAGAAAAGGAGCCAAAATTCATGTAGGTGGTAGGTTGTATGAGTGAGCAATAAACCGTGAAAGCTGCAGTGGTCTGAATGGAAAAAAAGGGTCTGGTCCTTAAGGGGGGTAAAGCCCGCGGTCCTCAAGTGGTTAACTCCTGAACATGCTTTATTTGCTAAATCATAAAAAGGCCTTTAGTTCTAAATCATTTTATACTTTTGTCTATGTGTGCTTACAGCACAAGTTAGATCTTTTAGGGTCTCCTGCTACAAATAATATTGATTTTTATTTATACAATTTAGCTAGATGAGTTTAACATGTTATAATTGTGCATGTATGTGCTAAAGCATTGATTGTTTTATTTCTCTTAATTGCAACATAAATTGTTGAAACCTCTTTTAAATCATCTTTATATGTATAATATTGTAGGCATTGTTGTGATTGTTATCTTTTGTAGACAGCCTCCTGATTAATATGACTGAACAACACATGCTTAATAATATAACAACGTTTTTTGTGCTTAACTCCTGTGATTAATTTGTCAATTAGCTCTGTGTGATATTTATACATTAGAGATGAGATTTTTCTTTTTTTTTGTCATTGTTCAACAGGATCATTTGTGCAGTCAAAGGGAATTTTCTGCTTTTGTCAAATTGTTTAGAAAAGTCATGTTTGTATGTGTTTTGATGAGAGGGAAAATGGTGGATTTCTCGGGCAGTTTCTAAGACTCCTGCTGAAGTCCACAAGCTGCCTTCACAAATTGGGATCAAGAGCAGGGCCGCAACTAGAAATTACTGGGCTCCACTGTGAAACAAGCATCACTATAGTACACAGCACTTGGAGAGGGATAGAAAGGCTTGGGGGTAGAGCAACGATGTACACAAGACCTTGCTGAACACTGAATAGGGACTGTCTACTAATCTTTGTCTGCAAAACTTTTTCTGATTCCTTATCAGTGGCTGAGCAGATGCAGTCATTAGAACAACTGTGCAAAGAGCAGTGCCCTTAGTTGTCAGTCTCTCAGGGCATGAAAATAAACTTCACCCCCCACAGGGCCCTCTGCAGCTTCTGGGCCCCCCTGCAGCTACATCCCTTGCAGGGTCTATTGCTACGCCCCTGATCAAGAGTTGGAAATGTTTATGCCCTTCATAATTCTCATCAATACAGAAAAAAAATCTTTGCTATAAATTATTGTGCAAATTATCCAACTGCCTCTTTATATAGTAACCTGACCCATGACTCAATCAATCATAATCATATCATAGCTTTAGAGACTTAGTTTATGACAGGGTGAATGTTGGAAGTCCCCAAATTTCACCATTCATTCAGCATCATCTGGAAATTTGCCCAGTTTACCGTCATTAATCATCAAAGTCACTTCTTCCATTAGGGTCCATCAAACATCTGGATTTATTTTTCTGCCATGTTTAATGTTCTTGTTGTAACATGCACCATAATTATAAAAAGGTAGATGTTACATGCATCGAAACAAACAGTCTCAGCTGCTCTGAAAAAACAAGCATTTTCTAGGAAGACCTGTTTTGCTGTTTTAATTAAGTCTAAATTTGCTGCCGTTCACTTAAAGCGGTATTGTCACCATAAAAATCAAATTTCAACAGCAACTGGTCTGAGTGTAGTAAGTAATAAAGATGCTAATCCTGCATTCAAAACTTGCAACACTTTTTTTGCTGTTAGGATTCTGAGTTATCACATACTTTAGGAGCACTGGCCCTAGTGCCAAACAGTGCCAAAGAGTTGAATGCTGGGAGTTATTTTTATCTATAATATTTTCCTCCTCTTCCATTTATTTCCCTGCCTAGCTGCCTATCAGACACACCCTCTGATTACTTGTGTTTACAAGCAAGGCTGAGGTGACTCAGCGATTGGTGGATAAGACAGTGCAGTTGTTAGTATACACCTCAGTGGGAGTGTCTGAAGACTCTGGGAGGAGGGCAGCTAATGAATACACAATGAGCAAGGGGGGAAAACAAGAGTCAGGGAGGATATGATGTCAGCATTAGCCTGGCAAAATGGCCACTGCCTAGAATAGGATTTTCTGCTTTTCCTTTATAAAATTCACAGGAATCATTACGTGGATAGCACAATACATCTGTTATGTAAGTAGAACTAGTATTTATCTACTTATATATATGTCTTTTATTTCTAGGTTAGCATGTGTGTCGCTTGTTCTTTAAGATTCCGTGTGGATATATCTCTGCTTCAGTGCAACACCAAGATGTACAATGAGCACTGTTTAACCCTTGCAAATCTACCACAAAGCCTTCACATGGAGTTTTACACCCCTATCTGTCTAGAAAAATCTAAAACATTGTCCTGAACCTTCACATATACCATCCAGACACAAAGGGGGAACACAGAGAAAGACTCATAGGGGGACATGGAGGAGGACACAAAGGGGGACATGGAGGAGGATGCAAAGGGAGGACACAGAGGAGGACATAAAGGGGGGCCACAGAGGAGGACACTGAGGGGGGCAGGAGGAGGACACTGATAGACAGGAGAGGAACACTGAGAGGGACAGGAGGAGGACACAAGGCAGACAGGAGAAGGACACCAAGGGAGACAGGAGGAGGACACAAGAGGAACAGAAGGAGGACACCAAGGGAGACAGGAGGAGGACACAAGGGGGACAGATGGAGGACACAAGGCAGATAGGAGGCAGACATAAAGGGAGACAGGAGAAGGACACAAACTAAGGGAGAACAACTACAAGTTGCTCCTGAAACATGAACACACCAGATATAGTATATTTTTTCTCCTGGGTTTTTGCCCTCTAAACCTAGGTGTGCCTTATAGTCCAGAGCATCTTATATGCTGAAAAATACAGTAACACTTCAATAAATACTTTTTATTTGAATACTTTTTGCTTTACTTTTCAATTGCTGTAATCAAGATACTTTCTTATTTTATTAGAGGCCCTAGATACCTCATGAAAGTCCATCGTTTCATCCCCCAGGTGTACCAGTTGGGAAGCAGCCACAATTTATTTGCTGTATTTGAGCTATATTGAAAATCAGCCAAAACAGCTGGCAAGGCCAGATTGACTCAGAATAACTCTGAAATAAATATTTTGTTGTTTTTGTACAAATGATTATGTCAGCTCGTTGAGTTATATTGCATGCATAACCGAAATCAAGACTTTAGCAATGGTGATAAAGTTTCAAGACTAGTTCCCCAAAAAATTAGTATGCATTTAACACCATTTTGTCATATAATAGATCGTTCTATAAGATCAAATGGAGTGTAGGTGAGCTTCACCGAAAGACTGCTAGAACATCTCTTTCTCTAGCTACCCAGCCAAGTGAAGATCCTTGCAACATTGCAAACTGAATCTACCTGTCAATAAACATACAGCCAATCGAAATTGCCAATGTAAGAACTTAACAATCACCTGCCAAAAAAAAAAAAAAAATCATGTGGAAGAACTAATAGAAGAACATAAAAAAGTATACGGTGGACATGATGGAAGATTTTTTTAAACCTAAAAAAAAAAAATATTCAATTTAGTCAAAGACAACAAAATTTTCTTTTCAATGCGAAAATCACACAAACGATTTGAAAATCATTATTTTTACCTGAAAAATGTGCGAAAAGCACAAAAATTGTTTATTTTAACATGAGAATTAGTGAAAAATGCTAAAAAATCCCAAACATTTTAAAATGATTATCAATGGCATTCTTGCTCAAATCTTACATTATTTTTGCAAAAATGAATGCACAAAGAATATCAGTATTTTTGCTCATCACTGCTCTACACAAATAAGTTAAATAAGTAAAACTACGAATCTTCTATAATGAAATAACAATTAAGGCAATATGAAAGGTTCCCTATTTATATAAATTTACCCTAAGGAAAGGATCATGAAAAATTAAAAAAAAAAATCACTTAAACAGTGAAGATTCACACTGCAATTTTTTGTTATTATATTTTAATAAAGAAATACAATAACAACACGATGTAGCGCACAGTTTAATGAACAAATATTACCAATTCACTTTTTTTTAAGTCTGTGAGTAACTGAGAGGTTAACTGGCTGTTGTTTAAGTGATTCAGTAAAAAAATACAGAGGAGGCTGCAAGTGTCAACAACTCATGAAGTGTTTAATTTGCTCCAAGATAAAATCATTAAGGGCTCAGCTAGGTGCCTGCCCTAGGAATGGGAAAACAATTTGCTTTTGATATATTTGTTAGCAGATCTGCATTGACAGCCAAAGGACAGAGAATTTCCCACTAGATATTCTTGCTGCAGTGTGACCAGTGGCAGCAACAAGGTGACCTGTCTTCTATGACCTGTAAGCTTACAAAAAAGAACAAAAAGCATGACAAGTTAAATAGGGTTATAGCAATACTGAGCATTAAAGGAGAGCAAAAAGTTCAGCAATACTTTATTAGGAAATTATATACAGTATACAGTGTTGTCAGTAATTATTCATACCCCTGTCAAATTTTGACTTAAAGTTATTTTTATTCAACCAGCAGGTAATTTTTTGACGGATATTACATAGGTGTCTCCCAAAAGATAATAAGGCAATGTACAAGAGGCATTATTGTTGAAAAAAAAAAACATTTCTCAGCTTTTATTTACATTTGAGCAAAAAGTGTCCAGTCCAAAATTATTCATACCCTTTTCAATAATCAATAGAAAAGCCTTTAGTGGCTGTTATAGCAATCAAACATTTCCTATAATTGCAGACCAGGTTTTTGCATGTCACCGCAGGTATTTTTTCCCATGCATCTTTAGGGCTCGTTCCCACTATCGCGAATCTGCATGCGTCCAACGCATGCAGATCCGCACATGTAATGCAAGTGGATGGGCCTGTTTCCACTGTAGCGTTGTTGAGGTGCGTTTTTTTCAGCGGTAAAAAAACGCACAAAAGAGCCAACGATTTCGCCTGCGTCGGGAATCCGTGCGAATCGCCGCTAATGTATTTAATAGTAAAAACGCATGCGTTTGTTACATGCGTTTTTACCCGCGATTTCGCGTGCGATTTCGCACCTTTTTCAATTTTATTTAGCCCTGGCAGTGTCATGGTTAATTTCGCATGGCACCCTGCCATGCGAAATCGCATGCGAAATCGCGGGTAAAAACGCATGCGGAAACGCATCCGCATGCGTTTTTACAAGCGTCGGAATGCGGCCGAAATCGCGTCGCAACAGTGGGAACGAGCCCTTAGCAATGAGCTCCAAATCTTTCAGGTTGGAGGGTCTTCTTGCCATCACCCTGAATGTTAACTCGCTCCACAGATTCTCAATTGGATTCAAGTCAGGACTCTGGCTGGGCCACTCCATGTCATTTCCCTTTAAAAAATTACTTGCTGGTTGAATAAAAGTAACTTTAAGTCAAAATTTGCCAGGGGTATGAATTATAGACAGCACTGTATATATATATAAATCTGGTACAGTTGGGTCATTGGGTGACTGGGGTTCGAAAATGGGGGGGCATAAACAGCCAATCAGATTTGTTTAATTTCAGTTCAAATTATTGATGCCAAAGACCGCAAAGCTCACAAACTTAGTCATTGAGTAATTGAGTAACTGTGTTTTAGGGTTAGATAAAGTGAGCGGAGCCAGCACCTGCCAAATACATATCCGGACAATGCCGGGTCATCAGTTGGTGGAGGCAAATACAAGTTTCACTGGGAAAATTAAACTGCAATTAAACTCCATTCTTACACTGTTTATGGTCGGGTTCTAAAACTTTGCACAGTTGGTCACTGGATGACTGGGATTGCAGAAAAGTGGGTGGAGCCTAAAAAAGCCAATCAAAATTCAATTTAATTGCTGCCATTATTGCACTGTTAATGGCATAATCCTCAAACCTGGTACAGATAGTCATTGGGTGACTGGGGTTCAAATTCAGAAAAGGAGGTGGAGCCACAGCCATTCAGACTTGCAAATTATTGATGCCAAACAATGCAAAGCTCACAAACTAGGTCATTGAGTAATTGAGTAATTGTGTGTTAGAAAAAGTGGGCGGAGCCAACACCAGCCAAATACATATACATACCCGGGCAATGCCAGGCCATCAGCTAATATATATATACAGTCTTTGTTGTACATTTGTACACTCGCACATCCCGAGTTTACCTTAGTCCAGAAATATCCATTGCAGGTATATGTAGTGTATATATATATATATATATATATATATATATATATATATATATATATACACTACATATAACTGCAATGGATATTTCTGGACTAAGGTAAACTCGGGATGTGCAAGTGTACAAATGTACAACAAAGACTGTCATCTGATTGAGTAGGGACTCCATCCTTTAGTTTGGGGCTGAGTTCTGTCTATTTTCAGCACTGACGCCTTTGCATTTTATGATGTTAGCAATATGCCAATGCAGCAAAAATGGTTCCCACACCACACCATTACAGACAGTTAGACAGTTTGTTTCATGTGGTAGACTGCGCTGACAGGAAAACTGGAGTCAACCCACCCCCAAAAAGCTGCACCCCTCAGTCACTTGCACACTGATGGAGAAGAAATGAGCCACCTGAAAATCTACCTCTGTGATGTGCACTGCATGCCAAATGCGTGAAAAATTCAAAATGTTCACGTTAACATTGACTTGTATTGCTTGCGGTACCATGTATGGTGCCCAACAACGCACTGCTGCTCCTGTGTCAGCTGGACCATGTTCGGCCCATTGCAGGAAGTGTACAATGTTCTATTGACTTTACTGACCATTGTGGTGAGATGCAGTAGAAAGAGGTGATGCAATGCAAGTGTAAAAGTGGTAAGTGTAAAAGGGGCCTTCAAAATATATGGACATGTGTCATGTGGCAAAAAACACGACCGTCATGTTAGTGAATGGAATGACATGTCAGAAGTTCAGGACATGGGGGGCTGGGAGCACAGAATGGGTAAGCATCTAGCTATAAAAATTACCCATCAGCAGAGTTCATGGCAATTTTTGCATCCAGGGCCCAGTCTGAAAAGAAAAAAAAAAGCAAACATGGCTGAAGGAAAAAAATTGATATATTGGTAAGTTGGATTACCCCCAGAGTAAGGCGATAATCAGATATATCTGATTATCGGTGATACTGCAGATCATCAATAATCGGGTATATATCTGCATTCTCGGTGATACTGCAGATCACAGGTAATCAGATCCTCTCTGTGTTACACCGATCGTTACACCCCCTAATGTGGCAAAACAATTGATTTAACTCTGAAAGGAATCGATTCAGAAGGAATTGATTCCTACTACAAACTGCACATCGATTTTCAATAGATTCCATCAGGGAATATACAGTATTGATCGCACTGTTCAAGGGAGTGCAGCTTTATCATCGATCTACAACACTCTTTCCCTGTTCCCAATCATCACTTTCATCCTGTCCCATCAATACTTTCTATCAATTTTTGGTCAAAATCAACCAAAAGTCTATCAAGCAGACATTTTGGGGGAATTGATTACTTGCCGATCGACCGCATCTGCAGGAAATCAGTGAGAAAATCGATAAGTGTATATGCAACTTTAGGCTACATCCACAGGTGGTGTTGCATTGCATTCCCTGTAACAGCCTGAGCGGGAATGGAATGGGAAAGCGACACGGCACATTACTCGTCCGTTGCTTCAGACACAAGAAAGCATGCAGGTAAGGAAAAGTGTTTACTGTTAACGCACGCATTTTGCAATAGCTCACTGCAGTGTGTTATGATGCTGCACACCATTATTCCTCAACGCACCCACCGCACTGTGAACATCGCATAGATGGTGCAGTGCCATGCAGCATGCCGAGATACAAAGCGTCCGTTACGCCGCACCGTAACAAACCACTCTGAACGTAGCCCAAGTCCCTCTGTCTGTGTTGGAGAGAATTACTCACTTCATGTTAGATTTCTAACTCACTTCCATGCTAAATAAAATATTTTTTCCTGGAGTTGAGCTTCAGACTGAATAGATTTATGCCCTAAATTAACACTAATAACCTTTCACCGAGGTGAAAAACATTGATGTCCACTGCTTCAGACTATGAGCAGAGGCGTAGGTAGAAATCAAGGGGCCTCATCGCAAAATTTTGATTGGGCAGCCCCCCCATGCCCCAGGTAGACCTACAGTATAGGTGGCTAGAATAGCTAATGCCTAGTATAAGTAGCCAGATGTGCCCCCTAGTGTAGGTAGCATGAAGCAGCTTCCCTCTATAGGTAGCAAAGGGCCCCCAATATAGGTGGCTAGACTAATCCCCCCATGTATTGGAAGCCAGATTAACACCCCAAATATACAGTAGGTAGCCATCTTAGCCCCAATGTATAGGAAGCCAGATTAGCACCCTAAAATATAGGTAGCCTCCCATATTTAGAGTAGCAAGCGGAGCTCTTGAAGAAAGAGACATACCTCCAGGGGAGGACTGGGACCTTTTGGCCTAGAGGGAAAACACAAACTAGAGGCCTGTTTTCACGGCTGCCCAAGCTCAAATTACATCACACACGTGCGCCACGTGCTGTATGCCAGTAGTCATGTGGTAAATACAGCAAGGACACTTGAGGGACAGCGTGACAGGTAAAGTATAAATGCACTGGAATCGGGGTGCACATAATACATTTTGAGTTAAAACGGCTGAGGTTTCTGTCGCGTTCATTGTTCGTGATTATCACACTTGATCAACCACATCGGCCCAAGATTTTCCAGCACCTCAGATCAATACATTCAACCAATCACCCCCTGAAATCAGTCAAATCTTCGATTGGGCATACTTGTGGCAGCACGGATTTTCATCTGATCTGATGATAACTATCGAAACGGTTGGTGGATCGGCCATCGAGTTGAGAGATGTATGGCCACTTTATTTCCCCAAGGCTCACCCCCCCCCTTCCCCCCCCCCCCCCCACACACACACATTTATGCCCTCCCCTTCACCACCATCACTACTAATCCCTCAAATATGCACCTCTTCCATCTCTGAACCCCTTCCCCTTTACCAGACCACCATCTCCCTCAATCATGCAGCACATCTTTACTTACCTCCTCCTGGCACCATGATATCTGCTCTGCTAATTCCTACAGTTATAGCATGGCACCCCCTCCCCTCCCATCACTGTTGTCAACTGCCCCTCCCTCTCCCCCCATGCCTTGCTTACCTGCTTTTTATTGGTGGTCAGTGGCATCACTGTCTTCCCACTTCACTATAGTATGACACACTATAGGCAACATACATGCTTGGTACTGGTGGGAAAGTCAATATGATTCAATCATGGTGAAAGAATCTGTCAGTAAAAATCGATGCATGTATGGCCTGCTTTAGATTAGGGTTACTAATAACAAGATAGGAGTAAATAAATTGTGAGGGTAAGATGGGGGGGACAAAGTAGAGAGTGACAGAGGAGATCAAAGGGGGGAGGCAGAGAGGGGAGAAAAGCTGAAAGAGAGGAAAGAAGAGATTTGCCTCGTCTGGATTGCACTTATTTAGCTTTCCTGTATGACAAGAAGAGACAGCCCGCCAGCACTAGGGGAAAGGAGGGGGGGCAAAGGTGACTCAGGGAGAGAAACTGAAAATAGCCTGAGAGGAGATGGAGCAGAGAGCTAATCTGTATTGCAGCCCCACATCACACAGAGGCTACTTGCCTGTAATATGACTCCTATCCCTGCCAATCTCTCACACAAGTCACACGCAGCCCTTCTGGGGTCTAGGGACTGTCTGCAAGCAGCCCTTCTGGTGTCTATGGACTGTTGAAAACTTTTCAACCTAGACAATACCTTATGTAGCTGTGCACATGCAGTCATTTTAACAATGGTGAGAGACCAGACAGGTTTTTTTTCCCATGGACCCTGAAGGCAAGCCTCTGCTCTGCATCATGCTGTGTATATTTACCAGCTTGCCTGCCCTCTAATTGCTCTGTAATTAGGTTTTTATTTCCCTCAGGCAGGCTTGTGGTTCACATTGCCTTATACAAACACATGAATGCACCAGGCACTGTATCAGCCCTAAATCATTAAATGAGAGGCAGCCTGGAGAAAAATATCCCCCCCTTCCCCTTCGGTCAGTCCTCCCCTGCATACCTCTCTGGTATGTCTCTATTGCTGCAACAGAGACATACCAGAGAGGTACTGTATGTCTCTTTCTTCCAGCGCTCTACTTGCTACTCTGAAATTTGGGTGGGGGGTTGCCGTGAGTCTCCATGTGAACCGCAGCAGGCCCCCTGATAGCCTACCGGGCCCTCCTTGGCTGCTATGGCGATCCTAATGCCACTGACTATGAGTACACTATACTGTAAAAATTCTACCTTCAAAACTCAAAAATCAAGAATGCTCATTCCTGGCTTGTTTGATACACTAATACATTATTTTTACATGGAGACAAATAGCAAGCACTTACAGCTAACTGCATTTACAAGGCTTTGAAATGAACTCCTTAATATGATGCATGGCATCTGGCCTTCCAAATAGTACCAGGTGCCAGGACACAGCTTGTGGCGGTGACAGTGTGTATCATTCCCATAAACCACGGTGGGTCAGAACTTTTAAAATCATTCAAGTTCAGTTTGTATGAATACTGATTCTTTGTAATGATATTCTATTTCACTTCCATCTCATACTATGCAGGAGACAGCAAATATGATGGGATAAAAAAAATGCTGCACCTTACAGGGAATCTATAGTGTATTTGAACCACTTCATGAATTTATCAGTTGAATGTACTGTAAATATTTTTATCACTGCATGAATGATCATATTTATTACATTAAGGCCCCGTTTACACTTAATCAGTTGGTACGCATTTTTTTTTCTTCTCCATAGCAGTGCAGTGTGAAAAAGATTTCAGTTAAAACGTGTTTAGTGTGAACTGTGCCATAGGAAAACGTGCGTTACTTTGAAAATCAACTTTGAACTGATTTTCAAAGTAATGCCCATGTAAAAGTAATGCCCATGTTTTCCTATGGCACAGTTCACACTTAAAGAGAAACTCCGACCAAAAATTTAACTTTATCCCAATCAGTAGCTGATACCCCCTTTACCCCCTTTTACATGAGAAATCTATTCCTTTTCCCAAACAGACCATCAGGGGGCGCTGTATGGCTGATATTGTGAACATGCCGAATATCGGGCGACGTTCGACCGAACCGAACCCGAACATTTTGGTGTTCGATCAACACTAGAGATGAACTGGCCCAAAACCTGTCGGTTCTGTCACATATTAACTGCCCACTTTTTTGCGATAGTGGTCCTTACGCCCCGTTTACACTTAAAGTGAACCAGAGACAAAGCACCCTCATGTATTTTACCATATATATCAGTGGAAACATTGGAGAAAACACATACCCTGCTCTCTGTTTCATCCTTCACTGCTCAGCCTGCTTGTTATCAGCCCTAATAAAATCCCTGACTGAGCATTCAGTCTGGCTGAGCAGTGAAGGATGAAGCAGAGAGCAGGATAGGTGTTTTCTCTAATGTTCCCACTGATATATATGGTAAAATACATGAGGGTGCTTCGTCTCTGGTTCACTTTAAGTGTAAACGGGGCGTAAGGACCACTATCGCAAAAAAGTGGGCAGTTAATATGTACAATTTCTCCAAGACGATCCAGCACAGCTCAGGGCTGTGTGGCGTGAACAAGGACTGTGATGGTCCGAAACGGAGGACCGTAGCCACTATGCAGCTTTAATGTTTGTATTTTTATGATCCAATAAAATAATCTTCTGATTAAAAGAGCTGTGCTGGATCGTCTTGGAGAAATTGTACGCTATACCCTGTGGGTACAGGGGCGGATCCGCTGCACGCCTATTCCCCGACATCGCTAGTGTGCGGTCTTACACATCTTTGTGGCGGCAGTTAATATGTGACAGAACCGACAGGTTTTGGGCCAGTTCATCTCTAGTGTTGATCGAACACCAAAATGTTCGGGTTCGGTTCGGTCGAACGTCACCCGATATTCGGCATGTTCGGGCCGAATTCCGAACCCAATGCAAGTCAATGGGGACCCGAATATTTCTGCTCTGCAGGCCAGAAAAACCTTAAAAATGAGGGAAACTTCTGCAAAATGGCTTGGGAATAGTGTGTGTGTGTGTGTGTGGGGGGGGGGGGGGTGGCAAATGAGATCCTGAAAAGCTGTCGTAGTACTACCAATGGGACCGGCAACGTTAACGCCGCAGCACACAGGATGGAAGAGGAGGTACTACAGGAGAGCAAGGCCACGTTTTGTGACACAACCCAGACCTGGCATGGCGACAAAATGCATGCGTACAGCAAAGTATTTTGTCGCCATGCAGTGAAAAATAAAATAGAATGAGATATTCCTTAAAAAGAGAGCGGCAACGCTAACACAGCACACAGGATGGAAGAGGAGCTACTACAGGAGAGCAAGGCCACGCGTTGCGAGTGACACAACCCAGGCCTGGCATGGCGACAAAATGCAGGCATAACTGAAGCGCTGCTGCAACTTGGTGAGTGCGGCCAAAGCGGCACTGGACTTTCGGAAATGTTTGGCCACTCGCCGCACCTTCAGCAGAAGATCCGCCATGTTTGGGTATGTCCTCAGGAACCGCTGAACAACTAGGTTCAGAATGAGGGCCAGGCAAGGGATGTGTCTCAGCTTTGCCAACTTTAAGGCGCGAATGAGATTGCTCCCATTATCACACACAACCATGCCTGGTTCCAGGTGCAGCGGTGCCAGCCACAACTGGGTTTGTTCCTTGATTGCCTTCCAAATTTCTGCACCTGTGTGCTGCTTATCTCCAATGCAGATCAGCTTCAGTAAGGCTTGAGGCTTGCTGATGCATGGCAACAGCTGTGCTGCACCACTTCCACACTCCTGTTGCTGGGTTAGCGATGCCGGATGATGTAGAGCTTGGAGAGGCGGTGGAGGAGAAGGAGCCAGAGAGGTCATTGACTCGCAGGGAAGCAGGTCCGGCAATTTGCGGCGTTGGCAACACCTGTGCCATAGCGGGTGAGGAGTCGCTGCCAGGCTCCACAAGGTTCTCCCAGTGCGCCGTAAGGGAGACGTTTAACGGCATTTCTCAGGCTTCGGGTGATTTTGCCGACCACGTGATCATGTAATGCTGGCACTGGACAAAGTGGACGGTCAGTGCGGCAGCACAGGAGGACCATGGCAACTCACTGATAGTACCACAGTTTGATAGTGCTGCCCAAAAATTATATGCATCCGTGGACTCGGGCAGTGGGAATGCAGATTTTAGTACCTAAACACATGATACAACATGTTTTCCGGGGTCTGCACATACAGATCATCCAGATCATCATCATCATCATCATAGAACTCTTCTCCTGACCCCCCCCCCCCCCCACCTCTGCCACCCCAACATCCCCAGACACAGACCCCTCATCGTCCTCAACATTAACTTGGGAAACTGGCCTGAGCCCAACCTCCTCCTCCACATCAGGCCCCATCATCTCCTCAATGGCAGCCCTGAATAATCGCCCTGGCACCGGACAGAGGGACACAACGCTCTTGTCCGGGGAGGGCTGCTGCTAATCACTGGCTGCTGGAGTTGATGTTATAACTTGCGTGGGGCGTTGGCTGTTGCTATTGTTGGGAGTGCTGCTCACAGCGGAGGTCTGTGAGGAACTCATGGTGAGCTCATATGTGTGCGGTTGAGTACAGCTCATCAGAGCAACCTCTGCGCACCTGGTGGTACGTAAGTGATCCCACTTGGCGGCACTGAAAGTGTTTTTTTAATAAACAATACTCAGCAAAAGTCACAGAATATATTTGTGGATTGGTGGTACGCAAGTGATCCCACTTGGCGGCACTGAAGGTGTTTTTTTAATAAACAATATGCAGCAAAAGTCACTGAAAATACGTGTGGATTGGTGGTACGCAACTACGCAAGTGATCCCAATTGGCGGCACTGAAAGTGTTTTTTCTTAATAAACAATACTAAGCAAAAGTCACTGAATATACGTGTGGATCGGTGGTATGCAAGTGATCCCACTTGGCGGCACTGAAAGTGTTTTTTTAATAAACAATGCTCAGCAAAAGTCAATGAATATACGTGTGGATCGGTGGTACGCAAGTGATCCCACTTGGCGGCACTGAAAGTGTTTTTTTAATAAACAATACTCAGCCGAAGTCACTGAATATACGCGTGGATCGATGGTACGCAAGTGATCCCACTTGGCGGCACTGAAAGTTTTCTTTTAATAAACAATATGCTATTAAAGTCACTGAAAATACGTGTGGATTTTTAACAGCCCTGTGGGTGCTGCAGCTGCTGTCAGCGGTGAGGCTGGGGCCCTGTGGCTGGCCTGGCTGGCAGTGAGGCCCTGTGGGTGCTGCTGTCAGCGGTGAGGCTGGGGCCCTGTGGCTGGCCTGGCTGGCAGTGAGGCTCTGTGGGTGCTGCTGTCAGCGTTAGGCTGGGGCCCTGTGGCTGGCCTGGCTGGCAGTGAGGCTCTGTGGGTGCTGCTGTCAGAGTGAGGCTGGGGCCCTGTGGCTGGCCTGGCTAGCAGTGAGGCTCTGTGGGTGCTGCTGTCAGCGGTGAGGCTGGGGCACTGTGGCTGGCCTGGCTAGCTAGCAGTGAGGCTCTGTGGGTGTTGCTGTCAGCGTGAGGCTGGGGCACTGTGGCTGTCCTGGCTAGCAGTGAGGCTCTGTGGGTGCTGCTGTCAGCGTGAGGCTGGGGAACTGTGGCTGGCCTGGCTAGCAGTGAGGCTCTGTGGGTGCTGCTGCCAGTGTGAAGCTGGGGCACTGTGGCTGTCCTGACTAGCAGTGAGGCTCTGTGGGTGCTGCTGTCAGCGTGAAGCTGGGGCACTATGGCTGGCCTGGCTAGCAGTGAGGCTCTGTGGGTGCTGCTGTCAGCGTTGAGGCTGGGGCACTGTGGCTGGCCTGGCTAGCTAGCAGTGAGGCTCTGTGGGTGCTGCTGTCAGCGTGAGGCTGGGGCACTGTGGCTGTCCTGGCTAGCAGTGAGGCTCTGTGGGTGCTGCTGTCAGCGTGAGGCTGGGGCACTGTGGCTGGCCTGGCTAGCAGTGAGGCTCTGTGGGTGCTGCTGTCAGCGTGAAGCTGGGGAACTGTGGCTGTCCTGG
The DNA here is from genome assembly GCF_040937935.1 of Hyperolius riggenbachi. NCBI lineage: Eukaryota > Metazoa > Chordata > Amphibia > Anura > Hyperoliidae > Hyperolius > Hyperolius riggenbachi. Next base: position 115,653,453 of record NC_090648.1, on the reverse strand, counting down.
CTAGCAGTGAGGCTCTGTGGGTGCTGGTGTCAGCGGTGAGGCTGGGGCACTGTGGCTGTCCTGGCTAGCTAGCAGTGAGGCTCTGTGGGTGCTGCTGTCAGCATGAGGCTAGGGCACTGTGGATCTCCTGGCTAGCAGTGAGGTTCTGTGGGTGCTGCTGTCAGAGTGAGGCTGGGGCACTGTGGCTGGCCTGGCTAGCAGTGGGGCTCTGTGGGTGCTGCTGTCAGCATGAGGCTGGGGCACTGTGGCTGGCCTGGCTAGCAGTGAGGCTCTGTGGGTGCTGCTGTCAGCGTGAAGCTGGGGCACTGTGGCTGTCCTGGCTAGCAGTGAGGCTCTGTGGGTGCTGCTGTCAGCATGAGGCTGGGGCACTGTGGCTGTCCTGGCTAGCAGTGAGGCTCTGTGGGTGCTGCTGCCAGTGTGAAGCTAGGGCACTGTGGCTGTCCTGACTAGCAGTGAGGCTCTTTGGGTGCTGCTGTCAGCGGCAGGGCCGGAGCTACCATAGGAAAAAATGGGAAATTGCCCCAGGGCCCCAGAGCCTGTAGGGGCCCCCAAGTTGTCCCTCCCCCATCTTAACTGTGGCTCCCCAGGGACTCTGCAGAGTCTGTTAAGTTGGGATGTGATTGGGAGAGGGTCAGCAGCCAGCTCAGGGGCCCAGGAGGAAAATGTAGCTGCAACAAAGGGCCTCTAATGACGCTTTTTGGTCGGGGGTGTCTGTTGGGGGGCCCCCCAGGCTAATTTTGCCCTAGGGCCCAAATGTTACTTGAACTGGCCCTGGTCAGCGGTGAGGCTGGAGGCTGGGGCCCTGTGGCTGGCACTGGCAGACAGTACGCTATGCTAAACTCCCTACCTACCCAAAGCTAAACCCCAAAGCAAATGGCGCCAATCACGCGCGTTCGGGTATTTATGCACCCGAACACGTGACCCACTCGGCCAATCACAGAGCGAGACGCACGTTCGACCGAACGTACGGCCACGTTAGGCCAAACGTTCAGTCAAGGACAAGTTCGAGCCACGTGGCCGAGCATCCATCACGGACTCTGAGGTGTATGGATGGTGTTCGCCGCAAACTCGAACACCACAAAATTTGCCGAATCCCGAACAGTGGCGAACACTGTTCGATCAACACTATTCATCTCCTCATGGGGGATTCTCAGGGTTTTCTTTGTTTTCAACTGCATTTCCTGAACAGCAGTTGCAAAGTCTAACTGACAAATTAGTGTGCAAGTGAGTAGGGAGGCTGGCTGGTATTTTACTATTTTTGCAGTTAAAATCCTGTTCAGGAAATGCTGTTGAAAACAAAGAAAACCCCGAGAATCCCCTATGGAGAGATGGACTGGCCCAAAACCTGTCGGTTCTGTCAGATTTTAACTGCCTGCTTTTTTCACGATAGTGGTCCTTTAATACAATGGTCAGACGTTTCTTAGCTCATATAGTGTAAGTTTGTACAGACCTGAGACAGCTGACACTAAATTATATTTTTGTGAACATTTGGCTGTCAGTTTGAAGTCTGTACTGGCATTTCCCTACTTCTACTTCCCTACTTCTGCATCTGCCGTGCAGAAAGTGCAAACAACCAGCGATCTGGTTCTAGAAAATATTTGAGCAAATTTATTTGTGCCTTGGCACAGCAGAATACATCCTGCTATTCATCTGTGTTGCTTGCGAATTTCCGTCAAAGTAATTTTCGCATCTAAAATGCTATTTTCATTTTTGAGAAAATATCCCTGAAAATACATTGTAACATGGTCAAAGAAAATGAATTTTTCTTTCCAATGCGAAAATTTACGGAAAAAATGAAATTTTTTTATTTTTACCGCAAAAGTTTGCAGACATCATTTATGTAGCGCAAAAATTCACAGAAAACAATTGAAAAATCACAAACTAATTACAAAATTATTCGATGGCATTCTCACTTGAAAGTCCAATTTAACATTATTTTGGTAAAAAATTAATGCAATAAGAATATCAGCACTTTAGCTCATCGCTCCTTTTCCACCATCTCCCCACGGTGCATACAGTTTGGCTGAATGAAGCATGCATCAACTGTGGCTGCTTACCAACAAGCACAGTAGAACTTAGAGAGAGCAGAGCATAGCAATAGTATTGCATTAGAATGTGAAGATAGTGTGAGTTGTATAATGAGTTATAAGAATTGATCACTCAAAATTGGCTTAGGTGCATTTATGCACTCACAAACATTTAAGAGCCCTAAAGCATGTTCCCAGTGGTATCTGAGTTGTGGCATGTCTGCTTGCAATATAATTCATGGTTGCAAGGTTTATGTAGGGAGAGCTCAGTGGTAAACATCATGCGCAGGATGAATGGATTAAGCAAGTTACTTCTGTCTTACACACGCTAAAGTGGCCAGTCAGGGTTGTCTGTGCCAAGAAACGAGTGTGCATACAGCTCAATGCATTGTGGAGGCTTGTTAGGGCCAGACTGTCTAGGTCAAGCACATTATTCCCCTCATCACCCCTTCCACTGAAAATTGCTCCATCATCAAAGCTATACCTTCTTATTTCCTCTAATCTCCACAGTTGGGAGGATGTAGCCTCAAAACACCCAACTATTTCTTGATGTAGAATGTTTCTTGATAGAATTACTCATGCATTTTTTGCCTAGATGGAGTCTTGAGTAAAATTGTGACAGGACTATAGTGGTCTGAAACCCAGCATTTCTTTTCTGCTCTAAAAGGTTAATTACAGCATAAAACTTACTAGGAGAAAAATAATTTGGAGCAGAACCACATTTTTTTTCTTTAGTGGTGTTAAAAGTGCTGTTAAAATTCGTATTTTCTTGTTCATTGGTGGTTTAAAATTCATTTTACTGTTAAGGGCATGAAAATAATATCACCAAAGAGAAAACTTAGAAAAAATGTAAGCTGAGAAAGGGATATGTATAACTTAAAGCAAACCTGAAATTAACATACATTTACGATATAATTAAATGTGTATGTAGCAGCCGGACCTGTGCAATGCAATAGTCTAAGGATGTGAAAGTAAACATTGTAAGAAATGATATGGTTTTTATTTATTTATTGAATAAAGTAAAGGAAAAAAGAAGAGGAAGGAGAAAAATAGTCTGAATTCTTTCCTATTTTCATAACTTCCTGGCAAGAGCTGTGTGCGTGCTTTGAGATGTACCCAACTAAACTCTAGACTCTCAGTATCTCCAACCAAGCATAAAAACCCAACCTGTTTTCTCTCCCAGCGCTGTCTTGAAACTACAGCACACCACCTAGAGGGCTGATCCAAATTCGCCATAAGACCAGGCCAGTACGCTGCTCTGTGCTCTATCATCTTATCATGTGCTTTATCACACCATTGATCATTTTAATTGCTCCTGTAATCAATTGAATGAATGATTTTATAGAAATGAAACAAAAAAACTCAGTGCTACTTCTTGGATTTTTTTCTGTACATGCTTCCCAGTGTTAGGGCTCATTCACACTAGAGGCGTTTTTTGGAATTTTTAAGCGCAGGCGATTTGTACAAATTGCCCTAAAAGGGCTTACTCTATGCTTTCCAATGAGATAGTTCTAATCGGGGCGTTCCGTTTGCTTGCCACTGACAAAAGCGCTGCATGTACCATTTTCAGGGCGATTTGCCCTGAATGGAAGGTATAGGGAAATCGCAAAGTGCTTGAAAAAGTGCTTTGTATAGCGGTTTGCCAGTGCTTTAATGAATAAATACATTTTTTTATTCATTTCCAGGGGCAAAACTGACCTCAGGAAGTGATTTAGATGATTAATCTGCTAAAGCACTTACAAAAGCGCTTATAACACGCAGAGCAGAGCGATTTGGGAAACAAAATAATCACTCAGCACGAGCGACAATGGGAACAAGGCCTTACTGAGATTTGGCACAGATGGTTCCATAATGATTTGGGGTAAAGATTAACTAGGAAAATTGAAATGCTTTTATGTGGGAAATATTTTAGCCTATGAAGGCCTCTGAATAAAAGATTAAAAAAATAAATACAGTAAATTAAAAAAAAACTAATTATTCAGAGAAAGCTCACAACCTATCTCAAGCAGTGAACAGATTAGGCTTGTACTGTTTAGACCTGCAATGTACTGCATTGTTTCCTCTCTAACAGTTTAAAAATGTTTGCTTGTATAATTGCTCTCTCGCAAATGAACCACTTCAGCCTTCAGTCGTTTTCACTTTATGCATCCGAGCAATTTTCACCTCCCATTCATTAGCCTATAACTTTATCACTACTTATCACAATGAACTGATCTATATCTTGTTTTTTCCACCACCAATTAGGCTTTCTTTGGGGGGTACATTTTGCTAAGAGCCACTTTACTGTAAATGCATTTTAACAGGAAGAATAAGAAAAAAACAGAAAAAATTCATTTCTTAGTTTTCAGCCATTATAGTTTTAAAATAATACTTGCCTCCATAATTAAAACTCATGTATTGTATTTGCCCATATGTCCCGGTTATTACATCGTTAAAATTATGTCCCTATCACAATGTATGGCGACAATATTTTATTTGGAAATAAAGGTGCATTTTTTCCGTTTTGTATCTATCACTATTTACAAGTTTAAAATAAAAAAAAATTTAGAAATATTTCATCTTTACATTGATATTTAAAAAGTTTAGACCCTTAGGTAAATATTTACATTTTTTTTTATTGTAATGTTTTTTTTTTTTGTATTAAACATTTTATTTGGGTATTTTTGGGAGGGTGGGATGTAAGCCATATTTTTATAATGTAAATGTGTCTTGAGTTTTATTTTTTTCACTTGTAGTTGTAGTTTTACTTTTTGGCCACAAGATGGCGGCCATGAGTTTGTTTACATGACGTCACTCTAAGCGTAACATACGCTTAGAGCGACGTATGTGGAACGTTACAGCCAGAAAAAGCACAGCTTCTGAGAGAAGCTGTCGCTTTTTCGGCGGAGGAGAGCAATCAGTGATCGGGCACCATAGCCCGATTCACTGATTGCCAGGCTAACGAACCGCGGCTGGGAGCGCGCGTGCACGCGCGCGATCGGCCCCGGGAGCGCGCAGACGCGCACATGGCCTCCTGGGCGTAGCTACTACGTCCAGGAGGCCAAAGTAGTTAAATTAGGTTTAACAGCAAAAAGAAGGCTGAGCTTAAAGAACTGTAACTAAGGATTAAACTTCATCCAAATCAGTAGCTGATACCCATTTCCCCATGAGAAATCTTTACCTTTTCTTGAATAGATCATCAGGGGGTCTGTATGGCTGATATTGTGGTCAAAACCCTCCTACATTGTGATGCCAGGACCTAGGTCCTGACAGTTTCCTGTCTGTGAAACTTGTTGCATTGTGGGAAATAATAAGTTTCCAACTGCCAAACAACCAGTATCTCTGTGTATATGTATATCTATAAAAAAAAACAACCTTTCAGCCTATCGCAATGTTAGTCGGTGTGGTTATAAATAATGGCAGTTAGTGCTGTCTAATTTTTTTTGTCTGCCAGTAGTAAAGATGATTATATGCAGGCTGAATGTGGATCAAACAATATGAGCAAATGACATGGCAAATATCAATCATTTCTTGATCTCTCTTCTATTTTTTCAATTCTTACTTTGCAATGTATTGATTTATTTTTTTCCCTCTTTTTGATAAAGTTCCTCTTTAAACTGATAACTATGACAGTTAAGGGTAAGCAAGCCTTTTTTTAATTCAAAATCAGTTTCTTGAGTGTGCCAATGTGTTTTCAAAAATATGTGATATCACCATAGGTAAACTATGCATAGGCAGAGGGGCTGGCAATGGCCAAGACTATCAGTTCGCCCAATGGAAGGGTAAAAAAATTGGCTTCGGTGTGGCCCTACCACCCAGGGATGAGCAGAAACTACGCCAGTGCGAATTTAGCCAACGTAGTTCGCATCTACGGATCGTAGTTCGTAGGTGAAGTTTCAAAACTACGCATACGTATTTTTGCAAATTTACGCCCACTAAGCGTAGTTAACATTTGTATTGTGTAGTAAACTATGAATGCGTTACTCGCGTCTAATTTTCCGCGTACGATTGTATGCTTACAAATTTACGCATTGTAAAGGGGAATGTACGCATAGAAGAGTTCCCAGTATAAACATTTAAAGAGGGATTAATGCATAAAATTTTCTGGATACGGGCATAAGCATCCGCATACACTACGCTTTGCACTACGCGTAATTGCGTATTTTAACGCGTAGTCTAGGAAATGCATACGAAGCAAATATTTGATTTTGAAGCCATAGTTTGGCGAAGCGTAATAGCGTAAAACTACGCGTAGTTCCAGCATAGCTAAGTTGGCTGACTACAACCATCCCTGCTACCCCCCCCCCCCCCCCTAATTGGTTAATTCAGATGACCTTTGTGTTTTGTGATTTACCTGGCAAATGTACCAGTTTAGAACAGCTTTAGAAAGGTACATAAGTCCTTTAATTTATATTGTTGTGTCTGACTTATAAAACTAGACATGAAATATGAAAGGCTCTCGGACCTCTAAGACTCACTTCACACTAATGGGAAGGAAAATGCAGACGTTTTAATACCCTCTTCATTGTGACCATCAATGGTAATGAGGGGATTATAAAGGTAACCTGGGTTTTAAAGGCCCAGGCCTTGGGCAGATGCATGCTAAGGGGTAGCTGAAGATGGAGGGGGGTGGCTAAACATGGAAGAGAGGTTGCTGCATATGGAGGAGAAGGCTTAAAATTGAAAAGAGATGCTGCAAATGGGGAGCAAAACATAGAAAAGTGGTGATGCTGCCCAAAAGAGCTATAAATCAAAGAGAGAGGCAGCTGTATATGGCTAGTCCATATGGAGAGGAAACAGCAATAAAGTTGGCATACGGGCACTAAATGTTTGAATTCAGCCTTGGTAATTTTTATCACCGTGTCCATAACTGCAGTGGAAATCACTGTCATGACTCAGTACACATGTATATCTAGTTGCTGCCAAACTAGATGTCACAGTTGAATGCCTTCAATTCTACCTTCCTAGCCTGTGACCATGTGGCTGCAGCTCCATGTCAACAACACCATTTGTACTGTCACAACAACACCCACCCCTCTGATGGGGACAAACAATCACCAATATCTACAATACAGTACAGTACTTAATTTAACTACGTAAATCCTTTCTTCATAGTTGTAAGAAGGGGACTTAGGGTGGCTTTTGGATGCTGTTGAATCTGCCATGGCTCTGGTGGAATCAGTGTCCAGACTACAGAGTATAATTTGGTATCTTGTGCATGTATTTTCAAATAAAAACTCACATGCTCACCTACAGATTAGCTAAGCTTTGCAAAGATGTGGGATTTTCAAGAGAATCTTTGCAAATCTGTTTTTAGGGATGCTCGGAAAATTCCGCGGAATTATAAATTCCGTGATTCCGGCCGGAATTAGGTCAATTCCGATTCCGGTAGTCAAATCGGAATTCCTATCCCTCTCAAACGGAATTCCGCGGAAATTTTTTAATTCCGACGGAATTTTCCGGAATGACATAAAATCTCTCTTCCTCTTCCTCTTCCTCTTCCTCTTCCATCCATCCATCCAGTAGGGAATTGCAGATTTTCAAAACAGCTTATATACCATAGCTGGGATTTGAACCCAGAACCTAGTGTGTAGTAGGTATCTGTCTTACCCTCTAGACCATGACCCACACTACATGCTAAAGCTGCCGGTAGCATAAACCATACTTCCATTATGATCAATTCGATAGAAAAAGTAGCATGATTAAGGATTTGTACTTTTTGAAAAGCATGCTTATTTATATACCATAGCTGGGATTTGAACCCAGAACCTAGTGTGTAGTAGGTATCTGTCTTACCCTCTAGACCATGACCCACACTACATGCTAAAGCTGCCGGTAGCATAAACCATACTTCCATTATGATCAATTCGATAGAAAAAGTAGCATGATTAAGGATTTGTACTTTTTGAAAAGCATGCTTATTTATATACCATAGCTGGGATTTGAACCCAGAACCTAGTGTGTAGTAGGTATCTGTCTTACCCTCTAGACCATGACCCACACTACATGCTAAAGCTGCCGGTAGCATAAACCATACTTCCATTATGATCAATTCGATAGAAAAAGTAGCATGATTAAGGATTTGTACTTTTTGAAAAGCATGCTTATTTATATACCATAGCTGGGATTTGAACCCAGAACCTAGTGTGTAGTAGGTATCTGTCTTACCCTCTAGACCATGACCCACACTACATGCTAAAGCTGCCGGTAGCATAAACCATACTTCCATTATGATCAATTCGATAGAAAAAGTAGCATGATTAAGGATTTGTACTTTTTGAAAAGCATGCTTATTTATATACCATAGCTGGGATTTGAACCCAGAACCTAGTGTGTAGTAGGTATCTGTCTTACCCTCTAGACCAGGGGTCCCCAAACATTTTGGGTTGAGGGCCGGGTCAACATACTTCAGACCGCTGGTGGGCCGGAGTAAACATAAAATGATGTAGAAGTCTTTGCGGACCAGACAGTGAAGCATACCCAGGTGACAATCTGCAAGCCAATTGGACAGCAGTGTCACCTGATGTGGAATTTGATTGGAAACCAGCAAAATTTCTGCTTTCTGGCTTCCATGTGGATGGGGGGTGCTGCACTGCTATTCCATATGTGGACCACCAATATTTAAAGATGTAGCTGACTGCATTTATAAGCAATACATTTTCTGTGTGGGGGGCCGGTAAGAAAGCCTTAGGGGGCCACATTCGGCCCGCGGGCCTTAGTTTGAGGACCACTGCTCTAGACCATCAACCACACTCAGGGCCAGGCTTTAGCATGTAGTGTGGTCAGAGGTGGGACAAGGTCCTTCAGCACCCAAGGCTGAGACAGCAAAGTGCGCCCCCCCCATCCCTCCCACCCCAGCTGTCACACACTGATTGCTATTACACTAAGAGGTGCCCCAGGCCCCCCCCACCCCAACACCTTAATCTCTACTTATCTGGCTTGCTGTCGCTGCCATGTATCACCTTTTCTTATTTCTTTCTGCTTCAAACACAATTGGGAATGACAGCTGAATGAATTGTGCACCCCCTCCTACACTGCGCCCTGAGGCTGCAGCCTCTCCAGCCTCAGCCTTACTAGTGGGTAAGACAGATACCTACTTCCATGCAGTGTGGTTCATGGTCTAGAGGGTAAGACAGATACCTACTACACACTAGGTCCTGGGTTCAAATCCCAGCTATGGTATATAAGCATGCTTTTCAAAAAGTACAAATCCTTAATCATGCTACTTTTTCTATCGAATTGATCATAATGGAAGTATGGTTTATGCTACCGGCAGCTTTAGCATGTAGTGTGGGTCATGGTCTAGAGGGTAAGACAGATACCTACTACACACTAGGTTCTGGGTTCAAATCCCAGCTATGGTATATAAGCTGTTTTGAAAATCTGCAATTCCCTACTGCATTGGATGGATGGATGGATGGAGGAGGAGGAGGAGGAAGAGAGAGAGATTTTTCCGACGGAATTCCGTGTAAATCGGAATTCCGCGGAACTGACCCGGTATACCGTCGGAATGGAACGGTAACGGAATTTCTATATGTCGGAATGTGGAATTGTGCCGGAAACGGAAATCGGCTATTCCGACCATGCCTGTCTGTTTTCATTAAATTTGATCATGCCTACCTTGGATTTGAGGGACCATCTAAGCCATTAAGGTACGTACACACGTCCTGATTTTCTACCCAGCTTGTTGTCTGACTTGTCGTTTGAACAACAAGTTGGACGTGAGTATGCACAGTCGAGCTACTGTTAAGTGTTAACAGCCGGTTTGCCCGATCCGCTTGGCAGATCAGTTGGACCAACTGTCATTCAAAGATCTTTTAGGTCCATTTGTGAGTACAAACGACTTCTAGTCGTTTGTCCAACTAATAGACATTCAAACATACAGTCGTTTGATCAGTCGTTTAATCTAAGCAAGAAGTTTTAAATCTAGTCCATTGTTCTTTCTAGTCCATTGTCCATTATCAAGTTGGTTAAACATCATGTAAATTAGGATATTAGCCGCTTTGTTGGTCAGTGTGTACAACAACTTGATGTTCAAATGACCAGTTTAAATGACAATCAGGTGTAAAGTGTGACGTGTGTACGCACCTTTAGAAATTAATTGATGTTGTACTGGTAATGATCACCTTATTTAACGTTTGAATGTGTCAGTATAAACAGTCCCACGTCCCTTGCTTGCAACTCCCTCGCTATGTGACTGTCTTTGGGGTTTGGTTTTCTGTGATTATTATACTCAGTATACAATGCCGCTGAAGGGGTTCATTATAAACTTTTCACTAGGAGTCAAAGTTTTGTAACTAGGCCACTGGATCTGGAAAGATAAATGCTTGTTCCAGGCCAAGCTCATAAAATGCTGAAGCCAAATAACCAGCATGGCACCCATGAAGGGGTGTAACAACAGCTCACAGGACCCCTGCCAGCACAGGTGGGCACGGGAGCAGTCTTGTACAGAGTGGCATCGAAGCAGAGGGTTATACACTACCTGATTCCAGCAGCGATACAGGTCCTCTTCAGTTTACAAGTGTCCTGCAGCCAGCCAATCACCATGTGCCATCTGTTCCTGTCACATGACATGAGACTGAAGCTGCATGGTGATTGGCTGGCTGCATGGCAATTGTAAACTAAACAGGAAGTGAAGAGGGGCCTGTATTGCCCCCGGGAGAAGTTAATCTACAGCGCTCTGCTTCGCTGCCTGTTGTGGAGGCTGGGAGAGCTCGGCCAACAGATCTTTGCGGAAGGGGTGCAGTCCAATGTAGTTATGCCCCAGCACTCATATAACTGGCTTCTTTTCTTTTTTAAGAAGGGAATACAAATGACAACTTCCAAATCCCTAAATGTTAGTCTCCCTTTAAAAGGGAGCCTGGCTGCTCTGAGTATCACCAGTTTTTTCTTAGTTATTTATAGAACAGATTTCATAAATGTCCCAGCACTTTATTACACAGTCTTTTAATTTACCAGAACTGCTTCCCTATGATAAATAAACATGAAACGCCTGTATAGTTCAATTTGGAATACTGCTAGCATTTTATATTTATTTTGTAATGTTTAGGTCTAATGAGAAATGGAAGCTGATGGACCATTAGTTAGAAAAACAAAGTTTAATGTCCTATTGATTCTGGAAATGCCTCTGTAAACACTTTACCACAACAGCAGCGCGCTGCGTAGGCTCATAATTATAATTATACTCTGATATTGATCAGTGGATGCGGAATTCTACTGTATTGGGGTGTCATTACTTAGAAGTGTAAATAATTCTAATAGGTAAGGCACATAATAACTGCACAACATGTACGCAGCAATACATATGTTAAAAAATTGCTTTAGTAAAAGTTAGTGCTTATAAAATGAATAACCAAGAAAAGTGTATATGTTACGGCCAGAACCCAATGTGTGGCCACTTCGCGTTCTGGCCAGCCACTTCGGGTTCTGGCCGGCCAATGTGCGAAGTGGCCGCAGCGCAGCAGCCAATGTTAGAAATGTTATGTTTATGCCGTCTCGTTGCGGTCAAATTTATGACAACTTGCTTAATTGAATTAAATATAGCCGGCGGCAATGTAATAGATGAAGCCGCTGGCTTTCGCACTGCCTCTCTCCTCCCCCCCACCTCTCTCCTCTCCCCGCCTCCAATACAATAAGTAGCAGCCGGCGGGGACACGCGTGTCCCCGAGAGTCGTTCGTCGCGACAGGGGAATCCTGCCGTTCCTGCAGAGCGGGTGCTGGCAGAAGCAATGTCTGCAGCCTCCCCGCTCTGCTGCCCCTGCCGTGACGAACGACTCTCCGGCTGCATGTCCCCGCCGGCTGCTACTTATTGTATGGGAGGAGGGGAGAGGAGAGAGGCGGGGGGGGAGGAGAGAGGCAGTGCGAAAGCCGGCGGCTTCATCTATTACATTGCCGCCGGCTATATTTAATTAAATTAAGCAAGGCTGTCATAAATTTGGCCACAGCGAGATGGAGTAAACATAACATTTCCAACATTGGCCGCTGCGCTGTGGCCACTTCGCACATTGGTCGGCCAGAACCCAAAGTGGCTGGCCAGAACGCGAAGTGGCCACACTACGGGTTCTGGCCGTAACATATATAATAATATAGATGCCCCCTCCCCAACATTTGCAACTTCGACATTCTATCACTATGCCAGGCTGTAATTGCAGATTACAGCTGCAGTATCCCCTGCTGGCAAGCCTTATTACAAACCTCCCTGGCGGTAATCCCGAATGTAGCTCGGGCTAGCCGCCGGGAGCTCAATGCAGAGTATAGCATACAACGGGTGTATTTACTCACCTCCCAGGGGATCAAGACATCTTCCTGTCCTCCGAGGCACTGAATCACTCTGGTGAAATCACCGTCAGTGATCTCACTACAGAGTTAAAGCGCCACCAAGGACAGAGGGAAAATTGCAGCGCTGGAGCCTAGGGAGGTGAGTGAGAGCAGGGGCTGCTGGATTTCTGGCGGCATGATTTTTTTCCCTGATTTTCTTGATTCCTGTTTTAAAAAGACCCTAAAATCTGAAAATAATCATACTGCCAGTAAGGTTAATGTGGTCTTAAATGCTGCAATTCTTCTTTTTCTCCAAAAGAATAATTACAGCTTTAACCACTTCAGCCTTCAGTGTCATTTCACCTTATGCATTCGAGCAACTTTCACCTCCCATTCATTCGCCAATAACTTTATCACTACTTATCACACTGAAATCATTTATATCTTGCTTTTTTCCACCACTATGTAGGCTTTCTTTGGGTGGTACATTTTGCTAAGAATTATTTTATTATAAATCCATTTTAACAGGAAGATTAAGAAAAAAATGTAAAAAAAAATTCTCAGTTTTCGGCCATTATACATGCTACCTTAATTAAAACCCATGTGTTTTATTTTCCCGTTTGTCCAGATTATTAAACTATTTAAACTATGTCCCTATCACAGTGTATGGCACCGATATTTTATTTGGAAATAAAGGTACATTTTTTCAGTTTTGCATCCATCACTTACTGCAAGCCCATAATTTAAAAAATAACAGTGATATACTTTACTACATACATATTAAAAAAAGTTCAGTGCCTAAGGTAACTATTTATGTAATTATTTTATTGTATTTTTTTTTTTTATTGTGTGTACTTATCAGGGAGTGTGGGAGGTAATGGGCTAATTTTAAAAGTAAGAAAATGTCATTATCTGGAAACTTTTATTTCCAGATGTAATTTTACTATTTGGCCACAAGATGCCCTTACTGCTCACTTCTGCATGCGGAAAGTTCCTCTGTAAAACGGAAGTAATGAGTGGATGGGGCAGAAAGGGATTTGTGAAAGAGGGAGCCTTCTCGTTGACAGTGTCGGTCTTTCATACGGGGACTTAAATCAATGAATGGCAACTTTGTTCCCATTCATTGATATCCGGCTAATGGAAGGCGGCAGGAACGTACTCGGGAGCGCGTGCCATCACACACACCAGGCAGTGGCAGCAGTGCAGCCCATCTGGAGGGACATAACCTTCCAGATAGGATTACGTAGTTAAACCAACTACCAGCATTTTTTTCTTCTTTTTTTTTTTTTTTTAGCTGAACAGCATTCAAACAGTTAACATGGCTCTTCATTCTGAATGGAAGCTTGTGATCTGAACTTTTAGCTTGTGATCCAAGGAGATAACATTGTATCAACAGAGGAATGTAAACAACGGATAATTAGTTACAGCAAAAGACACCAGAAACGGAACTACACAGAGCTGACATCAGACACGGACACAGAAATGTATCACTAGGTAGCTGCTGTATTGTATTAAAATGTATTAATAAAATGCAATGGCAGCTTTCAGAGCAGATAAACTGTACTTTGGGAACTTGTAATTTGTAAACAGGCAATATTACTTGTACACAGAAGCCAATAAGGTAACTGAATGGGTAATAAAAATAGGAAAAGCACATTTTTATTGAACGTTATGTCAGAGTTTTATTCCACTTTAAACACCATAGAAAGTTCAGTAATAACCCTTTTAATTCAGTGGCTTCACTCCACAAAACTCTGCAACAATGAGAAAGCTTCAGCCTGATAAGATGATCATATTATAAAGAGACATGAAGGTTAGTTTCTAACTACATAGTACTTTCCTGTATAAAAAAGTAGATAATATATGTGTAGTATGATAGCTTTTTCTTTGCAAACCTCAGAGAACTGGAATTTCTGGCAGAGAATACTGATGTTAAAGTATACCCTGCACCAGAAAGGAAAAGTTTTTTTAAATAAGTCTCCAGCCTGAAGATATAAAAGCCCAGATGCAGATTAGTCAAAGTGGTGCACAGAAGTGATTAGCTAATTAGGATTTATAGCTGCTTCCTGTTTATACTAAATCTATCCAGGACAGAAAGGACCAAAATGTATGCCCCTCTATTCTACAAACAAAAGAAAAGTAAATTCTACTCTTTTGTGACTGTTAACTCTTATGGCCCATACACACGGGCTACAATTGTCGCCGCAACACGCGGCACGCGCGTGTTGCGGCGAAAGGTCGCCCGTGAGTATGCGGCGTTGCACGGGCGCGCACCCCGAACTGTCGCTCGTCGCTGATGTCACCAGGCGATTGAACTGCTCAATTGCCTGGCCACAGTTGCCGCCGCAACTCCGCCGCAACTGTCGCTAGTCCGCGTGAGTACGCGGACTAGCGACAGCAACCTACATAAAGAATACAGAGCTTCCGGCGGGGGGAGGAGGAACGTCGGCGACAGCTTCCGTCGCACCACTGGTCCCTCTTCCGCGTGTGTACGTGGAGGGACCTGGCGAGGAGCTGTCGCCGGCCTGTCGCGCACACGCTCACGTGTGCTGGCGACAGGCCAAAAAAGTTGCCCGTGAGTATGGGCCATAAGTCTTAGGCAACAACACACAGCAGGCTAAGGCCTCGTTCACATCTAAAATTGAAATCGCTGATGCCAGCAATTTTTGATTTTGTGGGCGATCTTTTTTTTTCTCCTCCTGGCGCTCGGGTGGGCGCAACTGTTTTTGTAAAGCTCTTTTAATAAGCGCTTTTTCAGAGCGATTGCATTTTATACTCCCTGACGCAAGTCAGGAAGTGAACTCTTTGACCCCGAAAAGAATGAATACAATGTATTTATTCTTAAAAACGCGAACACAATCACTGCATAACGCGATTTTGTGAGCGTTTTGCGTTTTTCCTTCCATTGAGGCAAAATCGCCTCAAAAATGGTACAGGCAGCGCTTTGCTGGGCAGATTGGAAACGAACCACTCAGATGCGAACTCTCTCATGGGGAATCATTGCACAAGCGTTTTGAGGGCGATTTTGGAAATCGCCTGTGCTTGAAAAAAGGGCAAAAACACCCTTAGTGTGAACAAGCCCTAAGAGTGTGCATGAAATAGAGGCACAAGGAAAAATTGGTGAAGCCGATATAAGTCTAAACAATAAATACCATTTTGAATTGGATGCCAAATGAAAATGAAAGAAATATTTAGAGCGGTAATGATGATAGTAAAACACTGGTAAATGTTACAGATATTTCACTACAGCTAAACCTAACCCTACTCTCACACAGAACCCTCCCTCCTTTGATGCCTAACCTTAACCCCCCCCCCCCCCATCCTGATGCCTAACCCTAAAACCCCCTTCCTGACACCTAACCTTAAACCCCTCCTTCTTAACCTTATAATCTCCAAAATGATAACATTCAAAATGATAATTATCTAAAACGAAAAATTTGTAAATACAAAAGACAAAAACATTTAAAAGATTATAACATTCTAATTTTTAAAAGCAAAATAATTTGGTTATATGGGCCCAGTGTCCGCTATTTATTGGGTGCTCAAATTTCTGCTTTGGGTACCCAAAGGCCAATATTTGCATTAGCAGCTATGGGACGCCCAGATCGTCCATTAGCCGCAGGTGCGCACATTTCCTGCTTATGGCTAAGTATGCTGTGGGATCTCCTTGATTTGAGTATGTTGTTGATGTCAGGGGGTAGCAGGAAGAAGGCAGCTTAAATGCAGGAAAAATAAATAAATACAAAAACAAATGAATACAATGGTGAGATCTCTGTGGTGGAAAAATTCTGTAGTAAGTGTGTCTGTTAGATCAATATACAGATATCTGGGATGTAACATCATAGCCTCCTTATCCCACCAACCAGACTTTGTATTGCCCTTGTCCCAACATTCATACCCCCTTTCTCTAGAGGAAAAAGCCTGTATTGGAGGAATGGTGAGTAGTTGGGACTCCGCGCTGTAAGGATCCCAGGCGATTACCAGTATCCCTTCAGATCCTACACCACAAGCTTCACCTATAGTAAAGCCTTACCTTTAATGGGCAACTTAAAGTGGATCTGAACTCTTGCATAGTACAGAAGGCAGACATAGAGAAATGCCCCCTGTACGTGTTTAGAGAGTTTAGCTTGTCTTATTCTCCCATATCCATGACTAATCACAAGTTGTAATTTGATCCCTCATCTGTGTCAGGCGACTGCCACAGCAGAGAAGCTAATTGGTAAACACAGGATGTTTACAATATGTCTGCTTCCATGAAAGCAGGAAGTAGACATGCTGCAAATTTATTGCAGGATTTGTATCAGCTGTAACAAAGGTTATTATTCTGTTGCTTATCTTTTAGAGCAGTTCTGAGTTCAGGTCCACTTTAAGATGCAATGAATCAACAGGATATTATCTAGTTCATTGACATTGCTTAAAAGGAAATACTGTAAATATGGCAGCATGTATATCCTTCTTACTACAGCATCACTTAGTATGTTTACCAGGCTTTAGGACATTTCTCAGTCTATACATTTCTTAACTTAGTACCTAGTGTGCTTATTACTACTAGTTTTAATTATACGTATTCTGTAATGGCCTAAAAAAATATTCAGTCCACTTTCATTGTTTGTAAATATTATTTCTAACGCAATAAATTCTTTTTTTCATGTTATATTTGTCTGCTTTGTGTGACATGTACTATCTCCTTTGGGGATCTGTAACAATAACAATAAGCAGTTTGATAAGACAAGCATTGATTTATGGCAGATTCAACCATCTTAATCAAATGTGCCTGAAATCTACAGCTGCACTGAATACAAATCAATAAATAACTTATTTTTTTTTTTTTTTTGGGGGGGGGGGGGGGGGTTCTGATTGACTCAAAATGCACTTTAGAGAATTTTGATTGAACTTGCTTCAAAACTGATTTGCACTGCACTGTAGAGTAGAATAGAAGATTTGATCAGTTGTAAATAAATTAGCATACGAATCTGAAATTGCACTGGTCCTGAGTTGGCCATAGATGATTTGATAACATAATCTGCTGTGGGGAATAGTGCTCATAAGACACTAACACTTCCTCCTCCTGGTTTAAAAGGAGGAAGCGTTGGAGCCACATAAAATGCAACATGACTCACGAGCTGGTGAACTCCACCTGCCCCTGTCCGCTTGTTCTGAGTTGAACAGCGGCTGTCGGGAGTATTCAAGTGTTTAGAATCAGCAATGCCGAATTTGAATATTAACACCAGTGGTGTCCAAGTGGTAAAAATGCAATTGAACAATTTAGAAAATATATCAATTTAACTCCAAAACAATGATTTTTATAGCATGAGCAGTCCAAAAGATGAAGCATTAGTTTCAATCAGATTCAGATCAGAAAATAAAGAAGATTAAAGCTAGTGATGAGCATTGAGCACAAAGTTTGCATAGATGTAATTTTGCATCAAAATTTGTAATTACAATGTGCAATCGTAATGTGAATGATCAGGAAACATCGTCATTAATTTCATCTGTAATTGTAATGATTCATAATTTTGCGTAATTTTGACGTCATTTACATGTAATTTTGTGCCGACTTTAGCGGTTTATAGCAATGCCCTGTGCATGCCATTGCCACCAAAATTGCTACCTATTTTAAGGAAAGTAGTGGGTATAAGTCAAAAACAAATTTTGAGTTTAAAAAACATTTTTCCTTTGCATTTCTAAAATCAATGTTCTCAAAAACTACAAAGTCTTTTTGAAAAATGATTTTTTTTTGTCTTGTACTAACTGATGAAATTAACATGTATGGGGGCTTTGCTATTCAACGCTACATTTGCCACGAAATGACACAAAAATTATGCAAAAATTATGGGAAATTACAAATGATTACACAAAATGAATTGAATTTACAAATCCTAATTACGTATGTTCTTGATGGTATGATTTGACTTCAAAATAATAATTTTCTATCAATTGTTTTAGCCATTGTTTTATAGGTGAGCCATCTACAGTCAACTATAGTTAATATAACATTAAGTAGATGCATCTCTAGACTATTCTTCTCTAAAAAAAAAAAAAGTAGAATACAGGGATGGCTAGATAAACAAACTTGTAGCATCGGGTTTTAATACTCCCAACGCTGAAGTGCATTAATAACATTTTTCTAACAGTTGAACATCTTCAGCATCTAAACACTGCTCCCCATTAATTACTGCAACACTCATCTCACATGACATAGACAAGAAGGTCTCAAATGGACCTAGTTATCTCTTTTCTAGCAGAGTGACCTTAAGCAAGGCTTTTGTGTAAGTAATTTACCATCCTGTCTAGTGAAGGCAGCTAGCTCCTTGTCTGTAATAGAACAATAGATAGTCTGCCATTCTAAAGCATTAACTTCTGTCTGTGTATTAAGGAATTTAGATGAATGTGACTGGTCCAGACAACGACTAGAGATGTGTTCAGTTGCGCTCTGTGAGAGTCATTAACTGGATTTACTAAATGTTACCCAAAAGCTGACAATTCCAGCAAGTGAAGCTTTGTAAAGATGGTGCAGGGAGGATTTTCAAAGCAAGGTAGTGACAATGCGGAACATGTTCTCTGTGGGGATAGGGGGTATACTTCTGCTCATCATCATTTAAATGTTGAGTTTGCTAAAATGAATCATCCACAAGTTTATAATAAATGATGAGCTAATAATTCACTAAAGGTGAAAATGGTTAATTTCTGAGTAAACAATTTCAAAACGGAGGCAAGGATAAAATAGTTAAAAAAACATTTGGTGGTGGACTTACCTTCCGCAAGTAGACACACAAACAGTTATTTACTGAAAAATATCTTTATTCAAGTAGACACCAGAATGATAGCAACGTGGAGCTTGTAAAGATCCAGACCAGGTATGAACTCTTTCAAATTTCTGAAGTATGGTAGGCAGGAAGAGGAAACATCTGGCACTGCTGTAAATAGAATCACTAGCGTCATGACGGGGGTGCGGGGGGTGCGACCCGCACCAGGTGGGGTGACCCCAGCCGCCCTAGAGGGGGTGCGCTGTAATGGAGGGGAGAGCCGCAGCCGCGGGGAGGGCAGCCCGACCTCTCCCAGGGCTGCCCTCCGTGCTCCCCCCTCCAGACTGCAGAGAGCAATGCGCAGGGAAGCCTGTACTAAACTACTCACCTACCTGGTTCCAATCGCCGCTCACTAGCCGCCAGTCTCCTCACTGCATAGCCGCTGATATACATGCTGCTTCCGGCTAAACAGGAAGCAGCATGTATATCAGCGTCTATGCAGAGAGGAGGCTGGCAGATAGTGAGCGGCGATTGGAACCAGGTAGGTGAGTAGTTTAGTAGCCCTGGGAGAGGTCGGGCTGCCCTCTCCGCGGCTGCGGCTCTCCCCTCCATTAGGGGGGCACCTACCTAATACTGGGGGGCAGCTACCTATCTAACCTATACTGGGGGGCACCTACCTAATCTAACTTATACTAGGGGGCAGCTACCTATCTAACCTATACTGGGGGAACCTACCTAATCTAACCTATAATGGGGGCACCTACCTAATCTAACCTATACTGGGCAGCAGCTACCTATCTAAAGTATACTGGGGGCAGCTACCTATCTAACCTATACTGGGGGGCACCTACCTAATCTAACCTATACTGGGGGGCACCTACCTATCTAACCTATACTGGGGGGCAGCTACCTATCTAACCTACACTGGAGACACCTACCAATCTAACCTATACCGGGGGCAGCTACCTATTTAATCTATACTGGGGCACCTACATATCTAACCTGTATTGGGGGCACCTACCTACCTACCTAGCTAGCTAGCCTATACTGGTGGCAACTATACTGGCTACCTATATTGGAGGCACCTACCTATCTAACCTATGCTGGGGGCAACTATTCTGGCTACCTATATTAGCCCACTGCCTTACTGTTACAGTTACAGTTACAGTTACATCAAGTTACCCCCACCCATGTGATGTCATGTCCACACCCATTTTTGTTCTGCTACGTGCTTCATTTTTTTCGGTAAATTATCTGCACCGGGTGTCAAACACCTTAGCTACGCCACTGAATAGAATCATAGTGTTAACACCTCAGGTGTAGCGCAGACTTGAAAGAGTGCACATAGCAAGTGGATACATTGTTGGCACTGTCTTGCCTGAGGGGTGTTTTGCTCACAAGAGCTTCTTCCTAGGCCCTTGCCACAATGACCCACCCCCAGGGTGTTGATGCCCCTTACCTCTTCTTGGGCATCGGAGTTGGGGTAGAGCCCTTTGTCCATGAATTGGACAAGTGCTCTGGTGAGAGAAAGATTTTTGGTGGCGCCTCTCTTCCATAGCCCCCCCCCCCCCATACCATGGTCCATGAGGGCTGATATAGCTTAAGCTGTGGAGGCCCACATGGTCTGGGATCCACAATCTGCCTGTCTCACCCTGCATGGGTAACAAGGGGTTAAAGAGGCTTTGGAGGGGGGAACCCACATTCCACACATGAATAAGGGCGCTTACCGATGTGTCTTCTCTGGTATTTGAGAAAATCAGAATCAGATTTCTGAAGGAAACATTTCCAAATTCAGGACATGACTAAGGATACTCTCCTGTGTGAATTATGTGTTGTGTAGGTAAAAATAATAGATTTCTTACAGAAACATTTCCCACACTCTGGACATAAATAAAGATGATCTTCTGCGTGATTTCTCTGATGTGTAATGAGATTAGGTTTTTGACTGAAACATTTCCCACACTCCGGACATGTGACTTCTCTGATATCTGCAAGAACCCCTCTCCAACTTAATTCCGTGTTGTGTAAGAAGAATAGATTTCTTACAAAAGCATTTCCCACAGTCTGGACATAAATAAAGACTATCTTCTGTGAGACTTCTCTAATGTGTAATGATATTAGCTTTTTGCATGAAACATTTCCCAACTCGGGACACAAGTAAGGGCACTCTTCCATGTGACTTCTATGATGTGTAATGAGATTGGCTTTCTGACAAGATTTCCCACACTCTGGACATGAATAAAGACGCTCTTCTCTGATGCCTACAAAGATCACCTCTCCAATCAAACCATTTGCAACATTCAGGACACAAATAAGAACATTCACCTGGGTGACTTCTCTGATATGTAATGAGATTAGCTTTCTGACTGCAACATTTCCCACACTCTGGACATGAATAAGTACACTCATCTGTGTGACTTCTCTGATGTACTAGAAGGTCAAAATTCTACCTGAAACATTTTCCACAGAAATAAGGATGCTCTTTCTTGTGACGTCTGAGAAGATGACCTTACAGGCTGCAACATTTTCCACACTTCCCAATGTTTCCCATTTTTTTAATTTATGTTTTCAATTGTCAAAGCACAGTTAAAGTGTACCAGATCTGAAACAGAAAAAGATTGTATACATACCTGGGGCTTCCTCCAGCCCTATCCGCCTGGACCGCTCCCACACCGCCGTCCTCCGATGTCTGCAGCTCCGGTACTGGGTCCTCACACTTCCATCAGTCGGAGTACATACATGTACAGCAGCCCTTTCTTCTAACTGTAACATTCATACAGCAGCCCCTCTTTTTCATGTATAGCTCCCTGTCTGTCTTCCTTGTGTTTTCTCACTATTTGCAGACTCCCTTTTCCATTTTAGCTTCCTCTTCCATGTGCCATAACCCCTCATCCCAACCCTTGCGAAATCCAGCTGCTTCCTTTGACAGCATCGCCCCACCCCCTAAGCGATGTGCTCTTTCCAGGAATATTGCCCTGTTTATCATTTGTTTATTCTTAAAAAAATACTATCATGGATTTTCTGTTATAAGTTGAAGTACCCCCTGAGCCAAACATAAGTACAAGGCAGCTGCAGTGCACCCCAGACCTTGGCCAATGTGGCCTTCCCTGAAATCTGTCCATTTTTTCATTTGTTCATTCTTAAGACATACTTTAATGGATTGACTGTGGTAAGTTAAAGTATGCCCTGAGCCCAACACAAGTATGCCCTGGAGTATATCGCCATCAACACACAGGAGGGTAGATTCACTAAACTGTGGAATAACATGCGTAAAATCTTACTGAACAATAAGTAGAGCATAGTGCCAGGGCCGGATATACCATAAGGCACTGTAGGCACGGGTCTACAGGCGTCTGATGATGAAAAGGCAGCTCACTCTTCTCCCCGATCGCCTCCCTCCCTACTTCCCTATGCAAAGCTCGTAGCAGAGTGTAAAAGAGAGGTTACTCACCCAGCTCTCGGCATTCCGCTGACAGTACCTCTGGCTACCTAATACTAAGGGGCACCTTAGCTACCTATGACAGGCAAGAGAAGTAACGGAGAAGTGATAGCTGGGCCAGCAAGCACACTTGTGGTGAAGTGTGGTGGGGGTTTGTAGGTTCATGGAGGGCAGAGTCTGGGGTACCAGGACATCCGTGCCTATGGGCTCCTGTGAGGTAAATCCGGGCCTGCAAAGTGCATTGCATTTAATGTATTACATTACATTCTACTCATTGTGCCTTCAGATTTTACACAGATTTACGCACATTAGTAATTACTCTGCTTACTGCAGTTTAGTGAATCTAACCCAGTGGGAGAAGCCAGGAGAAAAAAAGATTTTAAATAGTTAAAATGAATTTTGCACGAAGCTATATTACACACAGCTAAAGCAAACAAAGCAAGTAAACAATCTGAGCATAGTTTTACTTAAAACTATAAAAACACATTTGAAACTTTCCTGGCTCTTATTTGCAACTAATTACCTGGTGTCTTGCAAATGGCAGTTATAAGATGTAAAGAAAAGAATAACAATATACTGTAGATACACATGTTTTACTTTAGTTACTAATGACCTGAAAAAAAAATTGTTGATGGAAAAAATCATATGAATAATAAGGTTCTGCTAGCCTTCAGTTGACATTAGCTTTCATTGTCTACACAGGACCTAAGTGTTCCATAATCTATCCTCTATGACTGTGTTGTGTATGGGTGCGAATAGACCTGACCCTTCTTGTTTTCTTTCAGTATTCTACATTGGTTACCGTTTTTGTTGTGTTTCTTCTCTTTATATAAGCTTCAAATGCTAACTCAAGGGTTTCTCTCTGTTTCAGTATGGAGAATGTAATATCTGTGCAATACCAGTGGATTCTATTGCCACTTTTGATTATGGACTGTCCGTACTTCCTTGATCTTTCTATAAGGTTGTTTCCGATATCATTCCTGCTTTTTATCAGTAGGCTCCCTGCACACTGCATGCGATTCCGATTCCGATTTTTAATCGATTTTTACATCTGATTCCGATTTGTAATCGTTACATCCGATTCCAATTTTTAATCATTACTGCATGCTGCGTTTTTTCCTCCGCTTCTCTATTGATTGCATTCAGGGAAAATCGGAATTGCAAATCGGAAACAGAATCGAAATCGCAATACGGATTTGCAGTGTGCAGGGAGCCTAATGCCCCCTGCACACTGCATGCAATTCCGATTTTTAACCGTTAAATCGTTTTTCTACATGCGATTCCGATTTTCAACCGTTACTGCATGCTGCGTTTTTTTTTTTTTTTTTCGTTTTTCTGTTGCTAGCATTCAGGGAAAATCGGAATCGCAAATCGGATTCGGAATCAAAATCAGAATCGCAAATCGGATGTGCAGTGTGCAGGGAGCCTAACAGGCATTTTGCCCTACGCTGGGCATTCCGTGTTTTTACATTACTGCAGATCTATTGACTACTGGTATTAACATTGTAAGAGTTTTCTGCTTTGTTTATACTGATTGGTGACAAAAAAAAAATAGTGGTAGAAAAAAAAAAGTTAAACTGTGTATTATTTAAAGAGTGAGAGAGGCAGCAGCAAGTATAGAAAGCCCAGTATTACTAGTGATAGAGGCCGTACCTTGCTATCAGCCTTGCTATGTTGAATTAGCTCTGTGTATTCATTTGGCACTCCATACACTGATACGCTGAGCCTCTACAGCTGCAGAATGGTTTTGTTTCTCTTATACGAAGTCTCATTTTCCAGGCACTCAGCACTGCAATCAGAGGCTCAAGCAGTTGTTTTAAAGTAGTCCCACAGTGCATCCCATGAGGTGTTATTGCTCAACAAATTTACACTCCTCTTCATCCAGTATGATCCGCACGCGAGAGAGAAATCACCCTTGTCTTCCTTTATATGGCTGGCCCACTACATTAAATTGCACCTGTGCTTAGAAATGAACTGCTGAACTGCAGCATGACAAAAGCAGAGCAGTAGTTTAATACAATACTACAGGAGGGCTGAGCTGGCAATGGGAAATTCATGGTGCGCATTGACACACTGCTGCGCTTTAAGCGGCTAGAAAATACTGTAGCGTTCTGTTCTCCAGCCCCTTTATTTATTTTTCTGCACCCTTCTGCCATAAATAGAACTTAGCTCTGAGCCACTGAGCGATTTGGAACTAGGATATAATTTGCGACACGTAGACTTTTCAGAAGTGTTTACGGTTTTGGCGACTTGATGAAATGTATAACGCTTTTAACCCTTTCAAGGGGTTAACTATGAAAAGATCACAGTGACACTTCCGGCCACATGTTATGATTGTGTTCTTGGTTTTTCTTAGTAATTTGTTTTCTGTTGAATTATCTCACCTTACTTATTAACTCACAATTTTTCTCTCCTTAACCCTTTTGGGACCGACTGCCTAACCCTCCACTTAAGGACCAGGTGATTTTGCAATGGGGGGGCGCATTTGGGAGTGGGACAGGCAGCCGGATCACGAGTGTGGCTTGCTGGGCATGGTGTCCCCCCCTCTAGCCAGATGTCCCCCCTCACTCCCTGTATAGCCAGAAGCCTTTACTCACCTCCCAGGCTCCAGCGATGAACCACTGTGGACCCTTCCGCCCTGGCCGGCTTCCCCACTTGTACTGACGCTAAGATCCGGGTCGCGGCTTGATGGCATTATCAAGCCAAGACCTGGCACTTACGTCAGGGCAAGTTGTGATGCAGGCCAAGCGGAGGGGAGCGCAGATCGCCGGGGGAACGGCAGGAAGGTGAGTGGATCCTCTTCTTTCCCCTCTACAGCCACATCACTAACAGTGATCACTATGATCCGCCAGCAATCGTAGTGATCACGTGATCAGGAGCCATACGGGATGGTTCAGATTACTGAGGGGAGATGTCAGCTGTCATATGACAGCTTAATCTCCCCTCTCGGGTACGCATGATCGGTGCGGGAGCAGAAACAGCGGGTGGCGTAAATACTACGCAGCATCAGTCTAGGGCAGCCACAAGTGAGGCTTAGGATTTACATGCAGCAGTCCGCAAAAGGTTAATTGACTTAACTACAGCATAGTACACACTTTCAGTTATGATTGGCCAATCACTGACCAATTTTACCATAACCGTATAGTATGAGGTGTAGTTTGGCTCTCATACTACACAGAGGTGGTAAAATTGGTCAGGAACAGGTTGTAGCCTTAACGTGGACTTGAACTCTTGGTTTTAAAAGATGAACAGCAGCATAATAAGCTTTAAAGAAAAAACTCTCTTTGTTACAGCTGATACATATCCTGCAATAAATCTGCAGTGTAATGCAGACAGAGGGTTAACGTACTGTGTTTACAAATGAGCTGCTCTGCCAAGGTAGCCAGCTAGTTGACACAACTAAGAGATCACATTACACTTGTGATTAGTTACAGATGAGGGGAATTAGACAGGCTAAACCAGGGGTGTAAATCTCAAATACAAAGTGGGCCAAAATTGAACAATGGGACCTAGTCGTGGGTCAACCTCAATGTTCACTGGCCACCTTATAAAGTTCCCTGGTATCTAATGCCCCCCTTGCCATCCCTATACAGTTCCCTGGTATCTAGTGGTCCCTCCATACAGTTCCTTGGTGTCTAGTGGCTCCCACCCTCCCCTATACAGTTCTCTCGTGTTTAGTGCTCTCCCCTACCTCCCCCAAATGGTATCCCTGGTGTTCTAGGGCTTCACCTCCAATATAGCTTCCCTGGTGGTCTAGAGTGGGCCAAACATACAGCAAAGTGGGGAAACCACTTGAGGGCCAAATTTAATGGCTCTAAGGGCCAGATTTGGTCCACGGGCTTGAGTTCGACATGTATGGTCTAAACACTCTAAATACATACAGGGTGCATTTCTCTACAGTATGTTTTCCTTCTGGCCTGTGCAAGAGTTCAAAAAGTCTGTAGTACTGCTGTATTTTGTGCAGTTTCGTGAATAGACTGGAAGGTACTTGAATAACTGTGTTGGATGAAAAACAGCAATCGCAGGGTTGGGGCAAATGGATATGAATGAAAAGGCTGCAAGAGTTACACCATGGGGATGTGCAGTTTGTCATTGAATGTCACCAAGTAGCAGTGATAAAAAATCTGCTGCTGATGGAGCCTGAATGACAGCAGTGACTGAACTGACAAATGGGGGATGCTGACAATAAGAGGGCTCACCATTGCAGCAGTGTACACATTCTACAGCTGCTTTCATATATTATTCAGTGTTACACTTTATGTCACTGACAATGGCTTTAATGCCTATAGAGTTTGGAATGTACCTTATATCCATTTAAAAAAACTGAAAGATTTAAAATAGAACTACAGTCTGACAAAACATCAATTTAAACATGTCTAACAACCCTTATTACTTACATTGTTGTCCTAAAAGCGTCTATCCCAAAGCAAGCTGTGTAAAAATCCCAGTCTCCTCCAGGTCATAGTGTGGGGGTGGCCTTTGCATTTACATTCTTAAAGTATTCCTGAACATGTTATATGAAGACCTAAACACGGATACAGATAGCATCATTCCTGTTGAGAACTAGTCTGTTCACTTTTTGTTACTTATTTATTACATTGCTAGGGTGGATAAACGCATACATGTAAAAAACGGTGCCTGGAGCTTTAGGTACAGGGTGAACCTGAAAAACGGCTTAGGCCTGGAACTGACAACAAATCGCAAATTGCTGGCGCAATTGCTAGAGTTTTTAATTAGCATTTTGTAAGCGATTTCATGAGCGTTTTCGTCGATTTTGGTCAAAAAGGTTTTTCAAAAATGTAAGCTTTTTATGATAGCGATTTGCGATGAGTGATTTTAATCCTGATTGGTCCTGTCAATTTATTATAATTTTTTTACAGTTTGCAGTCATTTAAAATCGCACAAAAATCACTATGTGTATCGATTCATGATCGATTTGCCACGCTTCAATACTTTACATTGAATCGCAAATGCTCCCAAAATGCTGCATGTCCTGCGATTGCCATTTTGCTAATCGCAATCGATACTGTGGAATTTTTTACATTTATTTACATTGGCAGAGCCTTTAGGGAAATTGCAAGTGATTCAAAAAGCGCTCCCTAAATGCTCAAAAGAGCACTCTAGCGGGTTCCAGCCCTCACCCTGCCACGGCAAATTTCCTGATTGTGCCCCTTTAAAAAAAGCTAATTGATAACATTGTCGGTTGCAGTACAAGTTATCACCAGATAATGAAAACAAGGTACAGACAGTTCTCTCCTTCCCGCCTGAATACAGCAGAAGATTTCTGAATTGTTTACCAGCTCAGTACAGCTCAAGTTGATCTGATAATTTTGGATGGCAATAGCAATTTTGTCAATTAGCTTCTGAATAAAGTGAAAGTTTAAGTATAAACCCTTCCAGTAGCTTCAAAACCATTTCAGTCTTTTTTTGTTTTTTTTGTATTAGTTTTACGCTGCACTGAATGCTTTAGAAGAACAGAAGTGAGATAGTTTTATCCTATTTTCAGATGCAACACTCACTTTGAATATATGACACATTAATATGTGACCCTAAAAAAGTTGGTACCTTTGTAACCAATACTTTGTAACATGCCTACAAGGAAATGCAAGAATAAGCAGTGGGGTAGCTACTAAGCTATAGGCTGCAATGCAAGTCTTACATATGGCCTCCTTAAATGTCAACTAAAGTGAGTGGGATATGGAGGCTGACATATTTATTTCCTATTAAGCAATACCAGTTGCCTGGCTTTCCTGCTGATCCTCTGTCTCTAATACTTTCGCCATAGACCCTGAACAAGCATATGCAGATCAGGTGCTTCTTACATTATTGTCAGATCTGACAAGATTAGCTGCATGCTTGGTTCTGGTGTAATTCAGGCACTACTGCAGCCAAACAGACCAGTAGGGCTGCCAGGCAATTTGTATTGTTTAAAAGGAAATACATATGCCAACCTCCCTATCCCTCTCACTTCAGGTGTCCTTTAAGCGCTCTGATATGGAACACCAAAACCTGCCAAAGACAGCCACAGTGTCAGAGAGGTATAAGCAGGGGAAAAGAACAGTTTGTTAATGATTACTACTTAAAGCACATACAGAGGGAAATCATTACCAGAATAGCACCAATCAAAAGCTAACAAAGTATTAAAGGGCCCCTTGTGGGCCTTTCTGATCTAGGGATCCCAGTGCAGTCTCAACTGCTGCATCCCATTTGCTACACCACTGAGAATATGTATGGATTTTGGAGATAAGGTGGAGATAAAATATTTTCTTCGGAAGCCAAACTGGATCTGTTGGTTTTCATTCATTCTTGTCCACCACTTTTGCATTGTTTTAATTGTTCAGTTTTACAGCACAAACAAGGGTTACTTTAAACTCTCCTTCTGTGAATGAAGAAGATTTTGCAAAGCCTTCCCTTTACAAGTTATCACATTTTATGAGGTCAGTTGTTATTATTCCAAAAAATGAGTTTGCTCAGTTGAAGATAAACACACAGGCAGTTTGTGCTGCTCCTTTCCCCTGTGCTGGCAGCATTTCCAGATAGTGACAGAGACACAGCCTGATGTTAACACTAGTTAAACATCTCTTCTGCAGGCCATTTGATGATTGTGTTTTCCCAGACCAAGCTGTTCTGATGGTTCAGGTATTTTACCACCCTCTCCTAAGCTTATTACAACCCTCCGGGCAGCATACATTAAAAGCCAAATCTCAAGCGTTGTTGCACTACAAATATACAATCTGCCAAAAAGGAAAACAGAAAATGTAACTCATCAGTTTCCATGACTTGCAGTCTATAGTAATTCATGTTTCAGCTAGCGGTGGGCTCATCAACCGCTGATGGTAGCTAGAATTTACCATTGTGAAATTATGTTTGTGCACTAGATTTCTGGTGTGCCTATTTTTGACCCTGAATACATTAGAAAAGATAGTTCCTCTTATATGGGGGGAGGAGGGGGAGAGAAGCCAAGAACACAATCAGCCAAGACAATCTTTTCTTCTCAGCAACTACTAAGATCTTGAGAGGGGACCATGAAGAAAGAAGCAGAAGGTGTGTGCTCCTCTGAGTGGGTAGTAGGGGTGTGTACTTGTAAAAAAGGCCCCATGGCAATTATGACACCAGATTAAACGTAAAAGAATCACCAATAGTTAGAATATCAGTAATCTTACCAATATTTAACTATTTGCTTCCCTAACTTATCTCTCACACTAACCCTCCCCACCTATGCCTAACCCTAACATCCTAGATTGCCATCAGGGGGAGGGCAGTACAGTACAAGAAGTACTGCCATATGGGGCCCGAGGAGAGTGCCCTAGCTGGAAAATATGCTCCTTTCCCATAGCCCCTTACAGCCATGGGAGCTGTGTGATCTGATGCCATTGCATTCAGCTGTTGTCTGTTCCTGTCTCCACGTGCTGCATTATGCATAGAGGAGGTGATGGCTGCCCCAGCTCAATAAAGAGACCTTGCGCCCCACGTGTTCATGCAAGAGGTAGAATCCTCCTTGCTGCTCCTCACCCCTGTCGTCAGGGCTTTTCACCCTCTCCCACTGGCATCCCTGCTTGTCACTCCATCCTCCCGTATGAAACAGTGTAAGACTGGACTAATGTTTTTGAAGGCATATTTACATATTTATGCAAATGCTCGGGTTAGTAGCTGTGGACTGTTGTAAATGAATGTTACTCCTGGATAATTTGGTGTGGGCTGATCCTTTAAAGGATACCCGAGGTGACATGTGACATGATCGGAATCAGAATCGCATTTATTTCGCCAAGCACGACTGGGTCGTGCCCGGAATTGGGCTTGGCACAAGAATACAAGAATACAGGGCATGCACAAAGAAACATCAGAGACAACAGAGCATAGAACATCTCAAAGAAACAATACTTTACAAACACATCTGGTTCCAAACATGATGAGATAGACATGGAAATGTACAGTGCCTAGCACACAAATAACTATGCGGTGTTCCTTTTTTTCTTTCTTTGCCTGAAAGAGTTAACTATCAGGTATGTAAGTGGCTGACTTAGTCCTGACTTAGACAGGAAGTGACTACAGTGTGACCCTCACTAATAAGAAATTCCAACTACAAAACACTTTCCTACCAGAAAATGGCTTCTGAGAGCAGGAAAAAGATAAAAAGGGTCAATAGTTCATAGATTTTAGCTCTGGCATACTTCAATGAATGTGTCACTGAGCAAAAACAATAGAACAATTAAATCTTAAAAAGTAGATTTAAACATAAAATACAGCTGTGGAATATCTTAAACAGTCATTTTTAGGAGAAGGAAGATAGATACAATAATTTATTTAATTAATTTATTTTTGCCTCGGGTGTCATTTAAGTATCCTAAAAAACTACATTAAAAAAAAGCCCTACTTAAAGGTAACCCGCAGGAACTGTTTTCAAAGATGCATATATCACTGCTGCTCAACCTACCATTTTGTACCCTAGGGCTTTCCTTACAATACTCACATTCTCTCAGTACACAGTGATGCATCCTCTTCTAGAGATGTGAAATGAGCCTTGGATGAAGAATAATGATTTAACTAATTACATGGTTGGGTACTAAGTCTCTCAAATTACAGGATAAAGTGCTCTTCTTTCTCCTCGTGCTCCTTTTTCGCACATTTGCAAAGGTATTTATATCTCATTAAAACAAAAGTCATTACAAAGTGCTTGAAGTGTCTATCGCTGTGTCATAGAACACAGCTGAGTATTTGTTGGAGTGTGTAATTGAAATGTTTCCACCAGCTCTGATATGAAACCTAAGAGTCAAAGCTTTATGGAGAGGTTCAGGCCTCTTCTTCCCAAACTGGGTGTGATGATAAACTTAGAAGGATCACCGACTTAAATGCTACGGTTAATCAACATAATTGAGCTGAGTATCGGAGAAAAGTACTCACTTCTCAAGCACAATTATGTATGCTAAGAATTTCAATCTGTTTGAAAAAAAAAAATGCCAGAGAAGACAAAATATAAACTGCAGACTGCAGATGACTTTTGGGGCAAAATGCTTGCTAAAATGTGAGTACTGGTCAAGACCTGATTAAATGCAGAACACAGTATATTTGCCAGTGACCATTGTCAGACATAAAAAGACAGTTGTGCCCAAAGTCTAACTTGAAAAGAAAAAAAAACTATTTTAGTTTTCAATGGTGTGGATAGCAGTGGTGGACCGAAATTTTGCATATGCAAATTTTTCAAAAAGGCCTTGTAGTTTTTGAGAAAATTGATTTTAAATATGCAAAGAAAAATGATTTTTAAACTGTAATTTTTTTGTTTAAAAACCATTTTTTCTTTGCATTTTTAAAATCTATTTTCTCAAAAACTGCTAGGTCTTTTTGGAAATTTCTTTATTCTCCTTAACATATGTAGCCATTTTGGTGAAACTACCATGTAAGGGGGCTTTGCTATTCACTGCCAAAGTCGGCATAAAATTACGCAAAAATTATGCAACATTTTAGGAGAAATTATGAATCACTGTACGAAATCAATTGCTTATACAAATCATAATTACATATAAGCGCAAATGCAGAAATTAACGCGAAATTTACATACTCGTAATTAGCTCATTACGATTATCACTAGTGGATAGAGCAGTTATTGCAAAAGTGCAGAGACGGCCGGTCCTAGAGCATCTTTGTCCCCTTGCATGAGTACTGTCCTACCTCCTGTGCCTTGTGGGACAATTGCAATGTATTGCTATGCAGTTACAAGCCTGAATGGAAAAACTGGAAATGATCACAGTTTGCAGCAACATCGACAATGAGGCAGGGAAATACTGTGCAAAGTGTTTTTGACAAATCGTGCATACAACAATATCATGCAAATTTATGCAACTGCATGCATAAAAACTATGTAGAAACAAATATATACAATGATGCAACCACCACACCATACAAGAAGAGTAAGTGCAAAACCCCAAAACCCTATATATCTAGCTAAATATACTGTATACAAGATATATGTACAGGATAAATATATACAACCAATCACAGTACAACAAGGCAGGCAGTAATCACGGTCAGAACAAAGCATTAAAGGACAACTGTAGTGAGAGGTAAATGGAGGCTGCCATATTTATTTGCTTTTAAACAATACCAGTGGCCTGGCAAACCTGCTGGTCTGTTTGGCCGCAGCAGTGTCTGAATTAGACCAGAAACAAGCGTGCAGCTAATATTTTCAGATCTGACAATAATGTCAGAAACACCTGATCTGCTTCATGCTTGTTCAGGGTCTATGGCAAAAAGTATTACAGACAGAGGATCAGCAGGGAAGCCAGGCAACTAGTATTCCTTAAAAGGAAGTAAATATAACAGCTTTCATATACATTTCACTACAGTTGTCCTTTAATTCAGCAACAATCAATCACAGTATAAGGAGCAAACAGGATTCAAGGTCAGACAGAATATAGTTTGGGCAACAGGAAAGCAGATACAGGGGTACAGGATTACAGGATTACCAATGAACCAGGATTGTCCAGATACCCAGGCCTGTGAGCACAAAGATCTGGCACAGGTTACATCTTGCAGGGCCCTTATATACAGTAAGTAGGACACACCTGCTGCATGATTGAAATGCAAAGTCAGTATAGAGCAGCCCTTGTAGTGGCAGAGCTATTTCCAGACAGCATAGAGCCACCTAATGGTGGAGCAATGAAAGTCCATGACATGCCAAGTCCCCAGAGCCACCTGCTGGTGGAATAATGGAAGTCCATGAAAGTTCAAGTCAATGCTGCTACCAGCAGGCAGAAAGTGGCAGAACATGATTCCTAACATATTTATGTTGTAACCCCACATAATTGTGCCACAGTAGTTTGGGTGCTGGGGATAGCCGGTAGTAGAATATCGGTAAAATTACAGATATTCTGTCATTGTGCAATGGGTAATATGACAGTAGAATATCTGTAGTCATTACTGATATTTTACTGTCGCTAATCCTAACTCCATTCTTATTTGAACCCTCCCTCTATGGATGCCTAACCTTAATTGATGCCCTCCCACACAATTTTACCCTGTATCTGCCCCCACCTTAGCCATTAAAAACCCCTCAAATGTTATGTATAGGGTGCCTCAGGCATTGCAGTCTATGCAGTGCCCGTTCTACTGAAGTGTTGCAGGTGCCTAAATTACCAGTTTCATGTTAGGGGCATGAATTGAAGAGCAACAAGGAGAAGGTGTTCCTCTTTATTATCTCAAAAAGTTGGGAGGTATTGCATTAGGAAGGATTTAGTAAAAGTCCCAAAATTATTTTTCACCTATTTTGTAACAAACAAAAAACATTAGTGAAAATTCAATAGGTTCTTACATAACAAGGATCTTCACAAAAAGGAACATGTTTCCTCATGTTCCTTTGAATTTAATGTAATTTGTGAAAAGTGACAATGCAATATACCGTATTTTTCGCCGTATAAGACGCACTTTTTCTCCCCAAAAAATGTGGAGAAAAAGTCCCTGCGTCTTATACGGGAAAGGCAGGGAATCCCCAACTAACGAACGCCTGCCGATACGAACCGCGACCCGAAGTCATCGGGAATTCCCTGCCTTTGTGTCCTGCTGTGGCCATCTCCTCTCCCCCCCCCTTTTGCCTCTACCCCCTCCTCGTGTCGCTGGGTCCCCCCGTGTGAGAAGCAGCAGCGGCAGCAGCTTACCCCCTCCATCTTGCCTGCGGCGATTGAAGACATCCGGCTTCTGTGGGCGGCTTCCTGTAGTGCCGGCTTCTAATGACGCGTCATTACAAGCCGGCACTACAGGAAGCCGCCCACAGAAGCTGGATGTCTTCAATCGCCGCTGGAAAGATGGAGGAGGTAAGCTGCTGCCACTTCCCACACAGGGGGGACCCGAGGACACCAGAACGAGGGGGTAGAGGCAAGCGGGGGGGGAGGAAGGGCAGACAGCAGACACATGGGGCAGAAACATGGGGACAGACTGCAGGCACATGGGGCAGAAACATGGGGGCAGACAGCAGAAACATGTCTGCTACACATGGGGGCAGAAACATGGCGGCAGACAGCAGACACCTGGGGGAAGACACATGGGGGCAGAAAGCTGGGGGCAGACAGCAGACACATGGGGCAGACAACTGGGGGCAGGCAGCAGACACATGGGGCAGGTAGCAGACACATGGTGGCAGACAAAGGGACACTGGGGGCAGACAGCAGGACACTGAGGGCAGACAGCAGGACACTGGGGGCAGACAGCAGACACATGGGGCCGACAGCAGACACATGGGGGCAGACACCTGGGGGCAGACAGCAGACACATGGGGCAGAAACATGGGGGCAGACAGCGGGACACTGGGGGCAGACAGCAGGACACTGGGGGCAGACAGCAGGATACTGGGGGCAGACAGCAGGATACTGGGGGCAGACAGCAGACACATGGGGGCAGACACCTGGGGGCAGACAGCAGACACATGGGGCAGAAACATGGGGGCAGACAGCAGACACATGGGGAAGACACATGGGGGAAGACAGCTGGGGGCAGACAGCAGACAAATGGGGGCAGACAACTGGGGGCAGGCAGCAGACACATGGGGCAGGCAGCAGGACACATGGGGGAGACATTGGGACACAGGAGGACACCATTTGGGGGAGGTTATGTACAAGGTGCTCCTGAAATATGGACGCACCAGGTTTAGTTATTTTTTTTCCTTGGTTTTTGGCCTCTAAACCTAGGTGCGTCTTATATTCCGGAGCGTCTTATACGGTGAAAGATACAGTTTTTTTTAGCAGAAATTCTCAGCTTTCCAAAAATAATATATATATATATTTTTTTTTATTTTTTTTTCACAACAAAAGTGTAGTTGAAGGGAAAACTTCTGGTCTTGAATACCATTATGACACACTTTCCGGAAGTAAAATAAATGAAATGCCCTGAGCTTTATCTTTCCTAACGTTACATTTCAGGGTAACAGTGTTTGGAGTAGAACAGGAATGGATAATTCAGATAATTTTAATGTGTTTAAATAAGGACAGCATTTCACCTCAGATTTCTGGGAAACTATAGAATAACATTTTGAGAACATCAAGCCAGATTA
The DNA here is from genome assembly GCF_040937935.1 of Hyperolius riggenbachi. NCBI lineage: Eukaryota > Metazoa > Chordata > Amphibia > Anura > Hyperoliidae > Hyperolius > Hyperolius riggenbachi. The sequence continues at coordinate 115,617,969 of NC_090648.1, read as the reverse complement.
AAACGGAATAGATGACTATATAATCAGGCACATATGAATACCGATTAGGAACTATAGCAAAATCATTACATTATTATGCATTTATGTAACCTATATGCCTCTATCAATTACAACTTAAAGGAAACCTGCAGTCACTTTAAAGTTATTAGGTCATTAACATACATAACATGCAGATATATATTGTAAATGCTTTGCATACCTTGCAGAGCACCTATGGGCCCCTAAAACTCAGAGCCCTCTAATATGCAAATACATACATTCCCTAAAATGAACCTGTACTTAGGAACACTATTTAAAACAACATTGCTTTATAGTAGGCTCCATACTATATTGTCACACTTATTTTCTTACTCTTTCTGTCTGCATTGACTTAAAGGCACCTGAGCCTCTCATTTTGAAAATATGTAAAATATGTAAAAATGAATCTCCCCCAAAGGGAGGTTTGAAAATTAGGTGGGCTTTTGTGGGGGACAGCGTTGATTTACTTACCTATGGTAGGCTGCTCTGTGTATGGGCGTCCATCTTGCTGTCGTTTGTGCCACAGAAATGCAGGTTTTGTAGTGCCCGTGGTCACAGTCGGATTTCTGAAAAGGCCACCAAGGCCCAGGCCTTGGGCGGCTGCAGCCCAAGGGGGGCACCTGGACATAAAATGGGGGTGTTACATTTGAATGAAAAGGCTGCAAATGGGGAGCAGCACATGAAAAGAAAATCTGATGTCCAAGAGAGATGTGCATGAAAGAGAGAGTCTGCAGTACAGGGATGATACACATGGAAGAGGGGGGTTAAGCATGGAGTGGGAGGTAGTGCTGGGCGTAATGGAAAAAACTACGCTTACGGATCATTACGTGTAATTTTACGCTATTACGCATTACGGAATTACGCTTACGGCGTAGACATTTATCTACGGTTCATGTCTGTAATTACGCATGGCCCTTACGCAATTACGCGTAAGAATACCGTAATGCAGGTTGTTACGTTATTGCATTACGCATAATTTCCTACTAGCAATTAATGCGTAAGGCAATGCTCCCAAGCGGAAAAGTTGACGCATGGATCAATGTTAGGTAGCCGCCGACTTTAAGGGTTAATAGCAAAGCCCCCTTAATTGCTGAGAGCCTCAAATTTGGAGAATATATTAAGGAGATCAGAAGGAATAAGAGGACATTTTTTTTTTTTCAAAAAGACCTTATAGTTTTTGAGAAAATCGATGTTAAAGTTTCAAAGGAAAAATATATACATTTAAAAACCCGCCGACTTTAACGGTTAATAGCAAAGCCTGCTTAAAATTTAGGAACACCAAATTCCCAGGGTATATTAAGGGGATCAGTGGGAATAAGAGGATTTTTTTTTTTTCAAAAAGACCTTATAGTTTTTGAGAAAATCGATTTTTAAGTTTCAAGGGCAAACACGTCTTTTAAATGCGGAAAATGTCAGGTTTTTTTGCACAGGTAACAATAGTGTATTATTTTTATAGATTCCCCCAAGTGGGAAGAGTTTTACTTACTTCGTTCTGAGTGTGGGAAATATAAAAAAAACGACGTTCTGATTTGAAGGAACCCCATTGGTCTGCTAAGGACCAATGGGGCTCCTTGGAGCCCAAATTCAAAGATGCTTAGAGAGCTCTGAGCTATATAGCTCAGAGCTCTGTCGGGTCCGTGCAGGACGCTAAGTCCCCGCCGGCTCCCGCTGCCCTCCCCGCCTCTCCCACATGTCACCCACATGTGGGTGACAGATGTGGGCGGGGTGGACAGCGGGAGCCGGCGGGGACTTAGCGTCCTGCAAGGACGCGTAAGTGTATGCGGCGGCTGAGCGGCGAGTGACGTCGGGTGCAGCGTAGTTACAATGTAACAAAGTTGTTACATTGTAATAACTTTGTTACATTGTAACTGATAGAACATTTCCGAGGCTATTGCGAGGGATCATTTATTTAAAGGGACAGGTAAGTATTAATGGTTAATTAAGAATATTAAAGGACTTTTTTTGTGGTTATGTTTTTTGTTCAATTAAAATACGTTTTCTTAGTGTTTGTGTGTTTATTTACTTTTAACTCTTAAAGGAAATGGGTAAGAGGTACAAGTACCCCTATACTCATTTCTCCTGGGAGGGGGGGTGGGCATCTGGGGGACCCCTTTTTAAAGGGGACTCCCAGATGCCACCATGAACCCCCCCCAGGAAATCGCGGCCTCCACCCCCACCGCCCATCGGAGGTGGAGAAGAGCCCCTTGTCCTTGGATTGGACAAGGGCTGGGAGGGGGAGGGGAAAGCTTGGCTGCCCCTCCCCTTCCGAGACCCCCCAATCCATGGACCATGCGGGCTGGTATAGTCAGGGTGTGCAGCCCCACGCAGCCGATGCTCCGCATTCTGGCTATCCCAGCCTGCATGGGGGACAAGGGGTTAAAGAGGTCTGGGAGGGGGGACCCCACATCGTTTTTTTTATATTTCCCACACTAAGAACAAAGTAAGTAAAACTCTTCCCACTTGGGGGAATCTATGAAAATAATACACTATTGTTACCTGTGCAAAAAAAACTGTCATTTTCCGCATTTAAAAGACATTTTTGCCCTTGAAACTTAAAAATCGATTTTCTCAAAAACTATAAGGTCTTTTTGAAAAAAAAATGTTCCTCTTATTACCACTGATCCCCTTAATATACCCTGGGAATTTGGTGTTCCTAAATTTTAAGCAGGCTTTGCTATTAACCGTTATTATTATTATTATTATTTTTTATTTATATAGCGCCAACATCTTCCGTAGCGCTGTACATAGTACAAACAAATAATGGGGAACAAATATACATAAGAAATACAAGACACTGTACCGTCATGACATTAAATAGAGTAAATACAGATACATACATAGTTGATATGTGGTTGGTACATGTACATATGTTAAAATAACAGCAGTATGAGAAACACTAGGAGGAGGTCCCTGCCCTTGCGGGCTTACAATCTAGAGGGTAGTGGGGAGGAAACAAAAGGGAAGGAAACACAAGGATTAGTGGGTGAGCCAGTGTGCCTTCAGTGCTGCCTATAGCAAATTATAGGCTTGTCTGAACAGGTGTGTTTTCAGAGTACGTTTGAAGGTTTCCAGACTTGAGGCATGACGAACCGGCTGAGGGAGAGAGTTCCAAAGGAGAGAGACAGCCCGTGAGAAGTCTTGGATGCGAGAGTGAGACGAAGTGACTAGGCTGGAGGACAAAAGGGTCTCCTGTGAGGAACGGAGGGTCCGGGCGGGGAGGTATCTGGAGATTAAAGAGGAAATGTATGGAGGCGATAGCTTATATAGAGCTTTGTATGCAAGTGTGAGAAGTTTAAACTGGATCCTTTGGGCAACTGGTAGCCAATGGAGGGATTGGCAGAGAGGGGCTGCCTCAGAGTATCTAGAAGAGAGGTGGATGAGATGGGCCGCAGAGTTTAGTAGGGATTGGAGAGGTGCCAGTCTGCTTTTTGGTAGACCACAGAGTAGGGTGTTGCAGTAGTCAAGGCGGGAGATGATTAGGGCATGTACAAGGGGATCGGTTGAAAAGGGCGCCCGAGCTGCCTGTATGAAAAGGGCGCCGCCATAGACATCAATGTTATTTCTAGAAATATGGGCTACAAGGTGTAGAAAAGGGCGCCCGAGTTTTGATATAGGCTACAAGTGGGCTCCCCTTTGTAGCCCATATTTTTTCGGCTACAAGGTTTTCGGCTACAAGCGGGCTCCCCTTTGTAGCCCATATTTTTTTCGGCTACAGTAAGGTGCCCCTCTGTAGCCCATATTATTGACTTTTTTTTTCTAGCCGAAGTTTGTATATGGGCTACAAGCGATGTAAGCCTAATTATTTTATTCCCCCACTATCCATGGCGGGCTGGAGGGGGAATAGTAATTAACACATCCCGGAGTTTTTTTCTAGCCGAAGTTTGTATATGGGCTACAAGCGCTGGAAGCCGAATTATTTCATTCCCCCACTATCCATGGCGGCCTGGAGGGGGAATAGTAATTAACACATCCCTGAGTTTTTTTCTAGCCGAAGTTTTTATATGGGCTACACCAGGCGCCTTGTTTTTTTTGTAGCCGAAGTTTTTATATGGGCTACACCAAGCGTCTTTTTTGTAGCCGAAGTTGGTATATATATGGGCTCCACCAGGCGCCCTTTTTTACCGGCGCCCTTTTCATGTAGACCCTGTACAAGCATTTTAGTTGCTTCTTGTGAAAGGAAGGGACGGATTCTGGAAATGTTTTTGAGATGGAAGTAGCAGGAGGTAGTTAAAGTGTTAATATGTGGTTTAAGGGAGAGCTCAGAGTCCAGAGTTACCCCTAGGCAACGAGCTTTGGGGGTTGATGCTATTGGGGTGTTATCTACATTGATTGTGACAATGGGAGGTGAAACAGAGAGCGAAGGTGGAAATATCATAATCTCCGTTTTGCTCATATTGAGTTTAAGGAAGCGGGATGACATAAATGTAGATACAGCGGATAGACATTCGGGAACTTTTGATAGTAGTGTGGAGAGGTCTGGGGCAGAACAATACATTTGGGTGTCATCAGCATAGAGGTGATATTGAAACCCAAAAGAGCTTATTATCTGTCCCAGGCCATGGGTGTAAATGGAAAAGAGGAGGGGTCCAAGGACGGACCCTTGTGGTACTCCCACAGACAGTGGGCGTGGAGAGGAGTTGGTATTGGCATAGGAGACCATGAAAGAACGTCCAGACAGGTAGGAGTTGAGCCAGGAGTGTGCTAGGCCCTTGATTTCCAGTGTTGAGAGGGTCTGGAGAAGTAGGGTATGATCAATAGTGTCGAAGGCAGAGGACAGATCTAGGAGTATTAGTACCGAAAATCTGCCTTTGGCTTTAGCAGCTAGGAGGTCATTGGCAACCTTAGTGAGAACGGTTTCTGTAGAGTGTTGAGGGCAGAAGCCAGACTGGAAGGGGTCCAACAGGGAATTAGCAGAGAGAAAGTTAGACAACTCTGAGTAAATGTGGCGTTCCAGCAGTTTGGAGGCAAAGGGAAGGAGAGAGACTGGGCGGTAATTAGAAAGGGACGTAGAGTCTAAAGAGGGTTTTTTGATTAGTGGTGTTATGATAGCTTGTTTAAATGAAGAAGGGAAAGTGCCAGTTGAGATGGAAAGGTTAAACAGTGTTGTTAAAGCAGGAATGAGGGGGAGGAGACCTGGGGGATAAGATGAGAGGGAATAGGGTCTGAGGCGCATGTAGTAAGATGAGCTTTAGAGATTAGTGAAGAAAGACGCTGTTCAGTTAAGGCTGAGAAGATTCTTAGCGGGGAGGAGGTATGAGTGCGTGAGTGGTTATGTGGAGAGGGATAGTTGATAGTAGGGGAGCTGCCAGACAGAGTGGAAAAAGGAAGAGGGTATTGGACCGGTGAAGAGGGTTGCTTTAGAAAGCTGTTCTGTAGTGTTTCAATTTTGCTCACAAAATATGCTGCAAAGTCTTCTGCAGACAAGATTGTGGTTGTAGGGGGAGGCGGGGGGTGGAGAAGAGAGCTGAAGGTGTTGAAAAGTTGTTTAGGGTTATGGGATTGTGAAGAAATAAGTGTAGAGAAGTATGACTGCTTTGCAAGTGAGAGAGTGTCCCTGAGCTGGAGCAGCGTGTTTTTATAGTGGGCGAAGTTATCTGCATTGGTGCTTTTCCTCCACTGCCGTTCTGCTGCCCTGGACTGTCTTTTCAGTTGTTTGATCGGTTCAGTCAGCCAGGGCTGTCTGTTGATGCGGCGGGGGCGGAAGTTGGTGAGAGGGGCGGCTGTGTTCATGACAGCGGTGACTGTGGTGGAGTAGTAGATGGATGCTGACTCCGGGTCAGTGTAGGATGACAGGGAGCTCAGGGGTTTTAGAGAGTCAGCTAGGGAGCAGAGGTTGAGGTTGCGATAATTCCTGCATAAGTGTGATGGCTGCACTACAGTAGTTGGAGGAGGCAGGGAGGGGCTGATTGTAAAAGTTATGAGATTGTGATCTGAAAGGGGGAATAAAGAGTTATTAAATGTGGAAACTGGGCAGAGTCGGGTAAAAACTAGGTCCAAAGTGTGGCCATCTTTGTGGGTGGAGGTTGAGGACCACTGGGAGAGGTCATAGGATGAGGTGAGTGAGAGGACTTTTGTTGTAGTGGAACAGTTAGTGTCTATGGGGATGTTAAAGTCCCCAATGATGATGGAAGGAATGTCAGTGGATAGAAAGTGGAGAAGCCATGTTGAAAAGTGGTCAATGAAGGTGGAGGCTGGTCCAGGAGGCTGGTAGATGACAGCAACCTGGAAGTGGTGAGGGGAGTAGATGCGGACAGCATGAGCCTCAAAAAAAGAGAAAGCCAGAGAAGGTGCAGGCGGGTTTTTAAATGTATATATTTTTCCTTTGAAACTTTAAAATCGATTTTCTCAAAAACTATAAGGTCTTTTTGAAAAAAAAATTTTTCCTCTTATTCCTTCTGATCTCCTTAATATATTCTCCAAATTTGAGGCTCTTAGCACTTAAGGGGGCTTTGCTATTAACTCTTAAAGTCGGTGGCTTTTTTATATTATACGGGAGCGTAATATTACGCGATTACGGCAGACTGTGTAATTTCAATAGGAGTTTACGGTCTTACGCATAATTTGTTACGCGTAATAACGTAACCTACGGTCTACGCGTAATTAATTACGTGTAATATCGTAACCTTACACGTAATGCTTACGGTGCATTTGTAGTGAATTACGATGCATAATTACGCTAATGCGTAATTTCGGCCCAGCACTGGTGGGAGGGCGCTGCTGCACTTGGAAGGGGCGCTCCAATATATTTGGCCTGGGGGTGAGAAAAGTACAAATCCGGCCTTGCCCGTGGTGATGTCAAGCGGTGCACTAAAGAACCAATAGGGAAGCTTAGAAGATCAAACAGGAGGGACCTCATTCTGACACCAAAGATACGGGAGCCAAATAAATCTATTAAAATGGAGGCAACTGCAATATATGGGCATGAGTTCTAAGGTTTACCGCTTCTTCTGATCACACTTGTGCTGCTCCTTCTGCTGCAATGTCCCTGTTAGTAACCACAACTTGGTCACCCTCGACGTTGAGGCATTATACTCAAGCATTCCACATGCATTGGGACTTTCAGCGGTGGGTACATTCTTGAGCGAGTTGGGTTTGGAATTTGCTGTACATAACAGGTTTTTGCTGACACTTTTGCAATTCTTGTTGACGAATAACATTCTGATATTTGATGGCGACCACTACCTCCAGGTGCAGGGTGCGGCGATGGGGACGACCTGTGCCCCGTCTTACGCTAACCTGTACCTGGGGGAGTGGGAACGTGAGTTGTTTGCAGATTATGGTCTCTCTGTGTACCTGTGCCAGATTTTGGTCTGGCATAGGTACATAGATGACATCTTCATGCTGTGGACCAGTAGTTTTATAGAATTGACCAGATTTGTTGAGCAGATAAATAACAATTGCCATAACCTGAAATTCACAATGAATTAGCACCATTCTACGATACCGTTCTTAGACCTTCAGGTAATGTGTGATGCTTTATGCCAAATAAGCACCCGTCTGTACAGGAAGGACACCTCTACTAATGCACTGCTACAGGCAGATAGTTGTCATCCACAGCATACAATCAAAGGCATCCCCACGGGCCAATATTTAAGAGTCTGCCGCAACTGTAGTACTCAAGAATCCTTCATGCATGAGGCGAGTGAATTGCGCATTCCATTTCAGGTATGGGGGTATGATGATTCAATACTAAAAAAGGGCTTACAGTAGAGCCCTCAATGGCGACCGCGGCAAATTACTGAATCCTAATAGAGTGGTCACATCCTCTAAGCGTCAAACGAGATTTTGTACTCAATACTGTGTGGAACATGATGAAATTAAGCATGTTTTGGATAAATACTGGTACATTCTGGTTAATGATTCGCGGTTGTCTCTGTTTGTTCCACCAAGGCCTAATATCACTTTTAGGAGAGCGCCCTCATTAAGGGACACCCTAGTTAGGGGCCATTTTGAGGGGCTGGGTACTCCTAGACCGCATTGTCGAGCCCTGGGGACTTACACATGTGGCGGGTGCACATACTGTAGGTTTATGTATGTGGGTGCATCTGTCTTGCTTCCCGACGGGAGGCAGTGGAATCTTCCACACTATGTCAACTGTGCTACAAAGTTTGTTGTGTATTTGCTCACGTGCCCCTGCGGGGCATTTTATGTTGGCAAAACAACACGTGAACTCAGGGAACGGATCTCTGAACATGTTAAAAGTATCAGAAGTGTTAATTCCACTGCCCCAGTCGGGGTCCATTTCAGACCGCATCATAATGGTGATCCTAGTGGACTTAAATTCATTGGTTTAGACCGCATTCATACATCAATTAGGGGTGGTAACCCAGATAGATTGTTGCTCCAGAAGGAGTGTAGCTGGATTTTCAATCTGAAAGCCACCTGCCTACCAGGTTTGAACGAGGTGGAGGGCTTTGCTGCCTTCCTGTTCCTGCCAGCCTGATTCAATATTGTTTTTTTTTATTTATTTTATTTTTTTATTTTTTTTTATTTTTTATTTTCTGCTTTCCTGTGTGCTTAGGGTATCTGCCTGCTTCTGCTGCGGCTCTGCTGCTTCTTGCTGTTTTGTGCCTATGGTTGCAGCCCTATAGGCTTTGATGAGTATTTATCTATGACAAGCTTGCCCTTAACAGGGTTCTGCCTTAGCTTATGCAGGCCAGGTTCTATTTACTAGATTTAGTGTTACAGCCTAGCTTTAATAAAGGTAATGTTACATTTTTAGATAAAATATGTAACATACACTTGAGTCCCCAGGGAGAAAAGCGCTATAGAAATATTATTGTTATTGTTATTGTTATATACTGTGCTGGGCCTGGGGCGATCCCTTGCCGGCCTGCCTGCCTCCTCGTCCGGTTTTGGCGCCCGCTCCCTCCGCCGTCTCTCATGGTGTCTTGGCTGCCTGGGAGCTGCGGGGCTGTGCGGGCGTCTTCGGTGGCTGCGCTTGCCTCTCCTCTCTCCCCCCCGGCCTGCCGAATTGATGTGGGCGGGGTTAGAGTGTGTGGGGTGGAGGCGCGTGCGGCCGTTGGCCAGTGATGAAGCCGATGGGCGGGGCTTGTTCCTTACACCCGGATTGGATGGATGAGAGGATGAAAGGACGTTGCGAATGCTGAGCGATGAGCCACGCCTCCTGAGGAAACGAGCAGACGCTCGTGAAACATGTCGAGGCTGCGTGTGGCGTCATCGCGTGTTTGCTAGACTGCCTGACCACTCCTGCCGGCACCAACGGACACAGCACTCCTGGCCATCAGTATGATTCCTGGTTTTATGGGGATCCCAAACCTCGCCTTCACCCATGTGTGAATGAACTCTACCAGGCATCTGCAGACCCAGGGGTGAGCATTTCCATACGAACTTTCCATGCTCTATGTGATTTTGCTGGCTCACTCTCTATTGCTGCTGCACTTATCTCGGGCTCCACAATTGAGGCACTTGCTTGGATGGCCACTCTGCTTGCTTTTATGTGTCCCTCATGCTTGCTGCATTGAACTGTCCTTAATACAAGCCTGTTTATTCATCTTGCTACTGCTGCTGGCAGGGCTGCATGCTTTCTGAGTCTGCTGGGACATTGAGACCACTACAGCAAGTTGTTCTATACATGTGTATGGGAGCATTGTACATGCGAGGACGCATTCTGCTTGGCCCTCACAGTGGCTGGATCTTTTATGAACAGTCTTGTGCCATATGAGTTAAGCTTTGGACTCACTAACTGTATAGATTCTGCAAAACTGCGGCAGAGATTCTCCTGTTGAGATGTCCATCTGTGCTTCTCAGCCCAGCAGTGTTGTTTGATCAAGGCCTTGATTAACTATTGTATGTCTGGTGTGTGTTGTGTGAGTGGGGTTTTGGTTTGCAGGGGTTGCTGGGGTGATGAGCTGCAGGGTGGGTAGTTAGGAATATAGTTCATGCAATTTTTAATATGATCTTTTTCTATAAATAAAATTTTCATAGTTTTTCACAAATATTGTCTCTTTCGAGGTTTATTGGTATGTACCGCCCACAACATATATAACCTTCCTAATTGGTTCTGGTCCATCTTGCTGTCGTTTGTGCCACAGAAATGCAGGTTTTGGAGTGCCCGTGGTCAGGGTCGGATTTCTGAAAAGGCCACCAAGGCCCAGGCCTTGGGCGGCTGCAGCCCAAGGGGGGCACCTGGACATAAAATGGGGGTGTTTCATTTGAATGAAAAGGCTGCAAATGGGGAGCAGCACATGAAAAGAAAATCTGATGTCCAAGAGAGATGTGCATGAAAGAGAGGGTCTGCAGTACAGGGATGATACACATGGAAGAGGGAGGGGGGGGTAAGCATGGAGTGGGAGGGCGCTGCTGCACTTGGAAGGGGCGCTCCAATATATTTGGCCTGGTGGTGAAAAAAGTACAAATCCGGCCTTGCCCGTGGTGATGTCAAGCGGTGCACTAAAGAACCAATAGGGAAGCTCAGAAGATCAAACAGGAGGGACCTCATTCTGACACCAAGGATACGGGAGCCAAATAAATCTATTAAAATGGAGGCAACTGCAATATATGGGCATGAGTTCTAAGGTTTACCGCTTCTTCTGATCACACTTGTGCTGCTCCTTCTGCTGCAATGTCCCTGTTAGTAACCACAACTTGGCCTAGTCCCCCGACCTTTAACCCGGACATACTTGGCTGTGCATGCACTGTATATCCTATCTCCCCGACCCTGTGATTGCACCCCTATCTGCTGTGTTCCCGGTGTGCATGCTCTGCTTGGTTAATTAAAAAAAAATAGTTTTTTGCAGAATCCACTATTTTTGTGGATGTACGCGAATCTGCATTTCTAAATGGCAACCGCGGTACACTTCCAAATTCTCTGATTGGCCTAATACTTCTGAATCTTTTGATTGGCCTAGAAAGATGTGAGTCTTGGTACTCGGTATTCTGTGGAATTCTGATTTCCATAGTATAATACTTATTCTCTGATTGGCCTAATACTTCTGAGCCTTATGATTGGCCTAAAAAGTTTCAGAATTCTGCCGAATTCCAACTTCTGATTTCCTTCCAATCGTAAACTTGGAAATTGGAAATCGGAATCCTGCGGAATTCGGAAGCTCGTCCCTACCGGAATGATCGGAAGGAGCGATAAGCTTCAGAACTCATGCCCACATACTGCAGTAGTCTCCATTTAGCCTCCATTTTAAAAGACATATTTGGCTCATGTATCCTTTAAAGTGGCCCTGAACTCTTGCACAGGACAGAAGGAAAACAGAGAAATGCAACTTGTATGTATTTAGAGAGTTTAGTCTATCTAATTCCCCCTCATTTGTGTCTAATCACAAGTTGTCATTTGATCTCCATCCTCTGTGACACATCACATGACTGCCATGGCAGAGATAGCGGATAAGCTTATTTGAAAGCACAGGATGTTAACAATGTGTCTGCTTCATGAATCGGGAAATAGAAACAGTGTAGATTTATTTTAGGATTTGTATCAGCTGTAACTAGAAATGCTTTTCGTTAAAGGTTATTATGCTGTTGAGTATTTTATAGCAGAGAGGACGTTCTGAGTTCAGGTCCACTTTAAGGACTTCTAACACTCTAAGCAGCAGTAATATTTGTTTTCGGTATATCGCTCTACAACAAAGATCATTCAAACATGCAGTTCTCGCTGATAGTAACCACTGGCCATGTACTCTTATCATCTTATGCCCAGCTTATTTTGTTCAGATTTCAGATTTACTTCAGAGCCACTTTAATCTTTTAGCAAACAGGCATTCTCAACAGAGTCATGTCTGATAGAATAAGACATAGTTTTGGCTATACCGCTGAATTTCTTTTGTTTAAAGTAAATAATGGGCATTTTAATCACTGAAATAGTAACAAATAGCACTGAAATAGTGCCTGGAACCTAGGAGAGGTGGGTGTGTGTGGGCTACTTATAACCCTCCCCACTCGGGCACTGCGGTCCAGAATGCTGCCGAGGTAGGGGGGAGAGGAGGGGTGATGAGTGCACCACACCACCTGCAGGAGGTGGGCCAACGATGAGGGGAAGAAGTTAGATACTTGGATACATGGATCCATCCATAATATTGCCAGGAGAAGGGAGGGGGTATAAAGGGAGGAGGAGCCTATTTGGCGGGGGGGGGGCAATCTCAGCCTCTAGTGCTGGAGAACTTTTTCCCGACCCTGGGGATGCTGTGTGAGGTTTATCTATCGTGGTTCGAGTAGTGATGACTTCATTAAGATAACTTTTCAGCACTCTGCAATTGAAAGAGTACCTAAAAGTCATTGATTAAAGCATTTTCTCACTTGCTGATGGCTTAAAAAGGCATTTTATTTATAACTTGAAATATCACCTGTAAGAAAACTTAAGAGAAGTGAATTAGATTGGGTCTATTGAGAGAACTTAGACCAGGTAAAATGGACTAAAGAATTATTTCACAGCACATTTTGCACTAGCATTTTCAGGGCATACATAAAATGCCTGTAACTTAAACGACTGTCCAGCATTGCGTAATATGTTGGCGTTTTATACATGCAATAAGCATTAATAATAATTGCATTACAACTGACAAGGCATAAACTGTTCATATATATTGCATCGCACCACAGTTATAGTGGGAAAACAACACAACACAGCATATTAGCAAGACCAGTGCTAATATAAAGAGAAAGGGACAATTTCCCCAGGGCCCCAGAGTCTGTAGGGCCCCTAAGGTGTCTACCCCCACCCAAACTTAACTGTTGCTCCCCAGGGCCTCTACAGAGTCTTTCACAGAGTAGCGTCTCATCTGTGCTCCTCTGTCTCGCAGAGCCTTTGTCGTGTACTCCTATCTTAATCCACCGCTGTCTGCATCTTCTCTGTGACCCATGGCATGTTATTATGCAGTAACATGCGCCGGGTCATGGAGGAGATGTGCCCCTTGGGAGGAAGAAGTCAAAGGGGTGCATCTGCCGGGACAGAGACGCTACTCTGCCAAAGACTCTGTAGAGTCCCTGAGAAGCAACAGTTAAGTGAGGAGGTGATTGGGGGCAGTGGATCAGCAGCCAGCTTGGAGGACTGGGGGGGGGGGGGGAGTTTGGCTGCAACAAAAGGCCCCTACCACAGCTTTTTGGTTGGGGGGGACCTAGTTTAAATTGAACTGGGGGTCTTATTATAACTAGAACTGGCCCTGTATATTAGTGTGAAAGCGCTTTTATTTAGACCTTCCATGTTGATTGATCTTACAGCTAATAGTCTATACTATAGTAATTATACTAGATAAGTTTAATACATTTACTATATAACTATACTAGGCTTTAGTCATTAGGATTTTGGTTGTGGTATTTTTTATGCTTTAATTGTTCATGTTTAGGAATTGTGTTGCATTTATAGATCTTATGGGTTGGATAATCTTTCAGTAGAGCAAATTCTTTTGGGAACTGCTTTCTCTCCAAGGTGTACAGAATGTTGCCACACAGATTATTACATTCCTGTTTAAAAAGAAATTATACAGAAAATAAGCATGTTATGACCGGAGTCTTTAAATTAATTTTGTGGTTTTATAAGACAGTATTGTACATAAAATCCTCCTGTTTTAATGAATTCATTCATTTCCTACAAAAACATTCAGAGCTCAGACACAATTTAAGCCAAATTGGTCAATTTAGTGGGAAGCAACAGAAACCCATTAAAGCTCAAACATGTAATTATCTTTGTATGTGTTGCTTTATTTGAATGACCAACTCATAAGTCATTGTATAAATTATACCTGTCTGCGAGCTCTGTGTTGTAACCATTTCTGTCCAATCAAAGGCCACTTTTGTAGATGCTGTGATACCAGCTTCTACTTACACGAGAGAGGAGTTAATTCTCTATTAATCTTCCATTTATTAATGAGAAAGAAAAAATACAGGAAAAATTGTTATTGTGACCTGCTGAAATAATGCTTTGCTTGCTCACTGTATTAGTAGGCAGTGTAATGTGATATGCTTCAACGAACGTAAGGAAAGTAGATTTGGCTGCGTTCAGTAGAATGGGATTAAGCATTCAGCCTTCAAGTGTAGTTTTGTTCTAATGAAATAAAAGTTGGCACATAATTTATTTGACAGCTTTGCCCGCTAAACCCTTCAGTTAAAGTAAAAAGGAGTACAGCCAAGCATGCTGGCAGACCACAAAGCATGGTGTCCAGAGTGGAACAAAACAGTTTTAAAAACACCAGTATGAAATGACACCAAAAGGGGTCTTGAGATCAGTGTTGCTGTTTAGCAATCTATAAATAAAGCAAATCTTTTTTTTAAAGATACTCACCTATTTGGAGTTATTCAGTCTCTAGTTGTTCCCCCACTTTCCCCTATTGAAGTTTGGTGCCTTGAAGGATTCACGAGGCAAAAACACGTAAAAAAGTTAAATACCTATTGTGTTTTATCATTCTTAGGGAACGCCATCCGCCCCCCCCCCCCATTTCATTCCACCCTGTATTTTTTGTAACTCCCAGACTCCGGTCTTCAGCTTCCCCAATTAAGATGGCCGCCAGGTCCTGCCGCGCCTGCGCAGTTATCATAGTTGCAAGTGCGGCTGCACAGCTCTAAGTCCTCCTCCAGTTCTGACCTCATACCCGGCGGTCTTGTGTGCTTTACAGCCACGAGACTGCTGGGAACGAGGACAGGACTGGAGGAGGACTCAGAGCTGCACAGCCACTCTTGTGGCTATGAGAACTGCGCAGGCACAGCAGGACCTGTCAGTCAACTTAACTGGGGAAGCTGAAGACAATCCAAGGGATCGGGTCGGGACCCCACTGGAGCCTGGAAGGTACAAAAAAGACACGACGGAATGAAACGGGGGTCGCGGATGGTGTCCCCAAAGGATGATAACACACAATAGGTATTTCATTTTTTTTATGTTTTTTGCCTCATAAGTCCTTTAAAGACTCCATGGAAAGCTTTGGAAGCACTCGCATCCCAGAGTGCTTCCAAAGATGGGTTCAACAGTACTGTGCATGGTGAGCCTGTACTCGCACATTAACAGTGCGCAGTGCGTAACTGCTTGCCATCGGAAGTTCTTAGGAACACAAATACTTCTAATGGCTGCCTGAAGAGAGTAGAAGCTGTATTTGATCAGCAGGTTGAATAATTTCAATGGGGGGACAGTGGGGAAAGGAGGTCACAGATCCAAAGCCTTCCATCTAAATAGGTATCTACCTTTTTTTTTTAATCTTCAGTTCAGTATCACTTTAAGTCAAATCTGTCCCAAATATCCATTCCATTTGGATGGGCAAGAGTTGTGGTGAAAGGTAAAGGCCTACACCCTCAGACTAATTCCAAAAGCCCATGACCCAGGGGAGGAAGAGGGGAAGAAACTGGCTTGGTGGACCCCTTTGAAGCACTCACACGGTGAACCAGTCTGAGCCGTGCTCTAATAATGGCAGCAGGAAGGAAGTACAAAAACCTGTATAAAGAATAGTGGAGGAGGAGGAACCAACTTGAGTAGTACTTCATGTTTTTTTTGCGGTGCAGAGTTATGACCATACAGGCATTAGTTATTGTAGAGTATCAAGGCAAATGGGTGTTGAGCTGTGGCCTCTTCAAACAGTTTACAGCTGTTTTACGAGGTTGTAATGCTTGGTCACAACAAGGAAGTATACAGTTTGGGTAAGAACCTGATCAATAGTTCCCCTAATTTCCAAGTAATTTGACACCTTTTAACAGGTAAAGGAGGCCTTTAACTTCTTTAAAAATAGGAGACACATAAAGTCTGGGGTTTTAATACTAGTCACCAATAGGCTCTATGTACGCTATAAAAAAAATGTGCTAAATCAATCACAGTTGCTAGTTAATTCATATAGCGTTGATGGATGGTGATAGGCATACAATGGCATATGAGCCAAAAGTGACATAGTGATGATCATAATCTGCAAATTACGATTATGCAAAATTATGCATCATTTTGCGCAATTACGCATAAACGTAATTACAAATTCATAATTCAGTTGACTTTGTATAATCATTCATAATTATGCATGCATTTACGTGCAATTTATGCATAATTTTGTGCTGATTTAGGCAGTAAATAGCAAAAACCCCATACATGCTATTGCTACCAACATTAGTACATATGTTAAGGAGCATATTGGGTACAAGACAAAAAAAAAATATCTTTTTTCAAAAAGACCTTGTAGTTTTTGAGGAAATCGATTTTAAAAATGCAAAGAAAAATGTTTTTTAAACCTAGAAAAGGGACAATTTAAAAACCATTTTTTTTTGAATTTTTAAAATCAATTTTCTCAAAAACTACAAGGTCTTTTTGAACAATTCTTTTTGTAATTTGTACCCACTATTCTATTACATATGTAGTAATTTTGGTAGCAATGGCATGTATGGGGGCTTTGCTATTTACCACCAAAGTCGACACGAAATTACGCGTCAACTACGCATAAATGAATGCGTAATTACGAATAGGAGCAATTAACTACGAAATTATTTACGCTATTATTACCCTAAAATTTCGCATTATGATTTCGATGCACAATTGCGTATTATGATGCGTAATTATGCATGGGCGTAATCACTGCTCATCACTAAAAGTGACCAGTGCTACTCTAATAGAACATTTGTTACAAAACAGCAGAAATCTAAGCACCAGTGAATATAAATCCTAGGATGTGGGCAGCCACCTCTCTCATAACACCTCCTTAGTCAGTGTGAAACTCAAAATGGGTCCTGTAAACACTATCACCACTCTGGAAGCACACCCCCTTAAAGAGGAACTCCAGTGAAAATAATGTAATTAAAAAGGTGCTTAATTTTTACAATAATTATGTATAAATGATTTAGTCAGTGTTTGCCCATTGTAAAATATTTTAAATCCCTGATTTACATTCTGACATGTATTACATGGTGACATTTTTACTGTTGGCAGGTTATGTAGCTGCTGCATGCTTTTTTGGCTGTTGGAAACAGCTGTAAACAGCTATTTCCCACAATGCAACAAGGTTCACAGACAGGAAACTGCCAGGAGTACCACGGTCCTCAGAGTTTCTTGTGGTAGGGGTTTCACCACAACATACAGCGCCCCCTGATGGTCTGTTTGTGAAAAGGAATAGATTTCTCATGTAAAAGGGGGTATCAACTACTGATTGGGATAAAGTTCAATTCTTGGTCGGAGTTTCTCTTTAAGGACCACACCACCTTTACAAACACAGAGTGAGACATCATACCACATACTAGCTGCTCTAATCCCCACCACGTCTGGCCTCTGAGCCCCAGCTCAATCTGTGATGCCGGCGTTCCGCAAACATGTGGAAAGGGGCGAAGGCTTTAAACATGAGGTAGTAGCTCAATTACTCTACAGTTTCACTCCCCCCCAACTGAGTTACCTCATACATGAAAACAGGGGGTATTTTATGTGCAATATTGACTTATAAAACCACAAAATGAATTTAAAGACCCCAGTCATAACATGCTTATTATCTGTAGAATTACTTTTTAAACGGGAATGTAAAAGAATGGTCCTTGTATGCAGATTAGACTAGTGGGTTATGGGTAACACTTCTTGTGTAAGTAACACTTCTCGTGCTGATTGTGTAATTTAAAAAAATATAGCTGCAATTAACTCTTCACCCCTCCCCCTTTTTCACATATAGCAAAGATTTTTTCAGCAATGGCCATGAAAAGATGCGTAGAGGCTCCAATCAGCCACAATGAAAGTAAAGAAAGCACTCATTGGGCAATCAACTGGTGGTAGCACAAACATTATGTATCACTGATTAGGCACTGCTGAATAGCAGTTTCAAGGCCTGAGTGCCAATATATTTCAGAAATAATTTGCACAAATAATAGTAAAATAAAAAATAGCACATTTTCTATCTCAAGTAAGACTGCAGAGTGCAGTATGCTGAACAGCTGCTACAGCTGTACTGTTTAGCTGCTGCCATTGTTGTGGTGGTCACAGAGCAACTTTATTGTGAGAGAGTAAAGGAAACCTGAGACGGGGAAAAAAATTACCGGTATACGCACTCTGGGCTTTCTCCAGCCTCGTTCAGTTTGTTGGCTCCCTCGCCATCCCCCCAGCCCGCCTTGATCCTCAGCTAGCCTCCAAGTAATTCCTGTAGATGCAGTGTACAGAGCATGTACAGCCAGGCCCGAATTTCCATCACAGGAGCCTATAGGCACAGTTGTCCTGGCACCCTAGACCTCGTCTTGCGTGAACCTACAAACCCCCGCCGAAGCAGACCGCAAGTGTTTTGGCAGGCCTGCCTGTCACTTCTCCCTTACTTCCTTTGCCCATCATAGGTAGCTACAGGTGCCCCTTAGTATTAGGTAGCCAGATGTATCCTCAATATTAACTAGCTAGAAGTGCTGACTGAAGGGAGATCTCGTCAGTGGAATGCCAAAAGCTGGGTGAGTAACCTCTCATTTACGCTCTGCTCATTACTCCTACGGTAGGAGGGAGGGAGGCGCTCTGGGAGGGGAGTGAGACGCCTTTCTATCATCAGGCACTTGTAGGCACGTGCCTACAGTGCCTTATGGTAAATCCAGCCATGTGTACAGCCCAGCCGCGCACTTGTGCTCCCCTACATGCGCCCCTTTCCAGGAGCGGTCGGTGCCTGTTCAGTATCTCTGCGCAGGCGCAGAATTCTCCTGGTGACGGGGGCACAATGG
Source organism: Hyperolius riggenbachi (assembly GCF_040937935.1). Taxonomy (NCBI): domain Eukaryota; kingdom Metazoa; phylum Chordata; class Amphibia; order Anura; family Hyperoliidae; genus Hyperolius; species Hyperolius riggenbachi. The sequence goes on along the minus strand of NC_090648.1, from coordinate 115,599,354 downwards.
GGGTGCACGTTCATCCGGACTGCGCATGTGTCGACCCAAGCCAACTGAAGTATCTAAAAAAAGCGCAATATAAATGTGATTTGTCTTCTCTTTACAGTGCCTGTGGGGTAATCCACACTTATGAGTCTCATTTCATTGTTCATTTCATACAACAACCTTAACAAGTCTTTACATACTGCACCATATTGAGCTCTCAGTTTCTTCCTTTTTGTATCTCTCTCAAATACTTTGCATTGAAATGTGATGTATTCATATTTTAATCGTGGAGCAGTGTGACTAGTCCCAATGGATCAATGCACTGCCTGCCATGCATGGATTGGGGCGCAGTGCAAGCATAAGTCTATGGAGTGTATGATGCATTACACGTGTCACATTGCACTGAAGATGAGCAATGTGACTTTTCATCAATGTTGCCGTGCAATCCTATTTTTGTGGATGTGCACCACCACGGATCTAGTGTGAAAGAAGCCTAAGTTAAAGTTCAACAACAAGTATTAAGTATGTAAACTATGTGTGCTTTCAAATGTGTGCTTTAATACATTTAAATGCAGTAAATGACAGATAATGTAGCAAACCTAATGGTAGTGTAAATGTACATATGTCAAAAGAAAGAAAAATGAATTTCATGATGGGGTTTCCAGGGGGTTGCATACGGACCCCCCTCGAAACCTGTGGAAGTGGCACCACATTGGCCACTGCCAGCGATGGCTGTACAGTCAGCCTGTACAGTCAGCCACCATATGGCTGTATAAAGATCCTTGCCATCTTTTCCTATTTTTTGAAACTTTTTTTTTTCCGTTCAGAGTGTGGGAGGGTGGTGGGAGGGGTCAGGCTTGTGACCACTAGTTGACTTTCTTCTGTGGGTGATTATGGGACAAAGGGAGAAGACTGGACAACTTTTTTGCCCAATATAACTGCACTGTTATCTCAAATGGAACTGGAGCTACAAGAACCCATCAACCAAAAAAGCTTAAAGAGTACCTCAAGTAAAAATGGCAGAGCCTGTCTTAAAGAGGCACTGTCAGCCATACTATCTCAGAGGGAAAAAAAACACATATAGAAGTAGATAAATACTTGCTCTACTTACATGACATATTTATTGCACTGTCCATGTTTTGATTTTAGTGATTTTTCTACAGTAAGAAAAGAGAAAATCCTTCTTAGTATTTCCCATTTTAACTGTGGCTATTTTGAAGCCAATCCTGATGTCATTTCCTCCCTTTCTCTCCTCTGCCTGATTGCATATGCATAGCCTTTACAATAGAAAGTGCATTGTCTCAGCATGAGAAATATTGGCCAATCAGAGTAGAACAGAGGTGTGGGAGGGGAAAACAGGAGGGAAAGAAGCTTTAGCTAATCAGGCTGCATTAATTAAGCCTGAGTGGAAGTAGAGAAGCAAAAAAGGACAACCCAGCATGCCCTGCAACTTCCTTTCTGTGTATCAAATTTTGTGTACCAAATAAGAGTCAGGTAAACTAGTGAATGATTATTTATCAACAGGAAAAGTAATAGTGATTGTAACTTTTGTATTGCCTGGTTAGCATCCTTATTAATTGCTTTTTGATTTTATGCCCGACAGTTACACTTTAATGAATCATGATTCAGGATGGGGGAGGGAGGGGGTTATTGTTGAACACTTACCTGTTCTAGTTTCATCTGTCCAGGAAGGTAACCCACTGTAGATGTGTCCCTGGCATTATTTTTTCAAAATCTCCGCAGAGGGTCTGGCCACCCCCATCCGCCTTGCCGTAGCCCATCTCCGGCAAGGCAGCTGCTGAGTAATTAGTGGCTGCTAAGCAGGCGGAGGTTTCTGAAGAGCTTTGGCATTAATCGTGACTGCACTGCTGTGGAGGGGGGTGGAGCATCACCCGTGACCTGAATATGTTGGATCAGGTAACTATTGAAGCCTGAGACTTCCCCAAGCCATCATCATTAAGACTGAGTCTGTCATGAAAAGCTCTGACATTTTTAACTGAGGTGCTCTTTAATAGTTTTTTTTTTTTTTCTTTCAAAAGTACATATATGCAATGCTCAAAACATTGTGCAATGCTATTAATGCAAATGTATTGCCACATGCATTATTATCATTTAGTATTTATCAGTGGCATAGCTAATGAGCTGTAGGCCCCGATGCAAGTTTTACATTGGGCCCCCCAAGCACTCTATACATAACAATTGATATGACGCACCAAAACCTGCCAATGGCAACTACAGTGTTAAAGGTGCAAGAAGGGGATGGGGAGCAGTTTGTTAACCCCCCTGGCGGTATGATTGCTGCGGCTGCGCGGCCGCCAGGGTTTTTTTTTAACCTTTTTTTTTTTTTTTAGCATGTAGCTAGCCTAGCGCTAGCTACATGCTCCCCCCCCTCCCTGCGGCGTCCCCCCGTCACCTCCGAACGCCGCCGGCGCCGCTTGCCCATAAGGAAATCCCGTTCTGAATGGGATTTCCTTGAGGGCTTCCCCCGTCGCCATGGCGACGACCAGAGTAACGTCACCGACGTCGTGACGTCACACGGAGTCCCGATTCACCCCATAGTGCAGCCTGGCGGCGATTGGTTTAGCGGCGGGTAGCGGCGCATCTGCGGCGGCGATCGGACCAAACACGCAGCTAGCAAAGTGCTAGCTGCGTGTTTGAAAAAAAAATTATGCAAATCGGCCCAGCAGGGCCTGAGCGGCACCCTCCGGCGGCTTACCCCGTGTCCAGCACGGGGTTACCGCTAAGGAGGTTAATGATTACCACTATTCAAAGTATCTGTAGAAGTGATTATTATGAGCACAGGATCAATAGAAAGGTAATACTGCAGTTGAGGAAAGTCCCCTCGGGGTCCCTCTGGCCCAAGGGCCCTGATTCGGTCGCAACCTCTGCACCCCCTATTGCTACACCCCTGGTATTTATATTGCACCAACATCTTCCGCACACTTTACAGAGTACGTCTTGTTGCTAACTGTCCCTTGGAGGAGCTCAGAATCTGATCCCCACTATAGTCATATTATTACTATTACTTAGTCCTTATATAGCACCAACATCTTTTGCAGCGCTGTACAGAGTATATTGTCTTGTCACTTAACTGTCTCTCAATCTAAACCCTACCACAGTCTATGAATGTACTGTGTAGTTGTGTATGTATAGCAGTCTAGGACCAATTTACGGGGAAGCCAATTAACTTAACCGTATGTTTTTTGGGGGGCTCTGGGAGGAAACCGGAGTGCCTGGAGGAAACCCACACAGACACGGGGAGAACATACAAACTCCTTGCAGATGTTCACCTGCCTGGGATTTGAACCTGGGACCTAGCGCTGCAAGGCGAGAGTTCTAACCACTACACCACCGTGCTGTGCCCATATATGCCTTGTAGACTAGGGCCAATTTAGGGGGAAGCAAATTAACTTATCTGTATGTTTTGGAGATGTGGGAGGAAACCAGAGTGCCCAGAGGAAACCCGCACAGCCATGAGGAGAACATACAAACTCATTGCAATTGCTGACCTAGCTGTTATTCAAACCAGGGACCCATCGCTGCAAGGCAAGAGCACTACCCACTAAGCCACAGTGCTGCCCGACTACATTAACTATTACTCTCTATACTGCAAAGAAACGTAGTACTCTGTACCATCTTCTGGTCACACTCCTGTCCATGGTCAACAGCAGCACCAAAGAGCATATTCTGTGGCTTTCAAATGCAAATATACAGTACTTACACACAGACTGAAATATACAGCTTACTTTTTGACTGATGACTTGTTAGTTCAACCTGAAGTGTCACTGCCTTTCTAAGACTTCAGAACAGAACAGTTGCCGCTGAGACCTGGCAGAGAAAATAACATGAGTGGGTGTATCTGCAGCATTTCATAATTGTCTCAGTGGGTTGGTATTACCGCAGATGCCTTCATCTAATAGAAGACCTCATATCCAAGTGCAATAACATGTTGCCTGCCACCGCCTGACTGATTTCACTGTTCTCTTGTCCAATTACCAGAGAAACTTGTTTAGTTGCCTGGGCTCTTTATCATTCGTCAAATCAACAGCCCTTTTTAAGACCAGTGATGGTATCTACCATTTAAGATCCTTGTCAAGGAGCCTATTTCAACTTTAATTAAACTTTCCTGCCCATGATAACTTCAGTTATTAATAGAGCAGAGACACTGTGCCGGAGCCTCCGACAAGACCGGTGGCAAAATGATGATAACCAATGAATCTGTTCCAGCTGCTGCAGTTTTATATTCATTGTGTCCCGGACAACCTATTGCCTTTCAACTTGTAATCTGTCTACCGTTATATATTTTGTCGCTTGCTCTGCATGACACTGTTACTTCTGTACCTAGAAGTTTCTGTTAATAATATTGTTGGATAAGAAAGCTTAACTTCTGCCAAAACTTTCATGTTAGTTTGGGATAGAGAGGGAAAGGGTTAGGGCACATTAGGTTTTATTACTTTATGTGCCTGTTTTGTGCAATGCCTAGCCCAGTACCTCTCTGGACAAACACTCCTCCACCTAAATAACAGCAATTTATTTTTCATAACATGGAAAAAAATAAGGTGTAATTGACACACACACACACACACACACACACACACACACACACACACACACACACACACACGGGGACACACACGGGGACACACACGGGGACACACACAGACACACACAGACACACACACACACACACACACACACACACACACACACACACACACACACACACACACACACACACACACACACACACACACACACACACACACACACACACGTTGCTTTTAATAGTTAAGTATGAACTGTAGCAGGGCAGTTACTAATCTAAATTTCTCCCAGCCCCCCCCCCTCCACCCCCCCCAGTGGGCTTGCTTGTTATTTGTGATGCCGTATTTAGCCTCCCCTGCCAGTATAGGTAGCCAGGTGTCCCATTAGAATATGCTAGGTATAGGTGTAACCAGTATAGCTATCCAGGTGTAGGTGCCCCGTTTTAGATAGCCAGGTATCGATGCCCCCAGTATAGGTAGACAGGTATAAGTGCTCCCAGTATAGATAGCCAGGTATAAGTGTTCCCAGTATAGATAGCCAGGTATAGGTGCCCCCAGTATAGGTAGACAGGTATAAGTGCTCCCAGTATAGATAGACAGGTATATGTGTTCCCAGTATAGATAGCCAGGTATAGGTGCCCCCAGTATAGGTAGACAGATATAAGTGCTCCCAGTATAGGTAGACAGGTATAAGTGCTCCCAGTATAGTCAGGTATAGGTACCCCAGTATAGGTAGACAGGTATAAGTGCTCCCAGTATAGATAGCCAGGGAAAGTTGCCCCCAGTATAGGTAGCAAAGTATAGGTGCCCCAATTATAGGTAGCCATGTATAGGTGCCCCCAAGAAAGGCTTTGGAACTGTAGTCAAATAATGTAATGAAGCAAATTGCTTATATTGTTTTTTTTTTTTTTTACAATCAATTCATTTATAAATTGTTTAGTCACTGTTTGCTCATTGTAAAATCTTTCCTCTCCCATATTCACATTCTGAAATATATCACAGGTGGCTGCATCTTTAGTGCTGGCAACCTGCATTGCTGAGGAATGGTTAGGTGTTGTGTGTTCTGAGCTGAAGAGAAAAACACCTGGTCTCCCAGAGTGCACTGAAAGAATGAGGGAACATAGCTAATAAGTCTAGACTTGACATCACTGGGTGGGCGGGGCTTCACACGGTATACAGCAAAATATGAATATAGGAAGTGTTTCTGATGCTGAAAAGTAAAGGTAGGTTTATTTAATAATTCACTACTTTCTACTATATGTTGTCAGCCTGTGCCCGCCCATTGGGCGAGGTGAGACAGGTTCCTTGGGAGGTGGAAGTAGGGGGCCGGGCCCACCTAGCCATTGGTGGGGATAGGGCACCAAGCTGGAGGGGGTAGCAGCCAGGAAGGGGGAGCAGGGGGCACAGCAGTGGGGAGGGGGTCGGACCCCGATCCCTCACCTGGGGCTTCCCAGTCAGTTCTGCCCTTCCAGCTATTTGCGCAATATGTAATTATTCAGGCAGCGGTCGAAGCAATGACTTCCTCTACCCAACGCTGATTCAATAAAAGCATAAATGTTACTAATATTCTAAAGTAAAAGAAGGATCTCTCCATCAATGTTTGGTACCTAACCGAAGCAATATTAGAGCTAGGTTGCAGAGCGTTTTAGTGCTGCAAACAGTATGAAGCTTGGATCTGCAGTGAGGAGAGGGATGTTACATCAGATAGCTGCTGAAATTTGTTCTTATAACAAGTGGTACAATGGCAAGTGTTTAAGTGATTAATATTAGAAATATACTACCACTTAAGCCCAGTATAAACACATATAAGTACTGTCACCCTCAGGGATCGGAACTCGGTATTTCAGGGGACAGTTCTGGGTGTGCTGTAAAGATGAATTACTAGCCCAGTGGCTAGCGATGCATCTGTTAATATTGAGGGAGGAGTAGGGACTAAAATAGAGCAGATTACATTGGGAGAGGTGAGGAGGAGAACAATGTGCTTAGAGAAAGAAGTACCCAATTGTGCAGATATGTAACAGGGAGGGAAGCGGGAAAAAAGGGCGCAGGCCGCTAGTGGACAAAAAGGGCGCCGCCATTCACTCTCATAATAAATAACGTTTAATGGGCGCCGAGCAGGAAAAAAGGGCACAGGACATAAATAACGTTTACAAACGGCTCCAGGAGATTTTTAATGATTTATAAGTGTGCTTGTGGTGATTTACGTTTATAAAATGCAGCCGTGCCGAATAACGTTTATAAAAATATTAAACATATTTATCTTATTTAACTAATTAAAACATTATTTAAAGTTTTATCCCTTACTGTTTGTAAAACATTATTATTCACAAAATAAAGCGATCAGTACGTAACGTAAATTGCAAAATATTTTTTGCATCCACAATTAGTAAAACATTATTATCCACATAATAAAGGGGGGTCTTAGGTTTAGGCACCACCAGGGGGGTCTTAGGCTTAGGCACCAACAGGGGGGTCTTAGGTTTAGGCACCAACAGGGGGGGGTCTTAGGTTTAGGCACCAACGGGGGGGGTCTTAGGTTTAGGCACCACCAGGGGGGTCTTAGGTTTAGGCACCAACAGGGGGGGTCTAGGGGTTAGGGATAGGTACAGGGAGGGTTCTGTGTAAGAGTAGGCTTAGGTATAGTTTTAGTAAAATTTTAGTAATAATTACTAATGTTTTACAACACTTATTACGAACATAGTTATATTTATATCATCGTTATAAAGAATATTTTCAGATTTTATTATAAGAACAAACCGTAAATGAAGGTTATTCACAATAATATAGAATTATAACAATTAAACATATATTATTGTTTTTTTTAATAAACGTAATTATAAGTTTCACTTTAGAAACAGGGAAGATTAACGTTTTCACAATTTCCGATTTCATAAACATTATTTAATGATTTATAATTTTGTTAAACATTATTTGTAAACAAAATATAGCACACTATTTTTATAAACCCTATTAATGATTAATTATTATTTAGAGTTTACACCCCGCGCCCTTTTTGTCCGGGCGCCCTTTTTGTACGTACGCACAGGGAGTCTTCTATGACGTCAGATGACTATGCAGTCCATAAAAAAACCCTTTTCCCGTGTGGTTTGTCATTTTAATTAAAGGGTCTTTTAGGGTGTTTTGTTAACCCTTTGTCAGGTTCTGGGTGGTCTGCAATAACCACTACACTTATTCAAATCTGGGAACAACATTTTATTACAAAAATACACTCTGTCAAGCTAGGGCTGGCATGGGTCTACTCTACTCCCATTCTTGCAGATCGTGGCTTTTCTAATGGGTGCCTAGTGCCACCTTTCTTTCCAAGGCACCTGGGGTAGACTTTTTTCTTGTTTTGTAGATAGCTATACAGTAGCATGGTAAGAACCTGCATACACTGTAAAAATATTCTCTTTCCAATATAAAAAAAAGGTGCTGCAGCAATAATAACAATGTAAGAACCCACTGAGGCTTGGTTGTAACAGGTGATCTTTTCGTATCTTTTGTGACCCCAGCAACCTGTGCACCAGGTTCATGACCCATGATACTGGAGCAAAAGGGGTTGTCTATTCTCCAAAGATAGTGGAATGGTATGTATTTAAAGTCATCAGTGTTATGCATTCTGATAATGTGAGCACAGAGCACATATCCTCACATATCTTCACTCCTGTTGCTCAGCTATACCTTTTCTCTCTCTCCCTTCACTGTCAATCAGAAAGCAGCAAATCAGTTATCAGCACAGCGAGGGGTGGTAGCGCTTCTTTGGAGGTGTCATTTTATCTCTTCATAGAAGAAACAGCAATGTTCCACCATCAGTAAAATCCTTCTAACTTGATAAGATCTCACATAGCTATAAACACACAATTATATCGTAATTCACAGTATGTGTCATTAGTTACCAGACACCATGTGTATAAGGTACATGACGATGGTGGAATAGCCTCTCACTGCTGAGTATATAATGGCGTTAGATAAATACAACTTATATGGGTCCTTGTTAAACATGGCCTAGTTACTGAAAATTGTATTCTACCAAATTCCTAAAATTCTATTTGATCTTGTGATATATATGTATAGTATAAAAATGTAAAACAGCTAAATTGTATTGATAAATATATGGAGCACATGCTGTATAACTGCACAGTTAACAGTAATTTTTTTAGTCAGACAAAGAACAACAACTAAAGTACAACAAGCATCACAAATGACTGACTGAACATTGCTTTGAGAATTCCCTTTTCCCTTTACCATTTTCTTTCTTTCCTTCTTTTTCTTTTTTCTTTTTTTTATCTTCCATCATTTCCCACCCTCTTCTCTTTACCTTTCTGTTCAATCATTTCCCACTCCCTTCTTTTACCTTTATTTTCTATTATTTCCCACTTCCTCCTCTTTGCCTTTCTTTTGCATCATTTTCCATCCCCTTCTGTTTACCTCTCTTTTCTATCATTTCCCACCCCCTTCGGTCTACTTTTTCCACTCCATTCACTTTATCTCCCTTTTCATCATTTCACACCCCCTTCTCTTACCTTTCTTTTTCATAATTCCCCAGCCACTTCTCTTTACTTTGAATTTCCAATAATTGTTACTCCTCCCCTGACTTTGGAACAAGCAGGCACATGTTAGGTGTCATGGTGGATGGTGGGTAGAGCTATTTGTTCAAACCCATTGGTTGACATCCAAAAGAGGAAAAAAGGCAAATAGTGCAGCACTCCAACATGTACGTGATAACTGGAAAGGTCTCACCATGTCAACATTCCCATCATTCGTGCTGCTGTTCCCAATTGTGGGGAAAAAAAGAGGCAACTGTAATCCAAATCAAGAAGCAAAGAGTGGGCACCGTCCATTTGAAAAAAGTGATATTTATTGGAATATTACAGCTTACATGAACAAAAAAAATGATTTCTGCTGAACAGGTCTTCAAAGATTTGCATGAACCCAATTAGGGGAGCACTTTGAAACAACTAATATTCCATACAAACCAAATCCAAGTTCTCAATAATGCATAAGCTTACATGAATACAAAAAGGATGTGCTTCTTGTAAGCCATTCATGTGGTTATAACAGCCTCTGCAAATAGTGCTGACAAGGGAGTGGAGGTAGGTAGCCGGCACTAATGCGACCTGCGATGGCTGTTTTGCATCACTGAAGATGCTTGATCACGCTGTGGTTTGAACCTTTCATGTAACAGGGTTACCAGACTTTGGAGCAAGCAGGCATAATAGGTATTGTGGTGGCTAGTGGTTAGAGCTCTAACATGAGCCGATGGGTCAGATTACAAAGCACCCACCCAACCTAACATATTCGCACCCAACCCAATATACTCCAAAGTAGCCAGCCATTATACATTTCCAATACACCCTATCGAACACCTTTTCTATAAAGCTTCTATTTTACTTGCTATTTGCGTTTTCATTATTACCATCTTGATCATAATTATGGTTTTTCATGTAATCTTGCTTTTGCTTAAAGGGACTCCGAGCTCACCCAAAAAAAGAAAGTTGTACTCACCAGGGGCTTTCTCCAGCCCAGTGCTGGTCAGGTGGTCCCACGCCAGCGTCCTGGCTCCTCTCCTTCTCCCCGCTCCGGAATGGCTGACAGGCCGCAGCCCGGGCGACACTAGGCAGAGTGTCGGGCTGCTCCTTCCGCGTATGACGCGGCTGACGTCACACACCGGCTGCCTCGCGTCATCACGGCGGCCGGCGTGAAAGTACTGTGCATGCGCGATTAAAGCGCGCATGCGCAGTACTTTCACGCCGGCCGCCGTGATGACGCGAGGCGGCCGGCGTGTGACGTCAGCCTTGTCATACGCGGAAGGAGCAGCCCGACACTCTGCCGAGTGTCGCCCGGGCTGCGGCCTGTCAGCCATTCCGGAGCGGGGAGAAGGAGAGGAGCCAGGAAGCCGGAGTGGGACCTCCCGACCAGCACTGGGCTGGAGAAAGCCCCTGGTGAGTACAACTTTCTTTTTTTGGGTGAGCTCGGAGTCCCTTTAACTTCTGAAAGTTATGTAAAATTACCCTAATATGATTCACCTAAGTGTTTTGACCATATTTTCACATAAATGAATATATGTGTGAAAATGTATGGACATGCATGTATAAATTCATTTCCACCCAATGCACTGAAGGCCATGGGTATTTTCACATGAATACTTTGCAAAATCATGAGCCAATGTGAAATTACACAGTCTAATTACAATTATAATGATACATTCATTTTGCTATAGTTTGAAATTTCACTTTACGATTTCACTAGTGTTGGGCGAACAGTGTTCGCCACTGTTCGGGTTCTGCAGAACATCACCCTGTTCGGGTGATGTTCGAGTTCGGCCGAACACCTGATGGTGTTCGGCCAAACCGTTCGGCCACATGGCCGAACTAAGAGCGCATGGCCGAACGTTCCCCGAACGTTCGGCTAGCGCTGTGATTGGCCGAACGGGTCACGTGGTTCGGACCCGAATGCGCTCTGATTGGCGAACTGTCACGTGGTTCGGGTAAATAAATACCGAACCACGTCATATTTCCGCCATTTGTCTGTGGGTTTAGCTTTGGGTAGGCAGGCAGGGTAGTTCGTGCTCCAGCCACGCTAGCCAGGGTCCCCCCAGTCATTGTGTCGCTGCTGGGAATAGTAGTACACCGCTCGCTCAGCATTCTGTTTACTGCCACTCTGTGTACCTCGCTCAGCCACACTATATAGCATTCTGTTTACTGTTCTGTGTCTGCTGGGAATAGTAGTGCACCGCTCGCTCAGCCACACTATATAGCATTGTGTTTACTGCCACTCTGTGTACCTCGCTCAGCCACACTATATAGCATTCTGTTTACTGTTCTGTGTCTGCTGGGAATAGTAGTACACCGCTCGCTCAGCCACACTATAAAGCATTCTGTTTACTGCCACTCTGTGTACCTCGCTCAGCCACACTATATAGCATTCTGTTTACTGTTCTGTGTCTGCTGGGAATAGTAGTACACCGCTCGCTCAGCCACACTATATAGCATTCTGTTTACTGCCACTCTGTGTACCTCGCTCAGCCACACTATATAGCATTCTGTTTACTGCCACTCTGTGTCTGCTGGGAATAGTAGTACACCGCTCACCCGCCACTGTATAGCATTGTGCTCTGTGTCGCTGCTGGGAATAGTGGTACACCGCTCACCCGCCACTGTATAGCATTGTGCTCTGTGTCGCTGCTGGGAATAGTGGTACACCGCTCAGCCACACTATATAGCATTCTGTTTACTGTTCTGTGTCTGCTGGGAATAGTAGTACACCGCTCACTCAGCCACACTATATAGCATTCTGTTTACTGCCACTCTGTGTACCTCACTCAGCCACACTATATAGCATTCTGTTTACTGCCACTCTGTGTCTGCTGGGAATAGTAGTACACCGCTCACCCGCCACTGTATAGCATTGTGCTCTGTGTCGCTGCTGGGAATAGTGGTACACCGCTCACCCGCCACTGTATAGCATTGTGCTCTGTGTCGCTGCTGGGAATAGTGGTACACCGCTCACCCGCCACTGTATAGCATTTCTGTACTGCCACTGTACTGCTGCCAGTCAGCGTGTACTTTAAGGATAAGTGAAATGAGGAAGAAATCCGGTGAAAGAGGGAGGGACAAGGGAAGAGGTGTTTCCCCTGACGGTTCACGTACAGGCCACAGGGGAGCACCCAAGAAAACCCACTCAATACCGCCCATGTTGTCCAGGACAACAACCCTCACAAATCCAAAAGAACAGGACCAGATAATTACTTGGATGACCTCTCAAGCGTCCAGCAGTGGGTTAAGCAGCACCAGCACATCACGCACGAGGTCCGAGTCCTCAGCCAGTTACAAGGAGCCAGTGGGCACAAAGCTGACACAACCGGCAGCGACACCACGCACACAACTGCCAGATAACCAGTCCGATGAATTACCTCAGGACACAATGGGGTATTCGCAGGAGCTATTCCCAGCCCAACAAACTTCCACCTTTCAAAGGTCAATGGAGGAACAGCCAGAAATGTTGTGCCCGGATTCACAACCATTAACTGTGGGAAATGCACCGCGCACTGAAATACAAAGCGAGTCCGAGGAGGACTCGGAAACCCAAATCCCAGAGCAAGTTGGGCAGGAGGGGTTGCAATTGCAGGAGGTCGGCCGACAAGATCTGGAAGACGACGTTGGAGTGAGCTGCGCAGAGGTTGTTCTGGGGAGCTCTACTCCACGGCGGCGGCCCCCCACAATGACATATGACGAGTTTCAGGATATGGAAGAGGAGGGTATAGACAATGTGGACAGAGACCCAGATTTTGTTTGTGAACGAGAACATCGCCGTCGTAGCAGCAGCACAGATGAGTCTGTTGAAGAACCCACTGCTGCACGAGTTCGCCTTGTGCCACAAGGTAGGCGGCGCGCAATTTCAGGCACCACAAGCGTGGAAGTTCAAGTGAGAGGCAAAAGAGGAGCAAACAGAAATCGCCAGCAAGGCAGGTGCTCCAAAGTCTGGGCTTTCTTTGAAGACTGCACTGAGGATGTTACCATGGCGATTTGCAAGGTGTGCAAGACCCGCCTGAGCAGGGGGAAAAGTATTAACAACCTCTCCACCACCAGCATGAGCCGCCATATGCTATCCAAACATCCCACTCTGTGGGGAAACGCGGCAGGACAGGGTACCAGCAACACTGCCTCCCTTGGGTTCACCAGACTCACCACCAGACCCGCCTCAGCAGCAGCAGTAGCCCAGCCATTGCGTGGTTCACAACATTCACAAACATCAGACGACGCTGACACTGTCACTTTCCGGAGTAGTGCTCTTGAGCAGGGGCGTAACTAGAAATCACTGGGCCCCCCTGCGAATATTTGGATGGGGCCCCCCCCATAGGTGCCAAATAATCGTAATGGGGCAGCGTTTCACTGTAAATTAATTGTAAAGTGGGCAGCATTTTACCAGACAATCGTAATGTGGGCCAGAAAATCGTAATGTGGGCAGAGTTCACCAGAAAATCGTAATGTGGGCCTTTAGAAAATCATAATGTGGGCAGAGTTCACCAGAAAATCGTAATGTGGCCACCAGTCACCAGAAAATAGTAACGTGAGCAGCAGTCACCAGAAAATTGTAACGTGGGCAGCATTTACCAGACAATCGTAATGTGGGCAGCGTTCACCAGAATATCGTAATGTGGGACAGAAAATCGTAATGTGGGCAGAGTTCACCAGAAAATTGTAACATGGACAGCATTCACCAGACAATCGTAACTTGGGCAGTGTTCACCAGAAAATCGTAATGTGGGCCAGAAAATCGTAATGTGGGCAGCGTTCACCAGAAAATCGTAACGTGGACAGCATTCACCAGACAATCGTAACGTGGGCAGTGTTCACCAGAAAATCGTAATGTGGGCCAGAAAATCGCAATGTGGGCAGCAGTCACCAGAAAATCGCCATGTGGGCAGCAGTCACCAGAAAATTGCAATGTGGGCATCAGTCACCAGAAAATCCTAATGTGGGCAGCAGTCACCAGAATATCGTAATGTGGGCAGCAGTCACCAGAAAATCCTAATGTGGGCAGCAGTCAGTCACCAGAATGTCGTAATGTGGGCAGCAGACACCAGAAAATCCTAATGTGGGCAGCAGTCACCAGAAAATCGCAATGTGGGCAGCAGTCACCAGAAAATCACAATGTGGGCAGTAGTCACCAGAAAATCGCAATGTGGGCAGCAGTCACCAGAAAATCCTAATGTGGGCAGCATACACCAGAAAATCGTAATGTGGGCAGCAGACACCAGAAAATCGCAATGTGGGCAGCAGACACCTGAAAATCGCAATGTGGGCAGCAGACACCTGAAAATCGCAATGTGGGCAGCAGACACCTGAAAATCGTAATGTGGGCAGCAGACACCTGAAAATCGTAATGTGGGCAGCAGACACCTGAAAATCGTAATGAGGGCAGCAGACACCTGAAAATCGTAATGAGGGCAGCAGACACCTGAAAATCGTAATGTGGGCAGCAGACACCTGAAAATCGTAATGTGGGCAGCAGACACCTGAAAATCACAATGTGGGCAGCAGACACCTGAAAATCGTAATGAGGGCAGCAGACACCTGAAAATCGTAATGTGGGCAGCAGACACCAGAAAATCGTAATGAGGGCAGCAGACACCAGAAAATCCTAATGTGGGCAGCAGTCACCAGAAAATCGCAATGTGGGCAGCAGTCACCAGAAAATCGCAATGTGGGCAGTAGTCACCAGAAAATCGCAATGTGGGCAGCAGTCACCAGAAAATCCTAATGTGGGCAGCATACACCAGAAAATCGTAATGTGGGCAGCAGACACCAGAAAATCGCAATGTGGGCAGCAGACACCTGAAAATCGCAATGTGGGCAGCAGACACCTGAAAATCGCAATGTGGGCAGCAGACACCTGAAAATCGTAATGTGGGCAGCAGACACCTGAAAATCGTAATGTGGGCAGCAGACACCTGAAAATCGTAATGAGGGCAGCAGACACCTGAAAATCGTAATGAGGGCAGCAGACACCTGAAAATCGTAATGTGGGCAGCAGACACCTGAAAATCGTAATGTGGGCAGCAGACACCAGAAAATCGTAATGAGGGCAGCAGACACCAGAAAATCGTAATGAGGGCAGCAGACACCAGAAAATCGTAATGTGGGCAGCAGACACCTGAAAATCACAATGTGGGCAGCAGACACCTGAAAATCGTAATGAGGGCAGCAGACACCTGAAAATCGTAATGAGGGCAGCAGACACCTGAAAATCGTAATGTGGGCAGCAGACACCTGAAAATCGTAATGTAGGCAGCAGACACCTGAAAATCACAATGTGGGCAGCAGACACCTGAAAATCGTAATGTGGGCAGCAGACACCAGAAAATCGTAATGAGGGCAGCAGACACCAGAAAATCGTAATGAGGGCAGCAGACACCAGAAAATCGTAATGTGGGCAGCAGACACCTGAAAATCAGAATGTGGGCAGCAGACACCTGAAAATCGTAATGAGGGCAGCAGACACCTGAAAATCGTAATGTGGGCAGCAGACACCAGAAAATCGTAATGAGGGCAGCAGACACCAGAAAATCGTAATGAGGGCAGCAGACACCAGAAAATCGTAATGTGGGCAGCAGACACCAGAAAATCGTAATATGCCCCCCCCCTGGGGCCCGCTCGGAGTTT
This sequence comes from Hyperolius riggenbachi, assembly GCF_040937935.1. Taxonomy (NCBI): domain Eukaryota; kingdom Metazoa; phylum Chordata; class Amphibia; order Anura; family Hyperoliidae; genus Hyperolius; species Hyperolius riggenbachi. The sequence goes on along the minus strand of NC_090648.1, from coordinate 115,583,669 downwards.
TGTGGGTGCTGGAGGGGTGGCAGCATGAGGGGAAAGCCTTGCCCACAGTCGGCGGGGAGAGGGGTAGTTCCCCCCTCTCCCTCACCTCGGGGCTCTCCCCTCTGTGCTCCCCTCCAGCTCGTAAGTGTCTGTGGGGCTGTGGTGGGCAGCGAACGGCGGGCAGATACATACCTGCTTCCGTGCGTTCCATCGGAGAGTTCTCCCTCTAGCGGCTGACGTCACTTCCGGAAGTGACGTCAGCCGCTAGAGGGAGAAGTCTCCGATGGAACGCACGGAAGCAGGTATGTATCTGCCCGCCGCTCGCTGCCCACCACAGCCCCACAGACACTTACGAGCTGGAGGGGAGCACAGAGGGGAGAGCCCCGAGGTGAGGGAGAGGGGGGAACTACCCCTCTCCCCGCCGACTGTGGGCAAGGCTTTCCCCTCATGCTGCCACCCCTCCAGCACCCACAAAACGGCCCCAAGCGGGCCCCAGGGGGGGGCCGGGCCCCCCCGCGGGCGCAGGGGCTGCAGGGCCTATTCCTACGCCCCTGCTCTTGAGGTCTCCCAGTGTTCATCAAACACAACAACCAACAGCCCTTCTGTGTGCAGCGCTACGGTTCAGTTGTCTGTGTCGGAGATGTTTGAGCGCAAGAGGAAATTGCCAGCAAATGACCCCCGGGCCGTGGCAGTAACAGCCAGCATAGCCAAGCTTCTGGCCTGCGAAATGCTGCCATATCGAGTGGTGGAGACAAACAGCTTCAAGGGCATGATGTCAGTGGCCATCCCACGTTACGTGGTTCCCAGCCGCTACCACTTTGCGCGCTCTGCAGTGCCTGAGTTGCATGAGCACGTGGTCAGCAAAATAACCCGAAGCTTGAAGAATGCCGTTGCCTGCAAGGTTCACCTCACCACTGACACCTGGACGAGTGCGTTTGGCCAGGGTCGATACATCTCCCTTACCGCGCACTGGGTGAACCTTGTGGAGCCTGGCAGCGATTCCTCAACTGCTACGGCGCGGGTGTTGCCCACGCCGCAAACAGCTGCACCGCCGTCCCTCCCACTAGATAACAACAGCAGCTCCTACCTCTCTGACTCCTTCTCCTCCAATGCATCTCAAAGCTGTACCTCATCCGGAAACGCTAACCCAACAGCAGTAGGATCGTGGAAGCAGTGCAGCACAGCTGTTGGCATGCGTCAGCAAGCGTTGCTGAAGCTGATCTGCCTTGGGGATAAGCAGCACACAGGGGAGGAAATTTGGAGGGGAATAAAGGAACAGACGGATTTGTGGCTGGCACCGCTGGACCTGAAACTGGGCATGGTTGTGTGTGATAATGGGAGTAATCTCATTCGCGCTTTAAGGTTGGCTAAGCTGACACACATCCCTTGCCTGGCGCACGTGATGAACCTAGTAGTTCAGCGGTTCCTGAGGACATACCCAGGCGTGGCCGATCTTCTGTTGAAGGTGCGACGAGTGGCCAAACATTGCAGAAATTCCAGTACTGCTTCGGGGGCACTCGCCAAGATGCAGGAGCGCTTCAATCTCCCCCACCATCGCTTGCTGTGTGATGTCCCTACGCGCTGGAATTCTACGCTGCACATGCTAGCCCGCTTTTGCGAGCAGAAGAGTGCAGTGGTCCAGTACATGACGGCGCAGTACCGAGGCGCATCCAGACAGCTGCCAAGCTTCTGTGGATCCGATTGGGCCAACATGTTGGACCTCTGCCAAGTCCTCCAAAATTTTGAGCAATCCACGTTGCTTGTGAGCAGTGACAACTCTTCAGTCAGCATTACCATACCACTGCTGTGTTTACTGAAGAGGTCGATGTTGAAAATCAAGGAAACAGCTGTCATGATGCAACTGGGGGAATCTGAGGGAGAAAACGTTCAGCGTGATGGTACCAACATCAGGCCATCCGCCTCAGGAAACACTGGCCCCAGCAGCTATGACGAAGAAGAGGAGGAGGAACAGCTGGAGTTGGAGCAGGAATTTCCTGCCACCACTGACGAGGGCCAGAGCGGTGCACGTTGGACTTCCACAATTCAGCGCGAATGGTCAGCAGAAGCAGACCAGGAAGAAGGTGACGACTATGATGCATCACAACAACTATCACAACACTCACAAGAGGATGATGAGGATTCTGGCAGGACTCTGGCACACATGTCTCAATTCATGCTAGACTGCATTGAACGCGACCCACGCATTGTGCGCATTTTGGACAACACCAATTACTGGGTCTATACCCTTCTGGATCCACGGTACAAACACAATGTTCCAAAACTGCTTGAAGAAAGAGTCAGACAGGTCAAAATGGAAAACTACCAGCAGGCCCTTGTGGAGACTTTAGAGAGGAGATTGACATCCTCCCCCTCCTCTAGCCAGTTGTACGCCGACAGACTGACTTCCGCAAACCCAGGACGACCAGGAGGGCAGCAAACAACACAAGCCGCAGCTAGTGCCCAAAAGGGAATGGTATCGGCAGTGTCCTTGGAGTGGGAAAATTTTATGACACCCATGCAGCAGCAGCCCACAGAACAGCAAGCGTGCAGATCCACCTCCAACACCGATCGCCTGGAGAAGATGGTCAAGGACTACATGTCAGATGGCGTAGCTGTGTTGAACAATCCATCTGCACCCTTCAACTATTGGGTATCGAAGCTAGACACCTGGCACGAACTGGCAATGTACGCAATAGAGGTGCTGGCTTGCCCGGCAGCCAGCGCTATGTCGGAACGCTGTTTCAGTGCTGCCGGAGGAATCGTCACAGATCGGCGTATCCGCCTCTCCACAGAAAATGCAGACCGTCTGACTCAAATTAAAATGAATCAATCCTGGATTGGAAACGACTACGCAACACTCCTGGACCCCAACCAAGTAACATGAACAATGACCATCTGTGATGGGTTAGCGTTTCCGGTCCCTGTTTATTGAACCTCTCATCTTTATTACATTTATGACTGCATGGCGGCAAAAAGCATTGCTATATCCGCACGCTATTTGTCCTCATGCAAGGCCTGGGATGTTGTGTCTCAAAAAGCGTGGCCTTCTCCTCCTGCGGCTCCTCCTGTTCCCTCACGTGTGCTGCTGCTGCTGCTGGGTTAGCGTTTCTGGTCCCTGTTTATTGAACCTCTCATCTTTATTACATTTATGACTGCATGGCGGCAAAAAGCATTGCTATATCCGCACGCTATTTGTCCTCATGCAAGGCCTGGGATGTTGTGTCTCAAAAAGCGTGGCCTTCTCCTCCTGCGGCTCCTCCTGTTCCCTCACGTGTGCTGCTGCTGCTGCTGGGTTAGCATTTCTGGTCCCTGTTTATTGAACCTCTCATCTTTATTACATTTATGACTGCATGGCGGCAAAAAGCATTGCTATATCCGCACGCTATTTGTCCTCATGCAAGGCCTGGGATGTTGTGTCTCAAAAAGCGTGGCCTTCTCCTCCTGCGGCTCCTCCTGTTCCCTCACGTGTGCTGCTGCTGCTGCTGGGTTAGCTTTTCCGGTCCCTGTTTATTGAACCTCTCATCTTTATTACATTTATGACTGCATGGCGGCAAAAAGCATTGCTATATCCGCACGCTATTTGTCCTCATGCAAGGCCTGGGATGTTGTGTCTCAAAAAGCGTGGCCTTCTCCTCCTGCGGCTCCTCCTGTTCCCTCACGTGTGCTGCTGCTGCTGCTGGGTTAGCGTTTCCGGTCCCTGTTTATTGAACCTCTCATCTTTATTACATTTATGACTGCATGGCGGCAAAAAGCATTGCTATATCCGCACGCTATTTGTCCTCATGCAAGGCCTGGGATGTTGTGTCTCAAAAAGCGTGGCCTTCTCCTCCTGCGGCTCCTCCTGTTCCTTCACGTGTGCTGCTGCTGCTGCTGGGTTAGCGTTTCCGGTCCCTGTGTATTGAACCTCTCATCTTTATTACATTTATGACTGCATGGCGGCAAAAAGCATTGCTATATCCGCACGCTATTTGTCCTCATGCAAGGCCTGGGATGTTGTGTCTCAAAAAGCGTGGCCTTCTCCTCCTGCGGCTCCTCCTGTTCCCTCACGTGTGCTGCTGCTGCTGCTGGGTTAGCGTTTCTGGTCCCTTTTCCTGGAACCTCTTCTCTGTATTACATTTATGACTGCATGGGGACAAAAAGCATGTTACCTGTGCAAAGAAACATGACATTTTCCACATTTAAAAGACAGTTTTTCCTTTGAAACTTTACAATCAATTTTCTCAAAAACTATAAGCTCTTTTTCAAATATTTTTTTTCCTCTTGTACCCACTCCCAAGGTGCACATACCCTGCAAATTTGGGGTATGTAGCATGTAAGGAAGCTTTACAAAGCACGAAAGTTCGGGTCCCCATTGACTTCCATTATGTTCGGAGTTCGGCGCGAACACCCGAACATCGCGGCGATGTTCGGCGAACGTTCGTGAACCCGAACATCTAGGTGTTCACCCAACACTAGATTTCACATCGTAATTGCAAATTTTGGTGGGAAATTACTGCTATCCGAAATACAAGCTCATCACTAGTAAGCATTTAGTGGGATGTCTACTGGAAGTGATTGAGAGCTTGTGCTTCCTGCGCATATGCTATTGGGCACAAGGTTGTTTGCCATCCTCTGTTTCAGTGAACATCATTGACCATGGATAATAGGTGGCCAAACAGACCTGCCGGGTTGGATCAGTCCATATGACCAACAATTGTCCTTAATCTGTCGTTTGAGACACACACACACTGCCCAGACCACCAATTGTCTGAAGATCCATTTGTTTTGATAGCCGATAGTCAAGCTTAATTTTTCATATGTATACAAGTTGAAATTCAAATACCTTTGACTCTAGTGACCTTACTTATTTCAACTTTTAGGGCTTGTTAACACCTAGGGCGTTTTCACAATTTTTTAAGTGCCGGCGATTTTGAAAACACCTTAAAAGTGCTTGTACAATGAATCCTTATGGGAATGTTCACTTCTGCGCATTTTGTCAGCTTTTCACTGAACAAAGCGCTGCCTGCACCATTTTTTTGGGTGATTGTGCTACAAAGGAAGGCATAAGAAAAAATCTAAATGCTCACAAAATCGCTTTTGCGGCCATTGCGTTTTGCGCTTTTAAGAATAAATACATTGTATTTATTATTTTCCGGGTCAAAGAGTTCACTTCCTGACTTGCGTCAGGAAGTGGAAAAAGAAATCGCTCTGCAAAAGCTTTTTGAAAAGCGTTTTATACAAAATCGTAGCGCGCAGGTAAGTGACGGGAAGGGGAAAAAAATCACTCTCAAAATCGCGAAACGCGTCTGTCAGCGATTTCGATTTTAGATGTGAACAAAGCCTTATTGTCCTGTCCATACAGAGGGTGACAATTATTTAAAATGCTAAGCTCAAAAATGAACGTATATTAAATTGTTGATCCACAATTTAATCCAATATTTTTGTTATAATTTTTATTTAAATACAGTCATATAAGAGGTCACAACATTCAAGACAAAAGAAGCCAGTGTTACTGTAAACTGAATACAGTAAGTACACTAACACTGTAAGTATGAAGTAGAGCTATAAAATTTAGTAAGTATATTCTAGGTAGTGCAGACTTTGCTTTTGTTTGGTGAATTAAATGACAGCGGTTCTTAAATGCTGGGAAACAGAAATGTGTGCTTTATACCGCTGGCTTTGGCTTTCACATAAGTACGTGCCTTTATACACTGCTTAAAAGCTTCCTATGTAGCAATGTATAGAGGCTGAAGCAAAATCAAAGTATAATTGGCAAAAATTTGTTTGGATTCTTCTTATTTAATCCTTTGCATGAAACATCCATTTTGTCTCAACTTTTCTATTTAATGTGGTTCAATAAAATACAGGTTGTCATCAAATTACATTATTAAGCACTCCATGATATCGTAAAGAAATATTTTGAGTCACAGGTGGTAGAAAACAGGGAACAGAAAAATGCTTTGATTACTTGATATCATTAGACAATTCAGCAACAAAAGAAACGTATCACCTTCAATTAAAAAAAAAAAAGGAAAGATAAAAAGAAAAAGAAAAACAGCGTCCACATAAAATCGGAGGAACTTTGTAGCTTATAAGAAAAAAAACGTTTGTGTGTGTGTGTGTTTGTGAGTCTCTGCCTGTGTGCCTGTTAAATAGTTGGGATTTAGAATATTTTCTAGATTCATCTTTGAACTGTGTCCTATTTGGAAAAAAATGTTCCTCTTTAGTAGGGATGGTCAGAAATGCTGATTTCAGATTCCGACTGATTATTGCTTTCTGAGAAGTTTCTTTCCAATTTCCGCAGAATTTAATTTTTTGTCATTTTTGTCAACATAGTTAGTAAAATAAGAGTCAGTGCAGACCTGGTGTGATCATGCATAGCAAATCAGCATCTAAAATGATATTGCATCATGCAGAATCTCCTTAGCATGCAGGTGTCACACCACCATCAGGGGTGCTCGGATACCCCATTTCAAAATCCGAGTTGATCCGGATACCCAGATATCAGGATCCGAATCAGATATCTGAATCTAAACTTTTTGTTATCCGAGTAAACTCGGATAGCCGAACCCAATATCCGGCTGGATTCGGATATCTGGATAGAAACTCCTGAGGAAGGGCTCCGCCTGAAACATGTTGTGTATGTGCCTCTACATGCTCACTAAGGCCTCTTGCACACTGCAAGCGATTCAGATTCTGATTCCGCTTTTTAATCTGTTTTTACTTCAGATTCAGATTCAGATTTGCAGTTTTCTCCCTGCACACTGCAAATCGGAATCTGAATCTGATGTAAAAACTGATTAAAAAGTGGAATCTGAATCTGAATCGCTTGCAGTGTGCAAGAAGCCTAATACAGCTTGTCGCTAAAGCCCTTTGTGTGCAGTCTCCGTTTTTGAATTTATCTGGATAGAAAACCGGAAGTGACCTGAAAATGGCTTGAAATGTTTCCAAAAGTCTTTTCAAATGGTCAAAATCCTCTCTTTCTCTCTCTCTCTCTCTCTCTCTCTCTCTCTCTCTCTCTCTCTCTCTCTCTCTCTCTCTCTCTCTCTCTCTCTCTCTCTCTCTCTCTCTCTCTCTCTCTCTCTCTCTCTCTCTCTCTCTCTCTCTCTCTCTCTCTCTCTCTCTTTCTCTCTCTCTAGGCCTGACTGCCTTTGAAAGGGATTTTTGCCATTGAAGGTGATTTTGGCTTCTGCTCGGATATCTGAACTAACTATCCGCTCGGATTTTAGATGGGAAATCTGAGTTTGTCAGATAGTGCTATTCGGATTTTAAAAAATATCTGACTTGCTATTCAAAGTTTGGATAGTGGAAAAACTTCGGATTATCTGGGTAGTTCGGATACCCGAATATTGGATGAGCACCACTGACCACCACCAGCAATAAAAATTAAAGCTTACCAGCCAGAGCCAACCCATATTATAAGGTTGTAACCCCACAATGTTGTTAGATTAATAAAAGGTCACCCTCCACAGGTCCAGGATACTGTAACGGTATAGCCCCTGGACCTCATCCCCTTATGACGACAACGTTTGAAACCAGTCGACAAGGAGATGGACGGTACCTCTTCATCTCCACAGAACAACATTATTTTGAGACTTTTGAGATTTATTACATACTAGCTGATGGCCCGTTGTTGCCCCAGGTATGAATTTGGCTAATGTTGGTTCCGCCCAGTTTTTCTAACCCTAACACACAAGACAAGACACTGTTCTTTATTGTATCCTCAATACAAACAGACACATATGTAGTGTAAGAGGCCTAACAGCCATTTCACGAGTGGAACTCACTTCCTCAGAGAGTCAGAGACCAACACCAAATGAGTGCAACAAACATAGTAATTTTGGTGAAGATAGTATGCATCGGTGCTTTACTATTAACCCATAAATTCTACACAAAAGTATGCAAAAAATATGCAAAATCGCAAAGTTACAGTTCCTTATTTTGTTTACAAAGGACATTAATTGCATTTTTTTCCTGAAATTTCACAATACAATTTTCCAATAAATTTGTGAATTACAATGCAAAATTATTAAGTTGGAGGCACCCTAAATGACTCTTTACAACTGTATATATCTAGAAACATGTATATCTTACCTCATTAAGGACAAACCACTAAGGTAAGTATACTTTTTACTCATTCACATAAGACTATGCATTTCACGGGTACTTGCCCACTTCTTCATGCACACCAGATCTTAATGCAAATTACAGTTATGCAAAATTTGTGCTCATCACAATGTACCAAAATCCTGTATGGTGCATTTACTGGACTTTTAAATTTCAGGTGTACCTGAACTGGCTTGTGGCATGAGAGTCTATCTCTTTATCTCTTAATGCAGTTTGTTAACTAAAAAATGGTTGAACGTATTTCTGCACCCTGCAGATGTAAATTTTGTCAGACGTTACACAAACTACATGTAGCATGCATGTAGCATGCATCATACAAGTAACATGCATGCTGCATGTATTAAGTAGGTTGCATAACACCTTTTAAAAATTTTGCATGCTGTCTGTGCACTTAAATTTTATTAATTTCTAACCACTATTGGCCCTAGACTATGATACATACACCACAAAATACTGTACATACATAGACATATGACTATGGTAGGCAGCCCCGTTTCTATGGGCGTGCGGAGCGCGCAATTGCTCGGGGTGCCGGATTAAGCGGCAGGAGGGGGCGCAGTGGCAGAGGAGGGGGCATAGTAGTTATAATTTACCTTCTGCCGCCAATCTCCCGCAGCCTCAATCTGCTTCCTCTCCCGACGTCCGTCATGTTGGTAACAGCGCCCCCTGTGATGAAGTGACCGCATGTCATCACAGGGGATGTTGCTACCAATGTGACAGATACCAGCAAAGGAAGGAGAGGCTTTGTGGGATCGGCTTAAGGAAGGTGAGTTATAACTGCTATGCCCACTCCCCCCACTGATGCAGGGCACCTACCTTTTTAACCAATGCAATGGACAATTACCTATCTAATATACTGCAGGCACCTACCTATCAAACCTACACAGCGGACACCTTGATATCTAATATACTGCGGGCACCTACCTATCTAACCTAGACTGCAGGAGCTCACCTATCTAACCTATACAGCAGACACCTACCTATCTAATATACTGCGGGCACCTACCTATCTAACCTATACAGCAGGCATTACCTATCTAATATACAGCAAGCATCTACCTATCTAACCTATACTGCTGGCATATACCTATCTAACCTATACAGTGAACACCTACCTATCTAATATACTGCTGGCACCTACCTATCTAACCTATACTGCAGGCACCTACCTATCTAACCTATACTGCGGGCACCTACCTATCTAACCTATACTGCGGGCATCTACCTATCTAACATATACAGTGGGCACCTAGCTATCTAACCTATACTGCGGGTACCTAACTATCTAACCTATACTGGGGGCCTAGAAACTGCCATGTTGGTAGGGATTAGATTCTGAGTAGGGTTGAGCTGAAATTTTCGAAATTTCGCGTTACTATAATTACGCATGCGAAATTTGCTATTACGATGCGAAATTATGGTAGCGTAATTGCCATTAAAATCGTAATTGAAAATACCGTAAGCGTAATCTTGAACGCGTAATTTCGCATTTCGTTCATACCGTAATTTCGCGTTAAACCATACCGTAATTTCGCGTTAAACCATACCGTAATTTCGCGTTTACCAATATCGTAATTTCGCGTTACAACATACCGTAATTTCGCGATAACCATACCGTAATTTCGCATTTCATCGTAATTTCGCGAATTTTGTAATTACTTGTTAGCTTTAAACAGAAATACGTTTTAATTTTGAAAATGAAAGTAATTTCGCTTATAATAGTAATTACTAGACACCGGAAAGTGTCTGGGTATTAGAGATTGTCCAATCATATTACAGGCTTCTTTTGAGATACATCCTAAACAACCAATTGTAGTTTGACCCACCCTCCTAGCATATAATCTGGCAGCCATGTTAGTTTCACTTTGTGGGTTGTTGTTTCTGTAGGAGAAGGAGTGAGAGAGAGCACATTGCAGAACTCATATACACCATTTCTTTGCCTTTTCTAGCATTTTGTTTTATTGTAGTCATTGCTATAGACTGTGAGGAAGTTTATTTGTTTATTTAACTATTTTAGGGCATTATTCAGACTGGGATTTCTTTGTTTCAGTGTTTATCAGCTATTTCAGACAGATAGAGACCCAGTGGTAGAGGCTCTGTCTGTGTTCATCAACAGCCAGTGATATATATATATCTGTTTTTTTCTTCAAGTACTTGTTTTAAGTGTCAGTAACAGGCAGACACGACATAACCCCTGTATGTAAGTTCTGTTTTTTCCACTGAGCCAGTGGAAGTTATTTAGATTTATTTTCCTTTTTTTTTTCTCATTTTCGTCTTTTGTACTTTTCAAATTGTTTTATTTAATTTAATTTTGCTAGTTTTATTTTTTTCCAACAATTTCTATTGTACTGTTGCCCATCCCCTACAATAAAGTTCTATCTGTGTTACTACTCCCCAAAACTTTAGTAACATGTCTGGAAGACGTGGTGATCGTGGCATAAGCAGGGGAAGTACTGCTAAAAGATTTCTGTTCGGTGATTTGTCAGGCAGGGATCAGCCAGCCTCAGGCAGGGGACACTCCACATCAAATGTGGGACAATCAGTGACAGGCAGGGGAGGGTCTGATACAGGCAAGGTACAATCTGCACGAGCCAGGGGACAGTCCACAGCAGGCAGGGCTACATCATCAGCAGGTAGAGTCGGCTCAGCTGCAGCAGGTGCTGGCCACTCAGCATCAGGCAGTTGTGATGAATCACCAAAAAGAGGCTTCAACCTAATGCGGTCCTTTATATCTTCAAAGGCACCACAGCGCATTGGTGAAAGACAGGCTGATGAAATTGTGGCCTGGGTGACAAGGGACACTAGTAGCCAGTCCCCTGATGTCGATTCACCTAGCAGCTGCAGTACCATGAGTAGCACACCCATGCCTGCTCAAAAAGCTGGCCCCAAAACTCCTGAACCTGTGGAGTCTCCAAAGTTATATGATGACGATTTTCACAACCTTGTGGATGAAGCTCTTCAGCAGGCACACATAAATCTGCCTGATGGCCAGAGTTTACTGGAGGTTGATGTTGAGGAGAATGCTAACCTTGACATCACGCATGCAGTCGTGGCAGGTGATAATGAGAGCATAGCGTGCAAACCCAATAATCCATTGCAGCTGTCAAGGGAGCAAAATTTCAACCCGCCGTGTGAAGTCTCCCCACAACAACAAGTTCCTGCCTTTGGTGTTCATGATGAGGGGGTGGGTTCTGAAGAGGGAGACATTGATGATGAGGTCTTGGATCCAAATTATTCTCCTGACTGTGATGCCAGTTCTGATGAATCCAATCGGCAGAGGGTGCATCAGCGTATTATGGCGTCTCAGCCTAGTGCCCACACGGTCTCCTCTGGTAGTGTAGGTGCAGCAAACAGTAGGTAGCAGCCGCAGACAGAGCCTTCATCTGAAGGCACCCTCTCCCATACTGGAGGGCCTGGGACTGTAACCTCATTAAATAAACCTTCAAAGAAGAAATCACCAATTTGGCAATATTTTACCGTCTCAACCGTTGATCCTCTGATTGTCATTTGTACTATTCCAGGGTGCGGTGTCAGGATGCGCAGAGGGAAAAAATTGTCAAACGTGGGAACAGGTGCACAACACTCCCACCTAAAAAACTACCACAAGAGGCAGTATAACCTTATCCAAGAAGTTCTAGAGGGCAGACAAAGCAAAGAGAGTAATACTGTACAGTCCCATTCGCCTTCCCTTTCTTCTCCAGCGTCTGACATTGTCCCGCCTCTTCCAGCTAGGTTTCCCTCTGCAACACAGTCAGGTAACAGAGGGCAGACCACATCCTCCTCCATTGCACGATCCTCATCATCTCGCAGCACCCAGCCCTTGATCAGCGAGGTAATGCGACCGACAAGGCCAACACTTCCCTCCAATCGTAGAATCCGTAGGCTAAATGGCCTATTGGCACAGGCTATGGCCCAGCAGCTGCTGCCCTACTCTATTGTGGAGGAGGGGTCCGCTATTCGCCAATTACTTGAGTATGGAATACCAGAATGGCGGATCCCAAGTCGCCATTATTTTTCTAAGACCGGGGTCCCTGCTCTGTATCAACACACGCTGGAGAATGTTACTCTGTCACTTGATCATTCAATAGGTGACAGGGTACATTTCACCATGGATGGATGGAGCAGCAGCCACGGGCAGGGACATTACCTCTCATTCACTGCGCATTGGGTCACCCTCCATAATCAGGAGGAGGGTTCCGGTCCTGGGCCTGTCAGTGATCTGGTTTCACCACCTCGTGGTGTCAAGGGGAACAGTTGTGCATTTCCCTGTGCCAATGTCTCTACTGGTACTGTAACCCCCACCCCTGCTAAGCGAGCACGCTGTTACACCAATGTGTCTCACCGACGCTGTCAGGCGGTGCTCCAGCTTGTGAGTGTTGGGGAACACAGACTTACTGCAGTCAACATCCTTTCCATGCTACAGCAACAGGTGCAGAAGTGGCTAACCCCACGAAGACTGCAGATTGGTCACGTCGTTTGTGACAATGCTGCAAACATGCAGGCTGCCCTTAGAAATGGCAATATCACTCATGTGCCTTGTTTTGCACATGTACTTAACCTAGTGGTTCAGCGATTTTTGCGATCCTACCCAGGCCTGAGTGATTTGGTAAAGACTGCAAGGAGTATCGCTCTTCATTTTAAAAATTCCTCAGTTGCCAACACATTGTTCACTCAATTGCAGCGGCGCCATGGCCTGCCCCCCCACAGGCTCATGGTAGATAGTCCAACAAGGTGGAACTCCACCCTCCACATGCTGGAGAGGTTATGGGAGCAGAAAAAAGTAGTAACTGAGTATATCCTGGAGCAAAGCACCCAGAGATCAGGTGCAAGTGCAACACTCAGATACATCACTAGGGAAGAGTGGCATATGATCCATCAGTTCTGCTATATTTTGGCTCCATTCCATCAGGCTACTCTGATAGTGAGCAGTGAGCAAGTCAGTATTAGTGATGTGCTCCCTCTTGTGTTCATTCTGGATGAGTCACTCAATAGCCTGTTGACAGCTGGAGAGGATGCCCTTGCTGCGATGGAGCAACAACAGTCACTCCAAAGCAGCCAGTCTCAGCCACAGGTGGAGGATGAGGATGTAGATGTTGTGGAGGATTTCCTGGAGGTGCCTGAGCATGATGAGGAGGGAGAGCAGAGTAGTGCGTCATCTCTGGTTCATGGTTGGGGTGAAACTGTAATGCAAGATGAACATCAGGATGATTTAACAGTTTTAAGTACACGTGGGGAGGAGGATGTGGAGGAGCAGGCTCTGGTCTTCCCAATGGCTGTTCACATGATAAGATGCTTCCAAAGGGACCCCCGGATACGCTATATTAAGGATAGGGAAGAGTATTGGTTGGCCACCCTCTTAGACCCGCGCTGCAAGGGTAAGCTTGTTCAATTCATTCCTTCCAGCCGGCAGGAGGAGAAGATGGGTGAGCTACAGCAGGCCCTCGTCCAGCGTCTGTTAGCGGCTTTTCCAGTGCCTCAAAGCACAGATATCCTCACTCATCCCACGCAGCAGGTGTCTGTGCCAAGCAGAGCCAGTAGACCAGGAGACCTGTTTGGTGCCATGAGGCAATTTTATGGTTCAGATCAGCCTGCTGCAGCAGCAGCAGTACCAGGAAGTCAGGAGCAGCGGCTTCATCGTATGGTTGCTGACTATATGGGGTCACTCAGTGCACCAGACAGCATGCGCACAGAGGACCCCATGGAGTATTGGGCCGCCAGACTTGATACATCTCGTGAGCTGGCTCAGTATGCCCTTGAACTCCTTTCATGCCCACCTTCCAGTGTCATATCAGAGCGGACATTCAGTGCGGCAGGCGGTGTGGTCACGAATAAGCGATCCCGTTTGTCCACGGATTCGGTGAACAGACTAACATTTCTAAAAATGAACCAGTCCTGGATTGCCAATGACTACTTGGGTCCTCCTGTCATATCAAGGGACAGAATGGGTGCACATTAAATTCCCTCTCCATCGCTAGTCCTGTTTTTATTCTTAGCAGTGTTCCCACCATTAGGAAGCTCGGGCAAAAAAAAAATTCTGACAAAAAATTGTTGATCTTAATAATGGTGTTGTCATCACCATATACATATACCAAATAGCAGCGTTGGTTCGTCACAGCGGTGTTCCCACCATCAGGATTCACTGCCCCCCCACCACCACATAAACCATAACTATAGCCTGTTGCTGTCATTCATCTCAGTGTTACCACCATCAGGGTGCTCTGCTGAATACAATTTTATACAAAAACCTGCTGCTGTCTTTCATAGTAGTGTTTTGTTGCTACTCCCCTCTCATGGCTAAGATTAATTTTTTTTTCAGACTTTTGACAGAAATGTCCTGGGAATGAGGGTGATGGTCTATGTCTAGGCTGAGCCGCTGCTCCCCTCTTTGTGTCACAGATTAATAGTCTGTTAACTTACACTATAAGTGTCCTGGGAATGAGGGTGATGGTCTATGTCTAGGCTGAGCCGCTGCTCCCCTCTTTGTGTCACAGATTAATAGTCTGTTAACTTACACTATAAGTGTCCTGGGAATGAGGGTGATGGTCTATGTCTAGGCTGAGCCGCTGCTCCCCTCTTTGTGTCACAGATTAATAGTCTGTTAACTTACACTATAAGTGTCCTGGGAATGAGGGTGATGGTCTATGTCTAGGCTGAGCCGCTGCTCCCCTTTTTTGCTAAGATAATTAGTTTGTTAAATGAGTCCAGAAATGTCATTAGAATGAGGGTGATGGTGTAGGCTGAGCCGCTGCATCCCACTGTTGTTTCTGACTGTTTTTTTTTTCCCCATATATCCGGTTTGAAGTTGTTTATTAAGCACATAGAATCCAAAAAAAAAGTTATTAAAAAAAAAAAAAAAAATTATAAAAAAAATATATAAATAAATAAAAAAAAAAAAACTGGGCATAGCTGCTACCTCCACGTGGTGCCTGGTGGAAACGGCGAAAGCTGGCAAAATGCAGTCTCAAAATACAGTAAAATGTACCAATTGTGTCCAGAGAAAAATGTCTCTATACAATGTCTGTAACGTATGTAGTCATTTATCATGTATAACATACCATATCGCCGTAGACGGCTGAAGGGGACAACAAATATTTCTCTGCCCAGGTCATCCTCCACGACCCTAGAGCCGCCCACGCTGTACATTTTGTACTCCGATATTTCTTCACATCGATTTCACCACCATCAGTGTGCTGTGTTTTAAAGAATGTTATCCAAAAAACTGCTGCTTATTGGTTGAGATGATGTGTGGCCAGCCATGGTTTTTGTAATACTAGCCGACCCGCGGCGTAGCATACGCCGCATAAGGGGGTAGAGGGCAGGAAGGGGGTATTGGGCACAGCGGCGGGGAAGGGGGTTGGACCCCCCCTCAACTGGGTCCCTCATGTGTGCTCCCCCTCCAGCTTAAGCTCAGTAGGAACCCCCCCTTCCCTCACCTGGGACCCCCATGGGCACTCCCCCTCCTGCTTAAGCACAGTAGCAGCCGCCACTATTAGTAAGAGACAGTGGGCGGGGATGTCTCACCTCTTCCGTGTTCCAGCGTGCATTCCACTGTCGTAACATCCTGCAATGCTGCACACTGTATTGGTGTAATTTGCCTTTCTAAAAATAAAGGAAATCTGTTATAATTCAGCTAGCCTATAAGTGAACATTTGTGGTTACCCACAATGCACTGCAACTAAATACGCCAGTTATTCTTTTTCATCCTTAGTAACCCAAGCAAGCATCCAGATCCACTGGTGTATAGCAAGCTTACAGCTTTAAATTTTGCACAGCCATATCAAAACAACATGTGACAGCCTGTTTCAGACTTTTTGTCCTCATCTGTACATGGCAAGGATTGCTATGGCTGTATGAGATAAGGCTTGGACCAGTACAACAGAGTAACCAAGCAGCTCAGGGTGACCCAAACCACTCGGAATGTATAGGGGGATAAAAGGGACCAAAAAGACCTCCTACAAAAAAAAAAAAGCAAAGCTTGGTGTAATTTTCCTTCTTAAAACAGAAGCAAATCTGCAATAATTGAGCTATAAGTGAACATTTGTGGTTACCCAGAATGCACGGCTACTGAATATGCATGCAAATTATCCCTCTTTGCCCTTGGTTTGATATGGCACTACTTCTTCTTGCTTGGACCAGCCCCTTCTTCTTGCTTGGACCGGCCCTGGGGGCAGGACGCTACTTCTTCTTCTTGTTTGAAGGTTGAGGCATTTACTCTATTATATATATAGATTGTATTTAAACATGGTCATTCAGTGATTCAGTGCCTGTTATAGTATGTAGCTGGTGCTGTGCTGCTGGGTGTGGTCTCATTATCTTTTCTTGTTGCTGAACCTTGCCTGTACTTTTACTACCTTTGAGGCTTCATGTATTGATCTCAGAATTTCCTTTACCTATCCTGTGAATGACCCCTTGTGTACTTCAATACCTCACGTGTGTATGACCCTGAATTCTTATTGTTTTGGCCCAGTCTTACGATTCTGTACCTAAATTACCTGATGTACTGTGTATGCCCCTGGCCATGTTTGTGACCTTTCCTGACAATTTATCCCCGGATTCTGTGGTTTTCCTTGTCCTTCAACCTATCAGCCTTTGCACATTACACAGTAATATATATTTGAAACCTTGAAATTATCATAAAAATATCTTGTGTTATCCACAGAGGGTTAAAGGACAACGGTAGTGAGAGGTATATGGAGGCTGCCATATTTATTTCCTTTTAATCAATACCAGTTGCCTGGCAACCCTGTTGATCCTCTGCCTCTAATACTTTTAGCCATAGCCCCTGAAAAAGCATGCAGCAGATCAGGGGTTTCTGATATTCGTGTCAGATTTTTTTTACAAGATTAGCTGCATGCTTGATTCAGTTTTGATTCTGATACTACTGCAGCCAAATAGACCAGCAGGGCTGCCAGGCGACAGGTTTTGTTTTCCTATCAATATGGGCCGACATTTCTAAAGAATGCTTTCAGCACCTTGTTGAATCAATGCCACGTAGAATGAAATCAGTTTTGAAGGTGAAAGGGGGTCAAACACTGTATTACTATGGTGCTCCTAATAATCCTTTAGTTAAATGTATAGTGAGAAGTGAGATCGTCCTATTGTGCTCTAAAAGATACACAGGAGTATAGTAACCTTTAAACAAAAAACATTTATTTTTTTGTGGGAGGGGTTTCTTGTGGGAGGGGTATCACCACAATATCAGCCATACAGCACCCCCTGATGGTCTTTTTTTTTTTTTTTTTTTTGTAAAAGGGGTTATCAACTACTGATTGGGATGAAGTTCAATTCTTGTAAAAAAAAAATCAAAACTATTTACAATAAAACAAAAAAAAAGGTAAATAAAAATTAGGCGTCAGGTCGCCCCCCGACACCCATCAGCCGTGCTATCTGTTCCTCATGCCGGGCGGAACTTTCTCACAGCTCCAGGACCTGCTTCTTGAGGATGGGGATCGCCCGGACCTTCCTCCTGAGCCTCCTCACCTCTGCGGTCACCTTATGGTAGGTGGCTAGAGAAACTGTAGAAAAAAATGGGGAAAATAGTGTAACCAGTTGGTATACAATGATGATACTTTTTATATGAAACAATGCCACCATTACACTAATAAATGTAGTTAATCATGTGATTGATATTATGTGTTTGGTTTGGTTTCTTTGGGGAATAAAAAAGAACCTATAATGCCCAGCTTACACAATAACATTTAGTGCCCATTGCCACTATCGTAGTGATGCTGATGCAGCTACCTCGTCTTATGAAATCACTTCTGCTTGCCTTGGCATCACTTCTGCATCTCCTGATAGAGGAGAGTGGACACGTGTACAGGTGGATGCAGTTGTGCGAGAATCTGTAGCATGCTGCACATTCTTGGATCACTGCGCCGCTCGGCATAAACCCACATGCAATGGAAACTGTTCCATTACCGTGCATTGGTTTGCGGACAGCCGCGGTGGTATGCGGCTATGTAGCCGCATCGCACGTAATGGAAACAGGACCTGACTTCAGTTAACCTAATATGGGATATTAATTATAAAGTTTAAGATTTTTACCATATCGGCCTGATGTCCGTCGAACTCGCCGCTCGCTGTGGTGAGAAGGCCCAGGAGAAGAACCCCGGGAGGAGCTGGGCCTGGCCACTCTTCGGCGCTGGGGCTGTGCAGGGGGGGGGCAGCATGTCCAGCTGTAATTGAAAATAATACATAATATATTGTGAAACATATACAGTATGTCATAAAATGGATACAAAGGATTAACTTTTTAGTCTAAATACAAATATTTTTATTAGTATTTTAAAAAATGATTAGAAAAGACTCTACTTCATTTAAAGTGAACATTAAACAGAGTCTGAAGCAAGAAAAAAAATCTCACTTTTTGTCTTATATATAGCAGGGGCATGTGTGCCCTTGCTAAACCGCCGCTATCCCGCCGCTGAACAGGGGTCCCTTACCTCCCAAATCCCCTCCGTTCTGCCCGGGGATCACTTACTGGTGAAGCAGGGCTAACGGCTATAGCCCTGCCTCTCAGTGCATCTATCAGCGCTGACCACCGTCTCTGCCCACCCCTCTCACTGTGCCTTCACTGAGAGGGGCGGGGAGAGGCGGAGATCAGCCACCTTATAGACGCGCTGAAAGGCAGGGCTGCGGCCATTAGCCCTGCCTCCAGCAGCAGCAAAATCCACGACCAAGAAAGTAGTGGGTTTTGCAGGGGGGGGGGGGTTGGGGGATAAGGGACCCCCGTTCAGCGGCGGTTTAGCAGGGGCACACATGCCCCTGCTATATACAAGAAAAAGTGAGATTTTTTCCTCCCTTCAGAGTCTCTTCAAATGTGAACCCCCCCCCCCCCCCCCCAAAAAAAAGAGTCACATACCTGGGGCTTTTACCAGCCCGCTTAAAACATCCTGTGTCTGTGCAGGACAGAGACGGGAGCAAGGATGCACGGTGGCTCGAAAAACAAAACTCAGCCATAGCAGTGGACCAAATGATCATTAAGTACCGGACGTCTTCAAGAGATTGGTAGAAGCACCAGTTAAGTGACTTTTTTTTGGAGGGGGGAGGGGGGTTTAGAGTTTAAGAGGAACTCCATCCTAAACAAACATAGTCTCATTGCCTATACAACTCCGCTCTGTAAAGCCCTACAGTGTACACTGGCTCCACATCAGCTTTAGGAAATTAGGATCAATTTCAAAATCCTGTGGTTGGCCTGTAAATCAGTGCACAAGACCTGCCCGACTTACATCTCTGATCTAGTCCACAGGCACATACCGGCCCGCCCCCTCCGATCCTCCAATGACCTGCGCGTATCTCAGTCCCAATGGCATTTTGTATAGGATCAATAGATACAGTGCATAACACCCAAAATAGACCTACATATAGTAATACTATGATGACTTACATCGGGTTTCAGCGGTCACCCTGGCCACCAGATCCCTATTCCTCCGCTTTATGTCGGACCAGAGGATCTGGACCTTTTTGGTGCTGAGGACACGGTTGTATTGTGTCCTCAGCACCCCCTGGACCCTCTCAATCAGGACATGCTGGTCCCTCCTGCACACATGGTCATAGCGACCTCGGATGAAGGTCTGTAAAATAAATTAAAAAAAAGTATTAATACCAAATATATGTATTACACAATAGTTAATTAGTGTTTTTCTTACATACAACTAGATGAAATACACATGTAGAATATGATATTATTAATAATTACCGGGTTTAAAAATTGTGGTAGCCAACTATGACTGCTGCTAGTAATTTGAGATTAACAATGAGTATCAGAAGATATAAGGGGACACGATGTTGGGGCCTACCTTTGGATAGGGAGAGATTTTAAGAACCACCAATGGCTATAACAGAAACCGATTATTGCTTTCTATAAATATAGTTGATGGCTATTGGGAGAGATTATGCACAAGATATGACTGAGTGACTATAAAAACCATCTGCACCCCTACACTGGGTGGCATAAACATACACTGCTCTCATCAGTAGATGCCAGTATGGGGTCCACTGTATCACAGGGCAAGCCAAATCCATCTACAATTGCTACTGCCTTTCTCATGCCTAAATGAACCAAAAAATTTTGTTAAAAAATAAAAAATTGACGCAATATTAAACGCCAGGGTGGTTAACAAAACTGTATATCAATCAAGGTAACCAGTGGCTTAGCTAAGCCTAAGGAGCTATGGGCTCCGGGGCAAATTTTATACGGGGGCCCCCACAAGCACTATATACATAACAAAGATAACCGCAGTGTCAGAGGAGCAAGTAGGGGATGGTTTGTTAATAATTACTACTATAAAGGATCTATAGAAGTGATAATTAACAGCACAGGACCAAAAAAGAGCTAATATTATGCTTGATGGAGGGCCGCTCGGGGCTCATATGGACCAAGGGCCGCGATGCGATCGGACAGTCGCAACCTCTGCACCCCTATTGATACACCACTGAGGCCGCGTCACATGGCAAAAACCGCTTGCAGGGAAAAATGCATGTAAACAACGCTTATGCGTTTAAAAAAAAAAAAAAAAAAAAAAACATAAATAGTTACCCAAGGGTCTGAACTTTTTAATTATGCATGTCAAGAGAATATGTTATTATATTATTTAAAGTTATAAGCTTATAAATAGTGATGGACACAAATTGAAAAAATGCACCTTTATTTCTAAATGAAATATTGGCTCCATAAATTGTGATAGGGACATCGTTTAAATGGTGTAATAACCGGGACAGATGGGCAAATAAAATACATGCGTTTTAATTACGGTAGCGTATATTAATTTCAAACTATAATGGCCAAAAAAATGAGAAACAATGAATTTTTTCCGTTTTTCTATTATTCTTCCTGTTAAAATGCATTTACAGTAAAGTGGCTCTTAGCATAATGTACCCCCCAAAGAAAGCCTAATTGGTGGCGGAAAAAACGAGATATAGATCAATTCATTGTGATAAGTAGCAATAAAGTTATAGGCGAATGAATGGGAGGTGAACGTTGCTCGAATGCATGAGATTTTCGGCACTGCGGTGCTGAACCGGTTAAAGATCTATGATGTTTTTCCACTTTCTGCTGTTTTCCCAACCATTTTTCATATACTAAAAAAAAAATGCAAACACATACGCGAACCGCAAATGCATACAAACACACGCAGTAAGCATGAAAAAGGCACCTGGATATAAAAAAAAGCAACACCAAAACACACCAAAAAAAACAGTAAAAACACATTACCCTAACACAAACGCACCTGCGGAAAGCGCTATGTTATATTATATGTGAAGCTAGCCTGAAGGTAACAATGCTACAATACAAACCCTCTGTAAAACCTGTGAGCCTTTTAGATGGTAAAGACATTCACAAAAACAGTTTAAAAAATGATATACAATGTGTTTGATTCATTACCGTAATCAGCATCTCCTTCATTCCTCGAGGCATTCTGGGAGGCATCTTGCAGACAGTCTGTGACACACCCTGCTCAGCTACTGTCCTCGCTTGTGCTGTAGAACGTGCAGGCAGCCTCTTCCCCTATGAGATTGCTCAACTTCCTGTTATTGTTCGCATCAGCCAATCAGAAGCGAATCAACAGTAGTCAGACGAACGCTAACAAATTTTCGCATACGAACGCTTACATTACACTGTGATCAATGAGAGTAAAAAGAACTATCGCGAAATTACGTTATGTTACTAAGCTTACAAACGGTTGCATGCAAGGCAAACGTAATTTCGCGATACCCACCGTAACGCGAAAACTAAGCGAAAATTAACGCTTACAGTAATATGAACTATCGCGAAATTACGTTATGTAACTACGCTTACAAACGGTTGCATGCAACGCAACCGTAATTTCGCGATACCCACCGTAACGCGAAAACTAAGCGAAAATGAACGCTTACAGTAATATGAACTATCGCGAAATTACGGCATGTAACTACGCTTACAAACGGTTGCATGCAACGCAAACGTAATTTCGCGACACCCACTGTAATGCGAAAAATACGCAAAAATTACGGTTACGCGAAATTTCACGAAATACTTCTTCATTACGATTATGTACTTACGGCCATAATCGTTATTACAGTAATTACGCGAAATTTCGCGAAAGCGAAATTAGGTCATTACGCTCAACTCTAATTCTGAGCCCCTCTGAGGGACAGTTAAGTGACATGACTATGTACCCTGTGCAGCAATGTGAAAGTATCAATGCTTTAGAAATACTTAATAATATTAATAAACTCCATAATGAAATACATGGGTATTTAGTACACTAGTCCTACTAATGACTTGCCTTGAGATCCCTTTTTATTTTCATTTTTGCAGTGCTTTTATCTATGCAAATGAGGAAGTAAAAAATATTTTTGAAGAGGTCTGAGAAAAATATTTTTATGGGAAAAAAAGCTTATAACATAAAGGTTATGCAAGTAATACATAAATTAAAGACTTTTGTTCTTATTGAATTGATGTGGTTGAGATTGACATTGAGATTTTTGTTTTACACACATATTGTCACTTAGTAGTCTCCTGTCTTTCCTAATTAGCAGGGTTTCTCAGGTTTATTGAGTAATGTGCGCTTGTATGTACATATTTCCTCGGGGGGTCCTTTCTTTATACCGTGGATAAAGACTTTCTCTCTCTTACAGTCAACCAAGATCCCACTTCCTTCTATGTTAAACTGATATATTGAGCAATATTGCAGTAGTATTATCACTTCTTGATGCCCTGGGTAACCACTTTATGGCATCCTGCATGCTCAAGCATGAATATAACAAATATGGTATGGTGAGACAGTTATTAATAATAATATCACTGCACCCTCAGTCCTATTGATCCATTTTAGAATGAATTTAGTAATAGGTCTGCTTCAATAAAAGGGAAATGTTTGTAGAAGTATGCCAAAGGCAAGCAAATCATTGTGTTCCTTACTACATAACATGTCCAGAAGGCGTATGATCAACAAGACCCACGTTTGACAGAATCCTATTCATTGATGAGATATAGTGAAGCCAGGGCCAGTTCAATGACTGAAGGGGCCACGGAAATAACCTGCCCCCCCCCAGCAAAGTCAGATCCCAGGGGTCCCTGAGAACCCCCCCCCCCCGACCTTCCCCCTTTAACTCCTACATGCTCCCTGTGGCCCCTGCACAATGCTAGCATTGTATCTCACCTGTCCTGATGTGCAGTCGAGTCCCTCTACATGTCTATACTTTAATGGGTTGTACTACTGGTTAGATGAAGTAAGGGGAATACCTAGGTGGTCTAGTGGTGTCACTTACACTAACTTACCCCTGACCTCATGCTAACACTAACCTCCCTCCCCTTCTACACTCCTAACACTAATTTCCATACTGTTCAGACAAACCTCTGCTTTCCTAACACTAACCTACCTTTAAACCTGCTCCTATGAGATGCATACCAACAAGCCAGCAGATGGATATCAGGAGGACTCTACTGAGCATGCACAGACAGGGTTTTAGCTTCGCTCTATAGGAGGCATAATTCAACCACACCAGCGGCCAGAATGCTGCTCCGCATGTTCTTCCTACTCTTTTCTCTTGTGATCCATTTAAACACATGCACTACATGATTGTAGTGATGCCAGCACAGCCTCTAATGCATGACTCTGATTTGGTGTTTAGAAGCAGATCAGAACAGCCTATGGAGTGCCATGTTTGAATAGGAAAGGCCTGCCTGGACGTACTTCCGGGTGCACAGCATCACTGGTTGCTGTGCCACCAGGGACAGTGGATGATCAGCTAGCGCTGGTTGAAATAGACAGCAGATACAATTCTGCTATCCTTCAAGGACCCCAGGAAGAACATTAGAGTTAAGGGGGAGATTGGAGGTTCGCTCAGCAGCCTTGGGGCAATTGCCCCCCTTGCCTTAATGGAAGTGCCTGAATGAAGCAAGTTCCTGGAGCCAGGGGTGTACCTAGAAAGCCCCGGGCCCCCCTGTAGAAAAAAAGCCCCCCCCCTAGGGCCCACTCGGGGACTTTTTGGGGGCAGGAGGGGTCGCAGCATAAGAGGAGAGCTGTGGCCGCAGATCGGTGGGGAGGGGGGAAATTCCCCCCTCCCTCACCTGAGGTATGTGCTCAGCTTGCCTGCCGCTGCCGCCGCGGCTGCCACGAGCACCAGTTACGCCAGTGCCTGGAGCTTCAAATTGTTTATGATTGTTTGCTTATTATGAATTCCATGTAGACAATCAAGTCCTTCTTATGAGTAGCAGATCACAGGGTGCATTCTGCTTTTTGGACAAGTCTCATCTCTCTCCCAAAAACAGAATGTATCCAACCTACCAATGGAAACTTATTTAACAGATGTCTGAAATGATTGCAAATACCCCCCCCACCACCAATAAAGTTACATTTAGCCTTGCCTCAACCAGTGGCATTTAGCCATCATTCTTGTTGCCAGTAAAATGAAAAGTGATGATGGATGTTCCATGTGTTTCTTCTAGGCACTCATGAACATTTTGGGCACATCCCAAAAACATACAAATAAGTTCATTGGTTGTTTTCCCCAAATTGGGCATTAAGGCGCCTGCCATCAGTGTTGCTTGTGAATTTTCATCATTGTCCCAGCAAAAATGCTATTTTCGATTTTGAGAAAACTTTCGCAAAAATAGCTTGTATTTTTGCATTTTCGCATATGTTGTGAAAGCACCAAAAATCGTTGTTTTACCGTGGAAAGTGTGAAAATGCAGAAAAACTATATTTTTTACCACAAAAATAGACTGGAATCTAATTTTTACCAAGAAAACTCATGAAAAAAATCAAAAAAGAACAAAACTCATTTTTAATAGTATTTTTACTAAAAAATCAAATGTAATATTATTTTTGCAAAAAATTCATGCAAAAAGAATATTAAAATTTCCACTCATCACTTGTGCCCATATGTGTTAATATTAATACCCAATGTGGCAAACAGATCACTCCCTCTCTGATCTTAATCTAATCAATTATGGATCAAATCCCCCCAGCACAGATTTTCAATTGAATGATTTCACGATGAAGTCCATTGCAAACCTATTGAACTGCAGCATTGCACTGTTCAATATAGTACAATGCCATGGGTCATTGATCTACTGCTGATCCCCCACTGCGTTTCAATCGACCAGAATTTTCCATCCAGTCTGATTATCCTCTTTAATAAAACCCCTGTGTCTCTGCGTCCCGTGTCCGTGTGTGTGTGTCCCTGTGTCTGTGCTACTGCGCATGTGCTGCAGGGACACCCTTTAGACAGGGAGCAGGATGGGCCAGGGAGCCGTGTGCGTGGCGTGCGTGCGTGTGTGCGCGCGCCGTGTGTGTGTGCGGGATGTGCATGCATGCACGATTACTGTTCGCGGTGGCGGCGGTCACAGGGGAGGGAGGGAAGGAGAGGGGAGTGGAGGAGAGGGAAGGGAGGGGGCGTTCCAACACAGACCTAGAGCCCATTTTTAAATGGGCTTAGGTCTACAAGTAATTTCAATAATTTTTTGCAAAGTTTTTCAGCAAAATCTGGAATCAAATCTACCAGGGAAAGCTAATGGGTGTATGACCTGCTATAGGCTACAACAGGGACAGGATTTAAGCACACTTGCTTAAAGGAAATGTCAGCCAAATTAAGCTATGCAAGCTCTATTTACGGGGCTTCCTCCAGCCCCTTGCAGCTGACATGTCCCTTGCCGGAGCTCTGCTCTCAGCGTCCGACCCGGGGTCCCTGCCAGTCCTCTTCTGCGCCTGCGCGAGTGCTGCTCTCAATTACTCACATGTGGGCTGGAGTGTTCTGCGCAGGTGCAGAACCACTGCGCCTGCACAGAACACTCAAGCCCACGTGCAAGTGATTGAAAGCGGCGCTCGTGCAGGCGCAGTAGAGGACACAGTACCACTCCAGTGCATTATTATTTCACTGTATTCTGATAGTACTATTGTATCTATCTGTGTGTGACACTCCACAGCCCACTGACACCCAGAGCTGTGCATAATGTGATTTCTGCCCTTTAGGGATTAAAACCCGACTTTGCGTCAACTCCGTAATTTTTGTTGGGACTTTTGGCATGGATCTCCCTTTGGCATGCCACAGTACAGGTGTTAGACCCCTTGAAAAAACTTTTACGTCACTTTTTTGGCCAGAAACATTCTTTGTAGGTTTTAAAATTCACCTGCCCATTGAGGTGTATGGCGGTTTGCACGTTCACAAACATTTGCGGAAGTTTGCATTTGCCGTTCACGAACTGAAGATTCTATGTTCACGACATCTGTAATCACTATACAACTGTCACTGTAATCTTTTATACTGTATATTGTCTTCCATCTTTATATTTTGTACCATTGTCTGAATTATTATGCTCCTATGTTTTTACTCAGTACACTTCCACATAATAATAATGATGATAATAATAATAATAATAATAATAATAATAATAATAATAATAATAATAGGACATACTATCTACTGTATTATGTTAACTAAGTTTAGAAAAAAATATTTATTTATTTTTAGACTTGATGACAGGAAATACTATTTACAGTACAGTTTTATTTATGTATGTATTTTTTATTATTAGAAATAAAGTTAGGTGCAAAGATGTAGTAAAAAGAAAAACAAAAGAGGGTGGATGAGTCAGCACAACATACAAATAGCTACATCTCGCCTCTGCAGATGGTACATTAACTACACATGGTGTTTGTTTTTTACTACTGTGGAGTTCAAAACAATATCATTTTTAGGACACTGTAAAGCTGAAATTGTGTGGTAGAAAGGTAGTTTGAATGCTGGTGCAGAGCCCAGAGAAAATGTCAATGAGGATGGTGCCTGTTCTGTTCTGCCTTACACCCTCATTCTAGACTACAGTACATTACATAATATATCTGTATGCTGCCACCTAGCTGTAAAAGGAACTAGCAGTTCTGTCCAATGCTATGAATAATTACAAGACACTGATTTATAATTACATAAAAATCATAGTCATAGAACTCAGAACAACAACATATTTTCAGAACCTGAAAGCTGTTAGTGGAATTGTTTGTCTGCAGACTAATTGTGTACCATTTAAAAGCTCATGCTCATATTTCTTCTTCAATCTTCTGGAGGCATCATAAGCTTCAGCACTGGCCAAAATTGACAGCTGGGGAATATATACGGTACATTCTATTCTAATAAAACATTTTAAAGACTCTAAGCTACACCTTATCACACTACAGACACTACTTCTTGTAAAAAAGAAAAAAAAAACTAACTTTTTCTTCTTGTAAAAAATGTCTTCAGGATTTCTTATTCTGGAACTTTTTAAACATTTAAGGTATGCCAACATAGCCAGCATTCACTACCAAAAATGTATATTGTAGCCACAGATGATGTGATGCTGGGGATTCTGTCCAGGCCTCCTTGCCTTCAGGATGAGCACTGATCCATCATCCCAATTTCCTGACCTCTTGCAGTGACATCTAGGAGAGGATGTGGTAACCATGTTACTCACACCAAACCTTTCACCACTGTTTGGAGAGTGTATAGTGCAATGATGCATGGGGGAAGGGAAAACAACATTGCAGTGATATGACTGAGTGGGAGAGCAGCAACGTGAGGACAACACAAGGGTTCCTGCGAGTTGGCATGGGAGGTTGTGGGTGATCAGTCAGGACAGCTCCATTCTGTGTTAATGCAGCTCGGCAGTGTGCTGACTCTATAGACTTTCATGGCAGTTGGTGATGCCTGATGATTAAAACTCTCAGAGGTGAGTATAGAAGGGGTTTTAAAAGGACCACTATCGTTACAAAAAATGTAAAATGTAAAATACACATAAACACATACAAATAAGAAATATGTTTCTTCCAGAGTAAAATGAGCCATAAATTACTTTTCTACTATGTTGCTGCCACTTACAGTAGGTAGTAGAAATACAACAAAACTTTTTTGGGCTAGTCCATCTCGTCATGGGGGAGTCTAGCATGGCCTTTATTCTATGTAAAGACACTCCCTGAAAAAGTTTTATACAATGATGCTGGCCAGCCTCCCTGCTGGCTTCACAATTTTTGGGGCAATTGGATGGAGCAACTGCCATTCGCTAAGTGCTTTTGAAAAGAAAGAAAACCCTGGGAATCCCCATGAAGAGATGGGCTAGTCCAAAACCTGTGAGTCCTGTCAGGTTTCTACTACCTACTATAAGTGACATGATTTTACCATGGAAGAAATGTACTTCGTATTTGTATGTGTTTACATGTATTTTAGATTTTACGATTTTCGCGATAATGGTCCTTTAAAGAGAACCAGAGATGAAGCACCCTCATGTATTTTACCTTATAAATCAGTGGGAACATGACAGTAAACGCCGAATCTGCTCTTTGTTTCATTGTTCTTTTTTTAATCTGACTGTTGTCACCTCTGATAAGAATCCCCGACTGAGCATTCAGTCTGGCTTTGCTACGGAATGATTATAGCTGAGTCTGTCTTCTCTGGTGTCTTTTCAAGCCCAAGCCTGCCCCCTTGTGGCTCTGCTATAATGACTAAGCTATAATCATTCCTCGCAAAGCCAGACTGAATGCTCAGTCGGGGATTCTTATCACAGCTGATAACAGACACTTTTAGCAGTGAGGATGAAACGGAGAGCAGGGTAGGTGTTTTCTCTAATGTTCCCACTGATATATATGGTAAAATACATGAGGGTGCTTCATCTCTGGTTCACTTTAAGGGGGTGTGGGAGCAGTGTTTAAAGCAACTGCAGTAATTTGTGGGGCACTCTTATTTAGTGATCCAGGGGTTCATCTTTATGGTTGGGATGGATAATTCTCATATAAGAAATAAATCAGTGGAGAACTTGGACAAAGGAGGGTATACATAACTAGGAGGAGTTCTCATGTTTTAATAGATTAACACAGGTCACGTGACATGACCGCTATTTCGAGGGTCGAAAAGTTGTTTGGTCTTTATAAATCTGGGCAACCACACATCATGTGCCCTTGTGCGGTAAATGTTGCTGTGCTTGTACCGCACTCAGAGGGGAATCATATCCAGTTGAGAACCAGTGGCCTTGTGCAAAGCTTTTTTCCGGGCCATAACATTTAATTAGACATCTCTGGAAATAAATAGAAAATATATTTCTGCCATGCCCAAGGACACCCCAGTGTGGAATAACAATGCTTGCCATCCAGATGCGCCATCGTGTACTGGACAGATTGTGCGTTCCCAAAGACTGCTTCTCTTCCAATTTAAAACTCATCCTCGCTGTTATTTTTGCTGTTAAATACAGACCTTCACTTTACAGTTCGTATACTTTGTCATGTGGAACAAATGGGAAAAACTTAAGGGAGTGCTTATTTATCATTATCAAAGCGGTGTAAGGTAATCTTCCTCTCGCAGTCTTTTTATAAGCCCGTGAGTCATTTACAGACAGTGGACTGAGACATAAATCTGTATGAAATGGTTACGGAGATAGATGTCATTAGCGAGGTGTATAGAGTATCTGTATTTTTATTCTTTGCTTCATAATTACCACCGCCTGAGATGTGCCCGCTGTCATTAAAATGATTATTTTACAATGCAGCCAGCACGGCCTGCCAAAACTGTAAAAACATCTGTGGCTGTGAGGCTGAGAAGCAGAACCTAGAGGAAAAACTGAAGTGTGCGAAAAATGAAGGCTAACATCTTTATTGGCTGTTAAACAAATGCCAGTTGCCTGGCTGTCCTGACGATCTTTTGGCTCCAGTAGTTTCATGCTCTAGCTCACAACTGTCCTTCTTTTGGATGGATGGTCCCTCTTCTGGAAGAAGATCCAAATATATTCCAAACACAAACAAAAAGGCCTTTACTATAGACACCTTGAAGAGACTTAAAGCAACATAAATAGCCATACTATTCAAGGAAACAAACACATATATACTGTAGAAGTAGATAAATACTTGTTCTACTTACATAACATATGTATTGCACTGTCAACGTTTTGATTTCAGTGAATTTTATATAGTAAATAAAGAGAAAATAGTTTCAGGCATTTTCCATCTTTACTGCCTCTGACTGAAGCCAATCTCGATGTCATTTCCTCCCTTACTATTTATTTCTACTAGAAACTGCACTGTCATATCCAGCTTGCTTTGTAAACACATGTGAACACAGCACAGATCATATTTCAGCATCTTTTCTGCAGAGTAGTGAAGTGTATTTCCCTTTTCAGCCTCAGCCTATCACACTTCTTCACACAAGTTCCTCTTAAGGAGAAAAAAATTCTGAAGAACTTCATTATCTCTGTATTGATTGGCTGATCAATGTATTCTCAATTTGTTGCCTCTTATTCTTCATAGTGCAGAAGAGCGAAGATTGTAAAGGCTAACATGATCAGAAATATCTGATGTAAGGCCAGCTTTAAGGGAATCGGAAATCAGAGGGATATAGGTTACCATTTTGTCTCCCTTATAATTAATGCCGGTTGCCTGGCTGTCATACTGAGCTTTAGGCATTAGTTGTTTTTGAGTCACTCACCTGCAACAAGCATGCAGCCAGTGGAGTCAGAACAGAGTCAAAGGATCCAATCTACATTCTGAGCTAGAGACTTATGACATTAGAGGCAGAGCATTAGCTCAGAAGCCAAGCAACTGGCATTATTTATTAAAGAATGAAGATGGCAGCCTCTGTATTCCACCCTTTAGGTTCTCTTTAACCACTTAAGGACCGGGCCAATTCTGGCAGATCTGTGCTGGGTGGGCTCTCCAGCCCACAGCACAGATCCTGTTGCAGGCAGGCCGATCAGACTTCCCCCCTTTTTTCCCCACTAGGGGGATATCCTGCTGGGGGGGTCTGATCGCAGCCGGCTATATGCGTTTAGCGGGGGGGCTCCTCAAAGCCCCCCTCCGCAGCGATTCCCAGCCTCCCTTTCTTTCCCTCCCTCCCCTCCTCTCTCTGGGCGGCACATGATGGTGATCCGTCCTGCGCCTCCTAGGATAGGCTTCAGCCAATCAGAGGCCGGGGATTGACGATCTCCTTTACGGCGCTGCTGCGCAAGCAGCGCCGTAGGATGTAAACACAGGGGATTTCTTCCCCACGTGTTTACATTTCGCCTGCGAGCCGCGATCGAGACACCCTCTGTGGACTGACATGGAAATGTAATTCCACTTACGACCTGCCGCCGCCTATCGGCGTTAGGCAGTCGTTAAGTGGTTTTAAAGGGTTATTTAAGCAAAACCAAAAACAGCAGTTTAAAGGACACCCGAGATGAAAATAAACTCAAGAAATAAACAATTGTATCTATCCTCCTTCTCCTAACAATGACTTTTTAAGATATTACACAATTTTATTTTATACTAGTTGCCCTAGTATGTATTTTGCTGGTGTTAGCTCCGCCCACTTTTTCTAAACCAAAACACAGTTACTCAATTACTCAATGATCTAGTTTGTGAGCTTTTGTGGTCTTTGGCATCAATAATTTGCATTGAAATGAAACAAATCTGACTGGCTGTGGCTCCACTCCCTTTTCTGAATTTGAATCCCAGTCACCCAGTGACTAAATGTGCAAAGTGTGAGAACCCTACCATTAACAGTGTAAGGATGGCTGCAGTTTACATTTTCCCAGGGAAATTTGTATTTGTCTCTACCCACCGATGACCCGGCATTGCCCATGTATGTATTTGGCTGGTGTTGGCTGCACCCACTTTTTTAACCCTAACACACAATTGCTCAATTACTCAATGACCAAGTTTGTTAGCTTTGCGATCTTTGGCATCAATAATTTTCATTGAAATGAAACAAATCTGATTGACTGTGGCTCCACCCCCTTTCTCAATTTGAATCCCAGTCACCCAATGACCAACTGTACCAGGTTTGAGGCTTGTGCTATTAACAGTGCAAGAATGGTAGCAATAAAATCTTCCCCTTGAAAATCAATAGGTGAATTTTGATTGGCTTTTGTAGATTCCACCCACTTTTCTGAATATTAATCCTAGTCACCCAGTGACCAACTGTGTAAAGTTTGAGAACCCTACCATTAACAGTGTGAGAATCACTGCAGTTTACATTTTACCAGTGAAATTTGTATTTGTCTCTGCCCACTTTTTGGTTATGGGAATAAAAAGTATCCTATATGTTATTCCAGGTAATGTACTATGTGTGTGCCAAATTTCATTCAAATCCGCTCAGCCATTTTTGTGTGATCGAGTAACAAACATCCAAACATCTAACCATCCAAACATCCACATTTTCCCATTTATAGTATTAGTAGAATTTAAATCTACTTTTTTAGTGTTTAATGTTTTATTGTTTTTGGCTTTTGCTCAATAACACATTCATTGAAGTATTCCAGAGCTAAAATCTATGAACTATTGACCCGTTTTATCTCTTTCCTGCTCTCAGAAGCCATTTTCTGCTAGGAAAGTGTTTTATAGTTGTAATTTCTTGTCAGTGAGGGTCACACTGTAGTCTGACCGAGTCCTGACTCAAACAGGAACTGCCACTTACATACCTGATGTTTAACACGTTCAGGCAGAAAAAGAAAAAAAGGAACACAGCATAGTTATTTGTGTGCTAGGCACTGCACATACACATGTCTATCTCATTATGTCGCACGTCACCTCGGGTTTCCTTTAACTTACCTGGGGCTTTTAGCAGCCTCCCTGGAGTCCTCATGTGCCTGTGCCGTCCTTCCGAGACCTTCCAGCACATGCTCAGAACACTGCCGTACACGGGGACGCGGTAAGGAGGCACATGGCTGGCCAGCTTTGAGGGGTCGCCGCTGCTGGCCGGAGGGTCTTGAAAGGAGGAAGCAGGATAACTCCAGGGGCTGCAAGAAGCTCTACATAAGTTAAACTGCTTTTTTTTATACCTCTTTAGATTTCCTTTAATTCATACCATTTAAAATTGTATGATGGAAAAATAAATGTTGGCTTCGAAATGATTCCGTGAATAACCGGAATATAAATGAAATAAAACAATATATCTAAAACAATATTTAAAATTACATTATACAATTCCTCTAAAAAGGAAATCATAGCATGTCCAGAAAGCTTGTCCTCCCGTCCCCGCACCATTCTGGAGGAGTGAGCAGACCTGTTTTCCATGTAAATGAACTGTTAGCTTAAAAAAATAGGATTTCATGAATGTAAAAAGGTTTGCCAACACCAGCAGCTGTTTCCCACAATGTTTCAAAATACGTGGAGGAAATGGAATGACAGGTCTGCCTGACAAGTTGATAAATGGTGTTACAACATATACAATGACTGCACAAATCATATGTATCTTGTCAGAAATGCTTTGGTTTATGGAAAACAAGGATACATGAGTAAACCTTTCAAATTTGTCTCTTTTTATTGGAGTTTTCACAGTCACAATATAAATATATTAACAATAGAAGTATTCTGTACCTGCTGCGTTGAATTTCCATGAAATCACTAACAAAAATACGAATAAAGAAATGAATTGACGGCAACTTTTATCTTTTCTATATTCTATTTAAATTGGGTATCATTGTAGAAGATGGTTTATTAGTAATCTAGACCAGTGTAAACCGTTTTCCATTTTTCTGACTGAGGGTGCAACCATGCCTCGTTCCATTTGACATTTTGAATGTGTCCGATAGGCCACCATCAACTGTAACCATATCTGCTGGCAAAGAATGCATCTCAGCATATGGGATCCTTCTCAGCTCCAGATTGTTGAGGAGGAGAGTTATAGGGATAAGCAAGCAAAATTTGAGTAAAATTCTCGTTAGATCTGCAACCAATTTCACCATGAAGTCACGCAAGGTGAAAACAAGGATGTCCCATAAAAAAATGGAAATGGAACTAAAATGATTGTAAATAGAATTAAAACCTTAGTACGATTTTCGATCAATCTTAGCCCTTAATAGCAATAGGTCATGTAGTGTTATTTCTGATTTTCTTGGTTAAAGGAATACTATCAATGCCCAAGTGTTCTAAAATGACAATATACAAATAATGTCTAAGTAGCTGTGTAAACATTTTCCTTATTTTCATGTTAAATATCAGAGGCAAAAGCTGTAATTCATTGTGTGTAGATTTTAGCTATGTTTGGAATGTCTCATTTGCAGCTGAATCTCTGCAGTCTGACATGCTAAGACCAGTGTAATGTTGAAGCAGAGTTATGAAAACAAAAGCCTATAAGGTTTCACATGCACACAATTACAAATGTTTATCTTGCACATAAGATACATTTCTTCTGCTCTCTGTGAGAGAAAGCTCTGCCTGTCTCTGACTGAGCTCTCTGCACACACAGAGTTAATAGATGCACTGTGAGGGAATCCCCCCTCCCTCATGGCTCACTCTGGCATCAGATTACTGCAGACTGCCCTCAGAAAAGTGTGAAAGGAATTAGATAACCGTAAACAAAGAGATAATGATTCAAATATATACACCAGTACTTAGCAGCACTTCTCAAACATTCCCTATCTCAATTGAAAAAAAAAACATGTTAATTGATAGTGTCACATTAAGAAGAATTATGTAGGGACAAATAATAGTCTTGAAATGCATTTAGAATCTTCTGCAATGTAATTTCTGTATTGCCTTGAGTGCCTTTACCCCATTAGACACAGTTGGCATTGCTTGTTTTCCTAATTGATCTAGTTAGTAGCTTGCAGTGGCATAGGGATCACCATAGCAGCCATGGTGGCTGCTGTGGGGCCCATAGCAAAGGGGAGCCCATTGTGAGTGGTCAGTGGCGATAAGGATGTGTGAGGTGGGCCTCGTGGAGACCCTTAGCAGGCCCTGCGAGATGCAGTATAGGTAGCCACATATGAACAATCTTGAGTGTTGGAGAGATGTGACTCACATATCCAGCCACCACTGCAATCTGTTACATCCAGTTGCCCTTGTCTCCATGACTACAGCGCTCCCTCTCATGGCATGCCTCATCGATTTTTGTTGAGGGGGGGGCAACCAAAATCCTGCCATGGGCCGTCATGACTTTTTAGCCACACCCCTGGTAGCTTGGCATGGCAATTTTAACATTGCTTTGTGAATATGCCCAATTATTTTTAACTGTCCGCTCGTTCTTAACCTAAATCTGTCCTTAAGTCTGGACAGCCACCTTTGACCCCATTTTAAATGCAGAGTAAAAACAGCAGAAGGTAAATAGAGGACATCTCACCTGATCCCCGGCAGTAGAAGGTCCCATCGTGGTGCCCGGAAGCTGCGCGGCCCGTCCTCTCGCTCCGTCCACTGTTCCCCGGCGGCTTCACATGCGTCGCATAATGCTGCATTAGCAGGCGCCACCACTAGGGGCTTCTCCTGATTGCGTCATTATGTGACACATAAGAAGCCGCCGGGGAACAGTGGACGGAGCGAGAGGACGTGCTGCGCAGCTTCCGGGCACCACGATGGGTCTCACTACTGCCGAGGATCAGGTGAGACGTCCTCTATTTATCTTCCGCTGCATTTACTCTGCATTTAAAATGGCGCAGAAGAGGTAGCCCCCGGCGGCGTGACATCATTGCGACAGGGCGGAGCTATGGCCACGGCGTTCGTATCGGCGGGTCGTTCGTAAGTCGGGCGTTCGTAAACCGGGGACTACCTGTATAGCTAAACTGCCTTAAACAGTGCCTGTTAAAGCTCCAGCCAAATACCTGATTAATGAGAAACTAGTGAAAATGATGTCACATAATGAATAAAATTGCTTTTTTTTTTTAATTTGACAATATTAATTTAATAATAAATTAGTCAGTGTTTGTCCTGCCCATTGTAAAACCTTTCCTCTCCTTTATTTTCTGGCAGCATCTTTAGTCCTGGCAGGTAGTCTCTGTGGAATGTTCTTTAACTGAGAGTTCTATGCACATTTCTTTAATCACTGCTGAACCTTTACCTTCCTCTGCCCCCCCCCCTCCACCACCACCACCACTTTGATGTCTCCTTAGGGATAACGGATGATTGCCAAGTGCAACTGGTAACGCCGTAGTATGGCAGCCTCAGCTCATGGCTTTCGGACATTTCCCCCTCGTCCTTTCAGAACATGTATGAGCCAAAACCAATTCCAGGTACTGAGGTACAATTCCAACCTTTGTACTTGGCAAAATAATTCAGATTCTACTTCTGATTCTGGCAGCATATTTAGTCCTGGCAGGTAATCTCTGCGGAATGCTCGTTTACTGAGAGTTCTATGCACAGAGGGAGATACGGATTGTTTGGCAGTTGGAAACAGCCATTATTTCCCACAATGCAATGAAGTTCACAGACAGAAAGACCATGGTCCTGAGGGGTTTCACTATAATATCAGCCACAAAGACCCCTAATGATCCATTTTTAGGCATGTCTCATCCAAAACCCCTCTTTTGCTGGCGTTCCCCTTGGCACTTAACAAGCTTGATCACATGGTGGTAAACTGCCTAAAAAAACACTATTTAAAATTCCATAAAAATATGGTCACTTTTTTGTATTTGACAAGGCGAGTGAAGGTAGCCTTCAGCTGAGTGAATTAAGCTCATTTTACAATCATCTTTGCGGGGTGGGTTTGCTTTAAGGTACCTCCGAATTTGTTCATTAATTATTTTGAGTCTCTGATTAATTGCATGAATAGACATATTTTATTATATCTGCTAATCGCGTTAGCTCTCCACCTTTCATCTCCCAATCCAAGCACTCTGTAACGCCGACAACTTCTAAATAATGAATTCCGCAGATAAAAAAAAAATGACGTCTTTTACAGGACCCAAAGCATGCCCCCTGTTGGGAAACAAAGCATTGTTTGGGCATTTGATAGTGGACCACATGCTGCTCTATAACATAAGCATATCACTGTGGTTCCTGGCAGCTGTTACACTGTCCTTTACCGCTGTCTTAAATTTCAATAACCTCATGCCCACTAGGTATGAAAAATACATACCCTGCCGTTGGCATTTCTTAATTTTTAATGGGTTTGAAAGATGGGCTATTGAGAGGGCTGTGCGTTTCCGGAGGGGGCTCAGTCTTAATAGAGAGGGCTCAGTTTATCAAAGTGTCGCAAATTCATTTGATCGTCGCTACGGAAGGGGCAGGAGGGGGGGACGCGTCCCCTGTGGGAGTGACAGGCTGTGCTCTTGCTGCTAGCACCCACTTGTAAAATAAATTATGCATGATGAATTTGTAGTGTGCTGTATTCCCAGCACGCTGGCTTCCTAATTATGAGCACTGCACAGCAAATATATCCTCATTATGTTCAGGAAATCTGTATTGTGTTAGCACAAGGACACAGTGTGGCTTTAACCCCCTCCGCCTCTATGAGCAAACATGATGCGTAATGGAATGTGTCAGGATGCAGGGGCTGTCATGTCTCCGCAAGATGTTTTTTTTTTTTTTTGCATGATTGTCACAAGAACAAGCCAGTGTCGATCCATTTAATTCTAACTGAGAAGATTGCTTTGATGTTCCCGTGGTTATAGATAGGACCATTTTGCTTAAAGCTTGCAGGAACTTTGCTAGGATTATATATATATGACATCTTTTCTGTTTTCTCAGACTTATACAGGTACTCAGCTGCAGAACCCTATTCCTCCAATGTAGACATTGATGAGCTTATGAAATGGGTGATAAATAAATCATTTGTTATGTATATGGTCAGGAGCCCCAGGAGTAAAGATACCTGCCACTTTCCACATCATAACCAGTCATGGCTCTAGGCATCAATCTTCTCCGAGGGATTCAGGCTGAGCTTTCCTCCTTCCAGCCTACACAGCAGAACGATGAAATCTAAAAAGCAATAGCAGTTATACTCACGGAGCCTGGTGCCAGCACAGCAAAACACAATTGCTTAAGGGCTTTGGGATACTTACCTCGGGAGGGGGAAGCCTTTGAATCCTGGCCAGGCTTCCTCATATTTGTACTGTTTACCGCCCAAAGCCACTGTCAGCAGTAGCTGCCCCCTTCAGTATAGATAGCCAGATGACCCCCTCCAGTAAAGGTAGCCTGTTGACAGTGTTAAATACTATTCCCCCTTCAAGCCATAGCAACTTGGAGGGAGAAGTACTTTGGGGTGCGGCGATCATTGTAATCCCGAATTACACTTATGTGGGGTACAGACTAAAGCATTGCAGCTATAGCCGCACTGTCATCTGGCGATACACACTTCCGTGCATGCAGAGGCGTAACAATAGACCCTGCAAGGGATGCCTCCGCAGGGGGGCCCAGTGATGTCTAGTTACGCCCCTGCGTGCATGCACCCAGATGACCTGATAAGAGATTCGAGATAAGCATCCCTGTTATTCTAATGAGTGTAGGCATTTTCTAAGAGACCTTTATGTATTTGTAGTGTAAAATGTGTCTCAGTCAATACACAGTAATTTATTCTATTCTTTTTAGCACTCATATAGGTCTTCAAGGATATTTTTCCATGCTTCCCATTGTAATCAGCCACTTGCATGTTTCTCGAAGAATCTTCTTATTTTTCCTATAAGAGATGCTGCCTTCAGCCTTTGTCTTCTTCGTTTCTGCTAAACTAATGGAGATGTTGTGGCTGGGTTACTTCAAGAGTGGCAGGAAATTCAAAGACGCTATGCTTTTGAAACAAGCTTAGATGGTTGCAAATTGAAAAAGGAAAGCGGCATTTTAATAACATTAAATGACGGAGTTGTGCAGTACAGATCTATGTTTAGAAGCAAAATGGAAGGGAGGTCCTAGAAGGTCCCATAGACAGGAAGTAGGGGAAAAGCTACCCAGTGGGGAAACAAGCACCAGGGAGGACTTGGCAAATATAATAATTATTTGTTTGGCTGCCATTTTTATCCTTTTATTCAGTGTT
The DNA here is from genome assembly GCF_040937935.1 of Hyperolius riggenbachi. Classification (NCBI taxonomy): domain Eukaryota; kingdom Metazoa; phylum Chordata; class Amphibia; order Anura; family Hyperoliidae; genus Hyperolius; species Hyperolius riggenbachi. The sequence continues at coordinate 115,544,927 of NC_090648.1, read as the reverse complement.
TTAGAGTCAATGACTAGAAACTAGTATACAGCGACAAACTCACTGATGTGCATAACTGGTTACAGTGACATATCTTTATACAGGTAGTCTATCAGGATTAAAGGCGCTCACGCTCATGACCAACAGCATTTCAGACACTTTTATTGACCTGATAAAGTGAGCCGAGACCTGTGAAATGCGTTGTCTATTGTGCATGGGTAAATACGGTTTTCCTTTAATTATTGCTTTTGAGAAGGTAAGACATTACACTACTCACCTATGTAGTAGCTTTCGTTTTTGTCTATCATCAAGAGCGCCTCCACCAGTGTTTTTAGCATAGTCTACCAGAATGACTGCCAAAACCAAACATTAATTAGGAGGTCAAAAATAACTACTTATATATTTATTCCAGGCCCACCAGCAGCTAAGTCTATATACCTCAGGCACTTGCAAAAGTCTTTTTATACACACAATATACTACTAATTAAAGGAAAACTACCAAAGGTTGTGATGTTGCCTGAACCCCTTTTATGAAAATTAGCCACTTAGTAATGAGTGGTAATTGCAGTTAAATCTTTTTTTTTATCCTCTGTTCTGTCGGCGTTATACATCAGCAAATTATATCCTCACAGGGTACACCGTTATGTGAAGAGGTGCATGTGTGGCAGAATCTAAATATTGCTCCCCCATCCACCACTGGCAGAAGGTCATGTAACCATGGCAATAAAAGTGTGGGGAGCAAAAGACAGCCTTTCTCAGTCCTTCTCTGCATGGTACTGCACATGATTGCGCCGAGGTGCCTGTCATTGTCTACATAGCAATGGGAAACAGCTTTTTCTATGCTGCCAGAGGTTGGAGGATAATTGAATGGCAGGGACATATTCAAGTGCATTAGGTGCTGCCGGCAGCCTATGTGTATTAGTTACATATGTAAAGTTGAAACAAGGCATAGGGCACAGGGTGAGCTTAGGATATTGCAGCTCCCAATGCAGTTTAGTTAGGAGGGGGATGAATGAGAGGGAATTTCCTGCATGTTGGTGCCCCCTGCTGGTCATACAGCCCTTGTCTACATGCGACTGAAGCCCTCTCCAGCATATGGCCGAATTGCTCAGCCTCTGCTTAATTAAGTTTTGCAGACTAGGTTTAATTTATTTGCACTTCTTATTAGCTGACTGGCAGTTTTGTAAACTATATATAAGTGGCAGTGTGCTGTCTGGGAGTGGGCATTTATCTTGTGTGTGGTAAGTGAGGGGGTAATGAGGGTGAGTTCCTGGTGGTGGCAGCTCCGGGGCTCTCCTGCGTTCCCTCATTGTGTTGCATGTGGGTTAGGGGGTTACCGAAGTGGTGGCAGTGCTTGGGGCCCTCACCTGTCATGTGCACTAGTGTTTGCATATGAGGTTAGGATAAGACCAAGTGGGGAATAGAGGAGAAGGGTAGAGTCAACAGAAGTAAGGCAGAGTCAAAGGACATCAGAATATCTGGTTTATGCTTGGTCATTTGCTACTTTGCTCTTAGTTCTTGGAATCAAAAACATTTCCAACAGAGACTTAAGCTACATACACATGCTGGGTGAAACTTAGCCAAGGGGGCTGATTACAACTGTATCTGCCAAGAGTCTAGCTGCCTAAGAGCATTGTTCTTCCCAATGACCCCTCCCACTACATGACATCACTTGTGCATTACTACGTCAGATCTCCTTCCCCATCAAACCTCCCTGCCCCCCCCCCACCCCCACCACCACCACCACCCATAGCAACAGCACACATAACTGGCCTGTAGGCCAATGTTGCATCTATACAGCCTTGACCCTGCAACATTGCCCAAGGAATCGAGTCTTGAACCCGGCCAAATGACATGCCAGCATGTGTGTGCACACATTGAATATACGTGCAGACTTATAATGCTCACCACCCAATCTAACCATGTGTAGTGAAATTTGTAGAATATGGTGTGTCATGTAATATGATCATTCTCTGACTTCCTATGCCAGCCGTACTTGCTGGAATAACAATCTACCAAATAGATTTTCTTAGCCAATAACTATTATTTTTTTCACTCTGCAAGAGGTCTCCTGTCCCACCCCTTCAACCCAAATCAGCCTATTTATATGTAGATCTTCTAGGCGACAGCTCTCTGGTAGTTGGATTATGCCTCGCAGGTCCAACTACCATTTTAAATCTGTATGTAGATTAAGACCAATTTAGGAAGATGTTGATTGATTTTCTTATCTCAAAAGAGGGACATCTATATTGATCATGGGGAGAGAAATAACAGATCTCTGGAGGTAAAGTTATTAGAATAAATTACAATATTTAGATTAGCTCATTTAAATACATTTAAGGGAAGTCATTTATCCTAATGAATTAACCTCCCATTGATTTAAGGCTTTATCTCTAGACAACCAATCTAGATGTCTGCATTTGTGGTGGTTTAAGTCAATCAAGCCATAGTAAAGGACTCTTCCCCCTCTCTCCTTTCATCACTGATGAAATTATTTTGAAGACCTAACGAAGATTAGAGCATACTGGGTAATATGAAACATCAGGAATGCAATTTTATCACAATTTCTGTCTGAATAAAATTTAAGTGGATTACTAAAAATAAATTGGTCTTGCGTGATGTATTTGCAAGTGTTTTTTTCTGCTCATCTAGCTGAATTTCTTTCCAGATTTTATGAGAGTAATTTACTAAAAAAAATGCTTAACAAATGTATGATTCTAAATATGTGAAGAGGAAAAATATATGAAAATGTATTGCATATATAAAAATGTACTTTTACAGGGTCAATGTACATCTGCCTTCTGGATTCGTACACCTGGGCTTGTTTTACTAACACTGGAAAACATTGAGATGCAACAAATCTTCGGGAATCTGCACCGAAAGAAGGTAAAATGGCCACAGGCAGCACAAAGTAATTTTAGCAGTACATACTGCACTAATGTGCTGTATATTGCGTGGTTAGCATAACTAGCATTGCTAATGTAGCACACTCTACTAGGGATGCTCAGAAATGCCTATTTCCGATTCTGCTTAACTTTCGATTTCCGCCAACGCTGATTACCGATTCTGCAGATTTTCCAGTTTCCGAGTTCTGATTTCCAAAAGAGACTTTTTATGGTTTTTCCACATCCTCTGATTGGCCAAATTCTTCCAAGTTGACTCAGAGAATGCAGAATTTTACCTCAGTAATTGGAATACCACAGAAAGTTTAGGCCAATCACAAGACTCGGTATTATCCGAGTCTTGTGATCGGTCTAAGATTACCGCAGCAATCCGATTTTTACAGAAAAATTCTGTATTCTCTGATTGGTCCTGTGCTTCTGCATTCTCTGAGTGGTACAGCGATGCGCAAGATGTCAGCGCTATATAAATGTTTCTTTTGTTAATACATAAAAAAACACAGCCTGCCAGCACTGATCAGGCGCTGGCAGGCTGATCGCCATGCCCCTCTGTTTACAGTGATGAGAGCTTGCGTCCGTGCGAGTGTGAGCTCCCATCAAATTTCACTCCTTGCTAGATGATGCCATATGGCGACGCTGAGGAACAACTGAGCCTCTCTGCTGCCGCCAAGCTGCGGTTGGCAAGAGGTTAATGAATGTGTCAGCTTGGGACCGCAGACTATTACAGTTGACTATTTCACTAACCCTTTTAGCAATCCTTGTTAAAGAGGAGCTCCAGTGAAAATAATGTAGTAAAAAGAAGTGCTTAATTTTTTACCATAATTATGGATAAATGATTTAGTCAGTGTTTGCTCATTGTAAAATCTTTCCTCTCCCAGATTCACATTCTGACATTTATTACATGGTGACATTTTTACTGTGGGCAGGTTATGTAGCTGCTCCTAGCTGTTTTGGCTGTTAGAGACAGCTGTAAACAGCTAATTCCTGTCTGTGAACATTGTTACATTGTGGCAGTTTGCCCAGAGTACCGCGGTACTCAGAGCTTCTTGTGGGAGGGGTTTCAGCACAAAATCAGTCATACAGCGCCCCCTGATGGTCTGTTTGTGAAAATCATTATATTTCTCATGTAAAAGGGGGTATCAGCTACTAATTGGAATAAAGTTCAGTTCTAGGTTGGAGTTTCTCTTTAAGTTCTTGGGCCCACATGCAATTAACTTTTTCTCATGTGTTTTTTCCTAGGAGATAATTTTGCAATTAAAAGAGTACTAAAAAGTAAGTGAGACAGTTCTATAAAAATTATTTTGAGTATTTGCTGGTGGTTTAAAAGGCCTTTTATTCACAAAATGTAAAAATATCACCTATAAGAAAACTCAGGAGAAAAAGTTAATTGCATATCGGCCCTAATTTTCTATGACCCAAGTGTGGGTTAAAAACCTTTGTCACTTAATAGCAGAGGATCCAAGGGCAAAGCTAAGGGCAATTGGACCTTGCATTGCAGGACAGCAGGGCAATTGGTAAATTTCAAAAGGGGATAGCAATGGCAGCCACAATACTCCTCTCAGTTTAAGTTACCTAAAATACCCTTTTATACTTGCATTGAAAACCTATGTTGCATTATCCTTTTTATAGCAAGCAAGGCAATGGAGCCTAGCACACTTAACGTGTCCCATTGCACAGGAAGCAACCGATCTGCCTCCAAGCTGATGTAGGGGCAACAGCACGTTACTGCCGATGCCGGACTTCCCTGGTGGCAGAAGAAATGTGCAACACAAACCTTTTAAAAAGGTTGGTGGCGCTGTTGTGGTGTGCATGTGCAGAACAACGGAATACGACAGGGATTCCCAGGAATCCCAGTGATGTACTTCCTGTCCAGCAGGGAGTACGTCACTGGACAAGGGGCGGCGGGAGGCTTGCACATGCACACCACAACAGCGCCACCAACTTTTTTAAAAGGTTTGTGTTGCACATTGCGTTTTTGCTAGCGTTTTGCTCTGGAGATTTTTGGCGATTAACGCCAAAAAATCGCCATTCACACTTGGCAATTTTTCGCGATCGCGATTAGCGCTTCTATAGCACTAAAACGCGCTCACCGGGAAATTGCCTGAAAATGGTGCAGGATACAAATTTGCGTTTGGCGATTTGCGTTAATTGCCAGTGATTACGCAAATCACCCAAGTAAGAACGGGCCCATAGGGGTATTATGGCACTAGCGCTTTAAAAAGCGCTACCGCTTGAGCGTTTTGCCAAAATTGCCGGCAAAACACTCAAGTGAGAATGGGCCCTCAATGTGTAAAACCGGCCTAAATGTAATATTTTATGATCCTCATTTTCTAATTAATATAATGTTTACTGATCACGTTTACTGATCACAAGCATTGCTCTCTTGATAGTTGATACATTGATGCTAAAAAAAAAGATCTTACAATGCTTCTTAGGTGGATCTTTCAGAGATTGTAATATCTTCCTGTGCACAGCTAACCTTGTGCAAAACAATGAAACCGAGTTTAGCTTAGAGAGGGACCAGTCCCATTGCTTCCATCCTGACGAACTGAAACAAGGAAGCAACCTCAATGAGATAGTAAAAGATGAAGATGTCATTAAAACAGCTTTACTCTACTTTATAGCATAGCTAACAAATGACATTTAAATGGCATTGAACAACAGTGTGAACCAGCTCCTTGGAGAGTTTTATTATTTTTCTGCAAACCTCATTAGTACATTTCTTATAAAATTAAAAAAAAGATTGAAATAAACTTTTGTGAAACTGATGCATCTGGCCCCCAGGAGGGCTCACTAAAGAGCTCAGAGTGCGCAGATATATGCTTGCCTAGGCACGTATATATGTTATGGTGACAGAGTGCAGAACTCTGCATGGATTAATCATTAATACACAATATAATATTTAATTAATGTTTATATGTTTGAGGATGATTTCACTGATTACTTGTAGACACTTTAGACTTCCTAACACAGACGCATCAACTATGAGCAAACCATTTTCCAGCTGTAAACCTCTTACACTCTCTTTATGGCGTTTTTCATAAATTGCTTCTATGCATATTTATTAAACAAGAAATAAGCATTACTACAATTCTCCAGGATGTCTTTTGGTTGTACTGGAGTCTCTTGGGTGTTTAAAGTGTTATGCAATTCAAAAATTACATTTTTGCTCTAAACATTAAACACAGAAAAAAAAAAAAAAAAAAAAAAACATTTTAAGACCTAATATTAGATCTCTAAATGGCATAATTACACCTCACTAAAGCTTAATGATAACATTACTTCCTGTAGAAAAAATTATCAGATTGTCCTGTAATTAATTAGTTGCAAATAAACAGGATAAAGTGTTGTGCTTAGATTGCCAGCCCCTCTGAGGGACAGTGACTATATACATTTATAAAACGCTGTGGAAGCTGTAAGTGTTATATAAATACTAAATAATAAAAATACTATAATCTTATGTTGAACGTATCTTAATAACAATCTGCAGTGGGAATAATAATTTTTTTATTCTCTCTCTGATAAATTTTTAAGTCTGCAAAGAAATTAACAGTTTGTAATATTTATGGTTGTTTCATCTTAAAGGGGAACTTCAGCCTAAACAAACATACTGTTATCAAGTTACATTAGTTATGTTAATTAGAATAGATAGGTAATATAATCTCTTACCCACCCTGTTTTAAAAGAACAGGCAAATGTTTTTGATTCATGGGGGCTGCCATCTTTGTCATGGGGGCAGCCATCTTTTTGGTGGAAAGGAGATGACAAGGAGCAGGAGACACAGTTCCAACTGTCCTGTGTCCTGATTACCCCTCCCAGCTGCACACGCTAGACTTCAAATTGTCAAATTCAAAATGTTAAAAAAAAAATTGCACCAAAACAGCAGAACGAGAACAACAACATCAGAAATCCCATCATGCTTTGCACAGCATCAGGGGAAAAAAAGCCCGGGCAGTTTTCTTCTGTGCAGCTAAAAATGAGGCTTGTATAAGAGAAACAAAGTTCTGATGCTGTGAAACTGTTAAAGAAACACCAGGCCTTTTCAGTGCTGCTGAGTCGATTTTTAGTACGAAGGTTCACTTTAATTTAAAAAGACAAAATATTAACCAAAATTCTGGAGACAAACATATTACATAAAAGTTATACATTATTTTGCATGTTACTGTGTGAAATGAGTATTTGATCCCCTACAGCTCAACAAATTGGTTATGTGCTCATGTGGCAAACAGATTACAATCAATTTACAGATTTACAGTTACAGATATTTCATATCTCAACTCGGGAAGTATGTAAAGCACACCTCTCCCCAGAATTAAGTCTAGTAAGCTTTATGTGCACTTCCTGCATCTATAATGTTTAACCAGTATTTAGTGACTATCCCCCATAGACTACCCAACAGAGCCTTTTACATCCTCTACCTTCCAGATGCTAACCCATTAATGGGCCATGTCCATGAACTTATACAATTCTGCATTGCCCAGTAACATTAATTTTGGCCAGAGAAGCCCATCCTTGATCAATAATCATCCACAAGTTCCTATCACAGCATGTCTACATACAATAAAGTCTTTTATTACAAATAGTAAACAGCACGCCATCATATGACTACATTAATCTTTCCAGAAAGGCATTTAGGTTACGATGCATATTTAGGGCTTTTGGTGTCAGTGGTTCCGGAGGGGTCCAAAAACCTCCTAAACCGCCAAAAAGTAAACCTTAAAAATACATTGAACCCTATTCAGTAAATATTGGCACGGGGAATGCCCTACGTAGAGTGTGCTGCACAATTAACACAACCTTTATTAGACAAGACAACATTTATATTTTCTCCCGCCAGACACAAAATGCCAGACCTGCAGCCACTAGGATGCGCTCTAAAGGCAGTAGCAGTGTTATGGAGTCTTGCCCAAGGTCTCCTACTGAATAGGTCCTGGCTTACTGAACAGTAAGAGCTGAGATTCAAACCCTGGTCTCCTGTGTGAGAGGCAGAGCACTTGACCAGTACACTACCCACTACTAAGTAGCGTATCACCTGGGTAATGCAGGCTGCGCTAATTGCGCAACCAATGCTACTTAGTGTAAGTAATGGAAAAATTGTTGTGTGCCTTCGTCGCACTACAACTTTAGAAATGTTTACTGAATGTGGTCCTCTCTCTTTCTTTCTTCCTCTAAAATGTCCCATTTCCCTGAAATCCCTGGTCCTTCACTCCAGAGCAATGGTAATGGGAACATCAGCAATGGATTTGCAATGGTACTTTAGAAAGAAGCAGGTGTACCTGGAAGAAGTGGTATTGGTATAGGACTCTCCTTATTTTGGCTTAATGAGCAGCAAGGAGGGAGATTTATGAATCAAGCTGATCAATTACGGCAAGTCCGTAGTTGACTGCTCCAGTTTTGGGATGTGTGCTGTATGGCAGAGTTGATATATATTCCCCAATGTATTCCTTGGTGTGCTCTCTGTGGCATCATCCATGGACACATATGTGCTCTGTTTTACTGATTTCAGCCAGAACCGGTTTACTTATTACCTTTCTCTCATTTAACAAGAGGAAGACGCAAACAGAAAGTGGGCTAACATACATCAAAATAAATGACTTGGCATTTGAATTCAACAGAGCTATCTACTTTATCCCAACAGCAAACAGATTTACTTAAAGCTCCGACAACCGAGTGAAGTTAATAGCGTAGATTAATCTTAAATGCGCCAGAAGAGTTCAGTAATATATTGTCCTTGTGTTGTACTTAGGTGTTTGTGTGACAGCACATTACTGGCACATACTGTAAAGTGCTAATAGCAAGCAGTCTAACATATAACCTGCAGCGTGTATGTGCAGGCTGGATAGGCAGCGTGAAGAAGGCTGTCTGAATGTCTTGTGCTATCACGGCCTTGCATGAATTCCTGTGTCCTACTTATCCCTTCTCACCCTTGCTAAGTTTACCACTTAAGTACCAGCGGTCTCTGCCCCTTTAAGGACCAGAGACTGCTGGTACCAGAAACGGCGGAACACTAAAGAATAACGTAGAATCACCGCACATACCCACTGCAATTGCCGTCACCGCTGCACGTTAGGAACTTGGGCCATCCACTCTGCCGTCTCTATGATGGCAGAGTTCCTGTGAGCCAGTCAGGAGCTGCTCTCATTGGCTCCTGACCCTGCCTAATAAATGTAAGCCAATGGGAGCTGCTTACGTTGATAGACAGGGTCAGGAGCCAATGAAATCGGCTCCTGACCCGCTCACAAGGCTCTGCCGTTATAGAGACAGCAGAGCGAGTGAGCTGCGGTGGGGAGACAGCGTTGAGATCGTCGGGAGTGATGAAACTGGTGATAACGCACAGCGTCGGTGTATTGAAATCTACGCCCTGGCAGCCAGATCGTTATCAAAACAGGGCATAGATTTCAATTAACAAGGTCTTAAAGTAGTTAATACAGATGCCCATTTATAGGTCTATTTCTTTTCCTTTGCTGTTCCCCATATATCCATTTTAAAAGACCATGACGAAACAGCGCAAAACATTGGAGGGAAATTTGGCAGCACCATGCGCCACCATAGGTAGTATTGTGAATTACGGCTATAGCGGCACTCAGACAGTAATTTGGACAGCATCACAAGACAGAGCCCAGATTACTTTAAAAACAACAAAATTCGACTACCAGCAATAGCTGGCAGCCAAATGATGTCTTTCCAAGCCAGTATGTAAAACAGTAAGGAGTTTGTAAGCAAGGCTGCCTGTGGAGCTGTCTGGTTGCATGTGGAGTGCTCCCTCAGTGCCATAGCAATGTTATTTGTCTTGTCTTGACTCTTTTTGGAATGGTAGTAATTGGCTGTAAAGGATTTATTTCATTCAAGAACCTGAATCTAAATGAATATAATGAAAGCTTAGTGGAAATGTTTTGAAAATCTGGAATGGATAGATGGAAAGTATGAAACATACAAAAATCCAAAAATCAGGTATTGAACTGATTAATGGATATGTTAAGAAGATTGAATATATAACAGCATGGTGACATAGTGGTTAGCGCCCTCGCCTTGCAGCGCTGGGTCCCTGGTTCAAATCCTAGCCAGGTCAACATCTGCAAGGAGTTTGTATTTTCTCCCCGTGTCTGTGTGGGTTTTCTCTAAGCATTCTGGTTTCCTCCCACATCCAAAAAAATATACATAAGTTAATTGGCTTCCCCCTAAAATTGGCTCTAGACTACGATACATACACTACATGATACATACAATAGACATATGACTATGGTAGGGATTATATTGTGAGCTCCTTTGAGGGACAGTAAGTGACAAACCTATATATGCTCTGTAAAGAGCTGCGGAAAATGTCAAAATACTAAAAAATAATAATATAACAGAATGAGGTTGGGTGATTTAAAATAATATAGTAACAACACCAGTTAAAGCATATTATTTATCCATTACACTTGTTCTAGTCCACCCCTGATTTGTATGACCGATGCACACCGGTATGCATTACGAAGGTCGGGAACGCCACTGGAGCTTGGATCTGCTGAAGCTGTGGATCTAGCTGAAGAAGATGGAGGAGAGCATGATACTGGGGGGAAGCTAGGGAGCAGCCCACCAAAGTCCTAAAATCCCTATAAACTCATGGAACATCACATAGCCTGTGAATATCTTGGGCAGAGAAGTCAGAAATAGAGTGTGCGTGATATTGGTGGTGCTGTTTTGCCATCATTACCAGAGAACCTTGCTATGGTATTTTATGTGACGCCAATGCATGGCATGCTACACTGCTTATACACAAAACACATACATTTAAAAAAACCTGAACATCAGAGTTGCTCAACATTGTTAGGTTTACCTCACGACAGCCAAAGGAAAATAACGTAATATGAACTTGTTTTACATTCTAGTCTAAAATCTGGCATTGATTCCATTTCTATATTTATTGCTTACAGCACACTTACCCAACAAATCTTTTAGCACAAGGCTGCAATTAACTCTTTTGTAAAACCTACAAAACCCTTTTAAGTGATAATGGCCCCTTCGTCCTCAGCCAATGTGGCACAGAATACGTCTCAGAATAATATACCTACAAGAAAATTGTAGTCTACACACATCAGAGATTGTGTGTGCTTTGTGTGCCTTTCACTATATTATAATTATATTTTAATGTTCTGTGTCTGAGAAGCCATTATTATTTCAAATATGTTGGGAGATAAGTTCAGGGAAGACAGAAATATTGTAGAAAGGGTGACATTACTGTTCTGGGCAAAGTAAACATGGAACAAATTAATTAACATGGGTCTCATTCGCTTCAAAGCTGATTGTAAGTGGTTGGCAAATTGTCATTAGGATACAACATTGTTTATATATTTTTTAAAAAAATGTATCTGCTAAATAAATCTTCTTTTCTACCTGCCCTGAAGTAACATATTCCTCAGTAGCCGTGAACGTTGCCAATCAAGACATTGGCGTCAATTCATCAAGCATTACCGCATTCAGTAATGCTGAAAACAATTGACTTTACTGAGAACTTAGGAAAATGTCATTCATAGAGGCTGTTACCGCATGACAAGCAGAAATTACTGAGCAGTGAGGTAAATTACTGACTTGTGGTAAACACCTCAACAAATTTCAGTAAATGTCAATTCATGAAGGTTACAGCATGCGGTATAACACAGTAACATGTTCAATCACCACTGGCAGTTTTCCTCTGTCAGAAACAGTGTGGTACTCACAGAATTCACAGAAACAGAGACGGATTACCTATGACTGACAGGAGCAGAGCCAATAGAAACAGCCTCTGTCTCCTGCTTCTCCCTCTGATCAGATGTTGATAGGCTGTGCAGGCTTTTCCGGAGGCTCCAGCTTTTCTACCCCCAGGCAGCGAGCAGAAAGCTATCAGAATAAAACAGGTTTGTTTCCCCTCCCAACCTTTAACCGTTCAACCATTTAGGTATCTATTCGAAGATGTGAAGGAGCTAGTGGGGAAATCACCTAAGCATGGCATGCGTAATGTCCCCTGGAAGTTCATCTAAACATGGCAATTAAATAAAATGTTAAGAAAGACTAATAGACAGATTTAGAGTGAGCAGAGGCTGTATAACAAACATGTACAATACATCTAAAGGGACATTGGATGCCTCTTATTATTGTAATGCTTTCTCTACACGGAGGACAGCATGTAACAACACAGACAAATACACACTCTTCTGCTGTTACTGAACAGTTTTTTCGTCAATGCGCTTCGGTAAATTACCAAACTTCTACAGCCCCTGAGAAAATATTGATCAATTAGCAAAAAATTCCAGTAATTCCAGCCTGTTTATTTATTTTTTTAAAGTGCATAATGTATGACTTGCTACTGTACATAGGCAGTTCAACTGCCTTCAGTAAACGCACTTGCCTGTTAGAACTAACAAAGACTTAAAACAGATAAATCATGTGAATGGCAATTTAACTTATCCATTATTAAACAAAGGCAACAACTATGCTCCGTCATGGCATAGCAAACTGTAGCTAAAGATAGTTGTTGCTATTATTGGCTACTAATGGATCGATACAATTCCTTGAGGAGGAGATGGTGTCGCAGTGAGCAGCTCTGAAGGTCCTGCATGAGAGATAAGAGAATAGCCAGTATAGAGCAAGCCCCTGGATGCCCAAGAAGAGGAAAGGATTTTGAGAAGCAGAGGATAATAACAGCAGTACTCCTCCCACTCATCACCCCCCTACCCTCTTAATATGACAAGAATGCTGTAGAGAGCTGAGCAGCACACCTGTACACTTATCTTCTTGGCAGGGCCGGTTTAAGCAACAATGGGGCCCCAGGGCAAAATAAACCTGCCCCCCCCCCCCCCCCAACATATACCCCGGAACAAAAATCGGCATTAGGGGACCTTTTTTGCAGCTGGTATAGTCAGGGTGTGAAGTCCCAATCGGTCGGAGCTCCACATTCTGGCTATCCCAGCCTGCATGGGGGACAAGGGGTTAAAAAGTTTCAGGAGGGGGGACCCCACAATTTTCTTTTTAAATTCCCACACTCTAAAAATAAAAATAAAAAAATTGGGAAAATAGGAAAACATGCCAGGGATCTTCATACAGCCATATTGCGGCTGTATAGCGATCCCTGGCCAAAGCGCTGCGGCTGCGTATAGACCCCCTGGAAACCCCGTCAGGAAATTTATTGCGCTTTCGTTTGATGCATGTAAAATTACACTACCGTTAGGTTTGCTACTAAAAGTGACATTTACCGCATTTAAAAGTATACTTTTTTTCCTTCAAAACTTTAAAATCGATTTTCTCAAAAACTATAAGGTCTTTTTGAAAAATTGTTTTTTCCTCTTATTCCTAATGATCTCCTTAACATACCCTGCAAATTTAGGGTTTCTAGCATTTAAGGTGGATTTGCTATTAACCATTAAAGTCGGCAGGTTTTTAAATGTGTTTTTTTTTCCTTTGAAACTTTAAAATCAATTTTCTCAAAAACTATAAGGCCGATTTTGAAATTTTTTTTCCTCTTGTAGCCACTGGGGGCCCCTACAAGCTCTTGGGCCCTGGGGCAGCTGCCTCCTTTGCCTTAATGGTAGCGCCGGCCCTGCTTCTTGGGTAACATGCAACTTGATGTGATGATCATGAAAGATAGTTGTGGGTGGTATAAATGTAAATGTGAATGTAGCTTTAGACTGGCAGCATAGTGTTGTACCTTATTTTCCAGTCTGATAGCTGCTGTTGTGGGTTTTACAGGAGACAGAACCACATATTTATATTAACTTTATATAGAAATACATACGTAATATTTTCTTTCTTTAACCACTTAATGACAAGCTGACTTAACCACTTGAGGACCTAGGGCTTTCTACCCCTTAAGGACCGGCCACTTTTTTTCCATTCAGACCACTGCAGCTTTCACGGTTTATTGCTCGCTCATACAACCTACCACCTAAATGAATTTTGGCTCCTTTTCTTGTCACTAATAAAGCTTTCTTTTGATGCTATTTGATTGCTCCTGCGATTTTTACTTTTTATTATATTCATCAAAAAAGACATGAATTTTGGCAAAAAAATGATTTTTTTAACTTTCTGTGCTGACATTTTTCAAATAAAGTAAAATTTCTGTATACATGCAGCGCGAAAAATGTGGACAAACATGTTTTTGATAAAAAAAAACCCATTCAGTGTATATTTATTGGTTTGGGTAAAAGTTATAGCGTTTACAAACTATGGTGCCAAAAGTGAATTTTCCCATTTTCAAGCATCTCTGACTTTTCTGACCCCCTGTCATGTTTCATGAGGGGCTAGAATTCCAGGATAGTATAAATACCCCCCAAATGACCCCATTTTGGAAAGAAGACATCCCAAAGTATTCACTGAGAGGCATAGTGAGTTCATAAAAGATATTATTTTTTGTCACAAGTAAGCGGAAAATGACACTTTGTGAGAAAAAAAAAAAAATAAAAAAGTTTCCATTTATTCTAACTTGCGACAAAAAAAAATGAAATCTGCCACGGACTCACCATGCCCCTCTCTGAATACCTTGAAGGGTCTACTTTTCAAAATGGATCATTTGTGGGGTGTGTTTACTGTCCTGACATTTTGGGGGGTGCTAAATTGTAAGCACCCCTGTAAAGCCTAAAGGTGCTCATTGGACTTTGGACCCCTTAGCGCAGTTAGGCTGCAAAAAAGTGCCACACATGTGGTATTGCCGTACTCAGGAGAAGTAGTATAATGTGTTTTGGGGTGTATTTTTACACATACCCATGCTGGGTGGGAGAAATATCTCTGTAAATGACAATTTGTTAATTTTTTTTACACACAATTGTCCATTTACAGAGATATTTCTCCCACTCAGCATGGGTATGTGTAAAAATACACCACAAAACACATTATACTACTTCTCCTGAGTACGGCGATACCACATGTGTGGCACTTTTTTGCACCCTAACTGCGCTAAAGGGCCCAAAGTCCAATGAGTACCTTTAGGATTTCACAGGTCATTTTGAGAAATTTCGTTTCAAGACTACTCCTCACGGTTTAGGGCCCCTAAAATGCCAGGGCAGTATAGGAACCCCACAAATGACCCCATTTTAGAAAGAAGACACCCCAAGGTATTCCGTTAGTAGTATGGCGAGTTCATAGAAGATTTTATTTTTTGTCACAAGTTAGCGGAAAATGACACTTTGTGAAAAAACACAATTAAAATCAATTTCCGCTAACTTTTGACAAAAAATAAAATCTTCTATGAACTCACCATACTCCTAACGGAATACCTTGGGGTGTCTTCTTTCTAAAATGGGGTCATTTGTGGGGTTCCTATACTGCCCTGGCATTTTAGGGGCCCTAAACCGTGAGGAGTAGTCTTGAAACGAAATTTCTCAAAATGACCTGTGAAATCCTAAAGGTACTCATTGGACTTTGGGCCCTTTAGCGCAGTTAGGGTGCAAAAAAGTGCCACACATGTGGTATCGCCATACTCGGGAGAAGTAGTACAATGTGTTTTGGGGTGTATTTTTACACATACCCATGCTGGGTGGGAGAAATACCTCTGTAAATGGACAATTGTGTGTAAAAAAAATCAAAAGATTGTCATTTACAGAGGTATTTCTCCCACCCAGCATGGGTATGTGTAAAAATACACCCCAAAACACATTGTACTACTTCTCCCGAGTACGGCGATACCACATGTGTGGCACTTTTTTGCACCCTAACTGCACTAAGGGGCCCAAAGTCCAATGAGTACCTTTAGGATTTCACAGGTCATTTTTGTTTCAAGACTACTCCTCACGGTTTAGGGCCCCTAAAATGCCAGGGCAGTATAGGAACCCCACTAATGACCCCATTTTAGAAAGAAGACACCCCAAGGTATTCCGTTAGGAGTATGGTGAGTTCATAGAAGTTTTTATTTTTTTGTCACAAGTTAGCGGAAATTGATTTTAATAGTTTTTTTTTCACAAAGTGTCATTTTCCGCTAACTTGTGACAAAAAATAAAATCTTCTATGAACTCACCATACTCCGTACGGAATACCTTTGGGTGTCTTCTTTCTAGAATGGGGTCATTTGTGGGGTTCCTATACTGCCCTGGCATTTTAGGGGCCCTAAACCGTGAGGAGTAGTCTTGAAACCAAATGTCGCAAAATGACCTGTGAAATCCTAAATTGGACTTTGGGCCCCTTAGCGTACTTAGGGTGTAAAAAAGTGCCACACATGTGGTACCGCTGTACTCAGGAGAAGTAGTATAATGCGTTTTGGGGTGTATTTTTACACATACCCATGCTAAGTGGGAGAAATATCTCTGTAAATGACAATTGTTTGATTTTTTTACACACAATTGTCCATTTACATAGAAATTTCTCCCACCCAGCATGGGTATGTGTAAAAATACACCCCAAAACACATTATACTACTTTTCCTGAGTACGGCGGTACCACATGTGTGACACTTTTTTGCAGCCTAGGTGCGCTAAGGGGCCCAACGTCCTATTCACAGGTCATTTTGAAGCATTTGTTTTCTAGACTACTCCTCGCGGTTTAGGGCCCCTAAAATGCCAGGGCAGTATAGGAACCCCACAAGTGACCCCATTTTAGAAAGAAGACACCCCAAGGTATTCCGTTAGGTGTATGGCGAGTTCATAGAAGATTTTATTTTTTGTCACAAGTTAGTGAAAAATGACACTTTGTGAAAAAAAACCAATAAAAATTAATTTCCGCTAACTTTTGACAAAAAATTAAATCTTCTATGAACTCGTCATACACCTAACATAATACCTTGGGGTGTCTTTTTTTTCTAAAATGGGGTCACTTGTGGGGTTCCTATACCGCCCTGGCATTTTACAGGCCCAAAACCGTGAGTAGTCTGGAAACCAAATGTCTCAAAATGACTGTTCAGGGGTATAAGCATCTGCAAATTTTGATGACAGGTGGTCTATGAGGGGGCGAATTTTGTGGAACCGGTCATAAGCAGGGTGGCCTTTTAGATGACAGGTTGTATTGGGCCTGATCTGATGGATAGGAGTGCTAGGGGGGTGATAGGAGGTGATTGATGGGTGTCTCAGGGGGTGGTTAGAGGGGAAAATAGATGCAATCCATGCACTGGGGAGGTGATCGGAAGGGGGTCTGAGGGTTTGGCCGAGTGATCAGGAGCCCACACGGGGCAAATTGGGGCCTGATCTGATGGGTAGGTGTGCTAGGGGGTGACAGGAGGTGATTGATGGGTGTCTCAAGGTGTGATTAGAGGGGGGAATGGATGCAAGCAATGCACTGGCGAGGTGATCAGGGCTGGGGTCTGAGGGCATTCTGAGGGTGTGGGCGGGTGATTGAGTGCCCTAGGGGCAGATAGGGGTCTAATCTGATAGGTAGCAGTGACAGGGGGTGATTGATGGGTAATTAGTGGGTGTTTAGGGTAGAGAATAGATGGAAACACTGCGCTTGGGTGGTGATCTGATGTCGGATCTGCGGGCGATCTATTGGTGTGGGTGGGTGATCAGTTTGCCCGCAAGGGGCAGGTTAGGGGCTGATTGATGGGTGGCAGTGACAGCGGGTGATTGATGGGTGGCAGTGACAGGGGGTGATTGATGGGTGGCAGTGACAGGGGGTGATTGATGGGTGATTGATAGGTGATTGACAGGTAATCAGTGGGTTATTACAGGGGAGAACAGATGTAAATATTGCACTGGCGAATTGATAAGGGGGGTCTGAGGGCAATCTGAGCGTGTAGGCGGTCGATTGGGTGCCCGCAAGGGGCAGATTAGGGTCTGATCTGATAGGTAACAGTGACAGGTGGTGATAGGGAGTGATTGATGGGTGATTGATGGGTAATTAGTGGGTGTTTAGAGGAGAGAATAGATGGAAACACTGCGCTTGGGTGGTGATCTGATGTCGGATCTGCGGGCGATCTATTGGTGTGGGTGGGTGATCAGATTGCCCGCAAGGGGCAGGTTAGGGGCTGATTGTTGGGTGGCAGTGACAGGGGGTGATTGATGGGTGATAGGTGATTGGCAGGTGATTGACAGGTGATCAGTGGGTTATTACAGGGAAGGACAGATGTAATTAATGCACTGGCGAATTGATAAGGGGGGGGGGGTCTGAGGGCAATCTGAGCGTGTGGGCGGGTGATTGGGTGCCCGCAAGGGGCAGATTAGGGTCTGATCTGATAGGTAACAGTGACAGGTGGTGATAGGGGGTGATTGATGGGTAATTAGTGGGTGTTTAGAGAAGATAACAGATGTAAACGATACATTTGGGAGGTAATCTGACGGCGGGTTTGCGGGCGATCTAATGGTGTGGGTGGGTGATCAGATTGCCCGCAAGGGGCAGGTTAGGGGCTGATTGATGGGTGGCAGTGACAGGGGGTGACAGGGGGTGATTGATGGGTGATAGGTGATTGGCAGGTGATTGACAGGTGATCAGTGGGTTATTACAGGGAAGAACAGATGTAATTAATGCACTGGTGAATTGATAAGGGGGGGTCAGAGGGCAATCTGAGCGTGTGGGCGGGTGATTGGGTGCCCGCAAGGGGCAGATTAGGGTCTGATCTGATAGGTAAAAGTGACAAGTGGTGATAGGGGGTGATTGATGGGTGATTGATGGGTAATTAGTGGGTGTTTAGAGGAGAGAATAGATGTAAACAATGGATTTGGGAGGTGATCTGATGTCGGATCTGTGGGCGATCTATTGGTGTGGGTGGGTGATCAGATTGCCCGCAAGGGGCAGGTTAGGGGCTGATTGATGGGTGGCAGTGACAGGGGGTGATTGACGGGTGATTGATGGGTGATTGACGGGTGATTGACAGGTGATTGACAGGTGATTGACAGGTGATCAGGGGGATAGATGCATACAGTAAACAGGGGGGGTGGTCTGGGGGGGGGGTCTGGGGAGAATCTGAGGGGTGGGGGGTGATCAGGAGGGGGCAGGGAGCAGGGGGGGGGATAAAAAAAAAAATAGCGTTGACAGATAGTGACAGGGAGTGATTGATGGGTGATTAGGGGGGTGATTGGGTGCAAACAGGGGTCTGGGGGGTGGGCAGGGGGGGGGTCTGATGGGTGCTGTGGGCGATCTGGGGCAGGGGGGGGAGAAATCAGTGTGCTTGGGTGCAGACTAGGGTGGCTGCAGCCTGCCCTGGTGGTCCCTCGGACACTGGGACCACCAGGGCAGGAGGCAGCCAGTATAATACACTTTGTAAACATTACAAAGTGTATTATACACTTTGTATGCGGCGATCGCGGGGTTAACATCCCGCCGGCGCTTCCGTATAGCCGGCGGGATGTTGCGGCGAGCGAGCGGTGACAGGCGCCGGCGGAGGATCGCGTCACGGATGACGCGATCACTCCGCCCATGCCCTTAAATGGACCGCCGCCTCTGTGGGTGAGGCCGTCCTGCAGGGCTCCACTTCCCCGCCGCCCCTGTGTAGTGGGCGGTCGGGAAGTGGTTAAAAAAATGTCCTGCTAGAGCCTCTTAACGGCTCCAGGACATTTTTATAAGTCAAACAGTGCTGCTGCTGCTGTGTGTGTGTGCGCATGCTCCCGCGCGTGCACGTGCATTCCTGTGCACGTGCACATGAAAATAGTGGAAAAAAAACCCACCATAGAAAAAATACACCTTTATTTCCAAATAATATATTGTCACCATACTTTGTACTAGGGAAATAATTAAAATCTTGTGATAACCCAGACAAATAGGCAGATAAAATGTGTGGGTTTTATGTACAGTAGCAGTGTTTATATTAAAACTATAGGGGATGATATTGGAGAAATAGTGAATTTTTTCATTTTTTCCTTGTTTTTCCCTTTAAAATGGATAGAAAATAAAGTAATTGCTGAAAGCAAATATCAACCCCAAAAAGCCCAATTGGTAGTGAAAAAAAAAACAAGATATTGATTATTTCATTGTGTTTAGTAGTGATTAAGCTATAGGCAAATGAAAGGGATGAGCACTGTAAGGTGAAAATCGCTCTTGTCCGTTAGGGTAAAAACCCCTTTGGGGTGAAGTGGTAAAGCAACCTAAACAGGTTTACAAATTAGGGAGTTTAACTTGCCTGGGACTTTTTCCAGCCCCCTGTTGGCTGTCAGGTCTCTCTGAGTCCTCTGGGTCCTCTCCATTCTACCGCTGGCAGCTCTAAGGTTCCTGCAACTGTCCTCTGTGTACGTGCTCCATGATTGCAGTCCTTTCACTGTGCAGAACAGACATGTGTGGTTTATTCTTTTGAGAACTGCGCATGTGCAGACGCTCCCGCAATGGGAGCATGATTGTGGGTAACGGTGCGTATGCACAGTCGGCACAACTAAAGCTTTAGTTGGACCGGATAGCGGTGCAATGGAGGGGGCTCGGAGGATACCGAGGGACTTGATACACTATGGGGGGTGGAAGACACCCCAGATAAGTTAAAGCAAAGCAGGAAATTTGGCAACCCGCTATTGTAATAAACTTGGGTGCCACCATGGGCGCTATTAGAAATAGTGGCTGTAGTGTGAAATTTGTGTGCCCAATAAATAGCAAATTTCACTCTATAGTCACTATTTATAACACCACGGTGGTGGTGCCCCAACATTATCATTATATCGGCGGATTGGAGGCGGGGGTCAGTTAAGGTGAGGCTTGGGTGGGCGGTTAAGGTTAGGCGTTGAGGGAGTTGTTTTTAAGGGTTAGATGTGGGGGGGGGAGGTTAAGGTTAGGCTTGGGGGGTTGTTTTTAAAGGTTAGGTGTGGGGGTGATGGTTAAGGTTAGGCAGGGAGGTGTTTTTAAGTGTTAGGCATGGGAGGTTGTGGTTAAGGTTAGGCATCTGTAAGGGAGAGCTCTGTATGAGAGCAGTGTTATAGGGTTAAGTCGTAGTAAAATATCGTTATAAATTTCCTATATTTTACTGCAATGATTTACAGGTACAATTTTCCTATATTTTACTGCAATGATTTACACTTTTAAAACGTAGAATATTGGTTAATTTAACCGATATTTAACTAGCCAAAATTGGGCACCCAAATTTTCGTGCACCCCTTTTTCATGCACCCAGTAATTGTCCCCTTTTTCATTTTAGTTCGTGTGCTTTAAAAATACACAGCTGATTTGAATGAAGCCTCTTAAGATTTCTTGTCCTTTAGCTTACACAAAGAGTTTAACCTTGTCATTCCTGTGGCCCAACAACTCTAATTTGACTTATTTGCATAAATCAGCTCTAGTATAGTCTGCGTACTCATATATACAGTTCCAGTGTTAATTAGCTAGACCCACAAATGAATGAGGAGGAAAACAATGGCTGTAGATCTGCGGGATGCCTATCTGAAACAATGAATCACATCTATTTGGCTGCTCTATGCCAGGAGGAGTTTCTCATCCAAGGCTGCAGAAGAGCACAAAACATACGTGTTGTGCGGCTGATTCATCGCATGTCCCTTTTCACAGTCTTGCCTCATTTGCCGACAGTAGGAGGCCGAGACCATGCCGGATTTGTCTCATTCCCTGGATGCCGGGTATTTGGTAAGCAAATCTCCCCATGTAAACAAACATTATTAGTTGTTATTAAAACTTACTTGGAATATGCAGAGAGTTCTAATTGGGATGCAAATGATTAGCTTGTTTCCCTTCTTGCTGTAAGGGATTATAATAGAGTTTATTTTTAATTAGGGGAAACCGCAACCGGCTGGGTCATACCTGGAGGATTTTAAAAGAGGCAGATATGAAATATCTATTGCACGCAGATTTGTCACTGATGGCAGGCAATATGTACTTCCTGTTACGCGCGCCCCGGCCTTCGCTGACACAACAAGCCCCCCTGCACTCTGCGGTTAAATTAATTTTCGGCAAACTTAATTGTGCTACTTAAAAGAGTAAATGATCATTAATAGCTTGTTGATTTCACAAGCAAAGCCTTTAGGTAAAACAATGTCGCTTTGATCCCTTGTAGCCATAACGCGATGAGAAATATTCGGTCTGATTATCTTGGCGTAATTAAAAAAAAAAAATCTGTGTCTTTTTTTTTTCTCAGTTTCTTTTTCTTTATTATGTTTAATGATTTATGGGGGTAGGAAGTGATACGTTAAAAAATAAATGACGTTAATTAAAATAATTTCATTAAAAACGCCTGCAACCAAATTGTGCCGTTGACTGTGATGAGATAACAATGCAGACTGATAAATCATAATTAATGATGATTTTTCACAGAACAGCATTCCGAAGCACTGCGTAGCCTCTCGGTGTCAAGATGTGATGTATGCTGTATGAACGGATCGGTGAAGTATATATATGGATCACACTGATGTAACAATACAGGGCTGCTCATTATAAGAGCCTGGAAGAAGAGCAGTAGTATCCATGGCCGTCAGTTATCTGCTGTTATCCACTAATCCATACTGGAAAACTGACAACTGTAATCTGATCTCTAAACGCATTCATCATTCTCCAACCCTCAAAACCTTTACAGGCACCCTTATAACTCACTTTTTCAGACAGGCATAGAATTGTACATAGGCTATTTACTTTTATCCTCTGGACAAGCTGTGCTCCTTGCCAAAAATAATAGAAAAAAACCCACCCCTGGATACACAGTTTATGTATCGCTCCACCTCTGCATACATGTAAAAAGGGAACTGATTAGGATGCCGGAGATAGCGGCTTGTAGAGTTTCAGTAAAATTACAAACATTCTACTATTAGGCTCTCCGTGGGCCGGATTTGGCCAGCAGGTGCTTTAAAGGGGACCATTGTTAGAGGGCCACATTATGCTCCTTTCCCCTTCTCTCTCCCTCCATTTGTGAAAAAATACATGCAGCACACGTACAAGAAGTAACTCATCCAATCACTTGTTCAAGCAGCAATCTCCATGGCAACGACAGCGTCATGTGATCTGTCATCATTACATTATTATGCCTAACCATAACCAACCCCCTAACTGATCCTTAACCCTACCTGACCGTCTTAACGGATGCGGATGCCTAACTGTAACTGACCCTCTCAACCAATGTTTAATCCTAAGGGCCTGTTTCCACTACACACAGATTGGATGCAGAAAAACTAATTCCAATGATTGCCTATGGGAAAATTTGCATCAGAAATATCGTGTTTAGTGGAAACACTTTTACACTTTTAACCTTCTTAGCGGTAACCCTGTGCTGGATGCGGGGTAAGCCGCCGCGGAGGATTCCTCAGGCTGCGCTATGGGGTGGATCGGGATTCCCTGTGACGTCACGACGTCGGCGACGTCGATAACGTCACTCCGTTCGTCGTCATGGCGACGGGGGAAGCCCTCAAGGAAATCCCGTTCAGAACGATCGGTAAATACGGGGGAGACGTCGCAGGGAGGGGGAAAGCATGTAGCTAGCGCTAGGCTAGCTACATGCTAAAAAAAAAAAAAAAAAAAAAAGGTGATAAAAACCCTCCCACGCCCCCACGCAGCCGCACTTATCATACCGCCAGGGAGGTTAAACATGATTAGGATAAGGCATCAGTTGGAGTGTTGGTTGGGTTTAGGCATTGGTTGTGTGGGTTGACTAGCATTAGGCATCAGTTGGGGGAGGTTAATTAGGGCCTTTTTCCCCTACACGCAGATTGGATGCAGAATGGATGCAGAAAAACTTACTCCAATTAATATAGATACACCTTATCTATGGATACACCCCATATACCACACCATACCATCAATTTTTTTGTTCCAAAAGTCTTGGATGGATCTATCCAATGTGGGTTAGTGTCAGACCAATAGTGGTGGTTTTGTTTTTTAACCATTCACATAAAATGGTGTATCCACTATCCATACAAATGGCCATATTAGGTGTATCCATATAAATGGCCCACCCTGTAGATCGTATACAATAGATCACCCAGAGATCTCAGGACTTTATCAGTAGTGTAAAATGAACATCTATAATAAAACATATTTACAAATGGTTTTATATAAAGTGTTCCATCACACAAATTTACAAAGAGAACTGCCCCCAGTATTGGGGTGAATGGGACTTGAGAACATATGATAGATAGTTCTAACATCTTTGTTGCCTCTGTAATATCACAGTTTAAAAACCATTTTTTTGTACATTTAAAATCGATTTTCTCAAAAACTACAAAGTGTTTTGGAACAATTCTTTATTCTTTTGGTAACTTGTATCCACTGTTCTTCTTAACATATGTAGCAATTTTGGTAGCAATGGCATGTATGGGGGCTTTGCTATTCACCATCAAATTACGTTTAAATTACGTGTAAATTCATGCGTAATTACGAATGGGAACAATTAACTACAAAATTGCTTACACGGTTCCCACGAAATTACGCATTACGATTACGATGCTTAATTGCGTATTACAATGCGTAATTATGCATGGGCGTAATTTCTGCTCATTACTAGTAAAAGTACAGTATGTAGCAATTCTAAGGTAAATAAAGCTGGGTAGAGTACTTCATTTACATCCCGGAGTGACTCCACCACTCAGCTTCAGAAGATCTGACTCATTCATAGAAAAGGCTGTTTACTGAAGTGCAGTCACAAGAATTAAAGGCTGTTGCTGATTCGCTAAATATTCTTAAGTAATCCTCCCCCCCCCAATGAAGTTTTGTAGCAAGAGACTGTATTGCTTAGAAGGAAAAAATAAAGCAATCTCTATGCTTGGTTCTCGGTTTCACAAATTGTATTCCCTTTTCCTCTGTCTCCACTGACTACTACACTTATTTTGTGTCATATAAAGAAGACGTGGTCACTCTTCAGAGACCTGCAGAGCAGTTTGAGGAAATTCAGCTCGATTACAAACCATTTACACTGGGAATAGAGCTTATTTTAATGTGGAAATATTGCTAGCGGTACATATTTTGAAAAACACCAATCACCCAAATGTCAGATGCCTCCTTGGTTTCCAATCCATCATTTTAGGGCATTACTCCGTGGATTCTGGATTTCACATGCTTAACCCATTGCTAACAGAAATGAAAAATTCTGCACGCCCCCAATTAAAAGTCTGTACTTTTGAATTCCTGTTAGTGTGGTAATAGTAAGAGTTTGTGAGCATTTGGCCCTGACACCCAGAATTTGAAAATGTACTATGTATTTTCATAATCGACAGTTATTCTATTTTTAGACCATGTTCGTGGTTTTTACACTTAAAGTGAATGGGAACCGCATTTAAAAAGATGAGACAGATACTTACCCAAGGAGAGGGAAGGCGCTGGGTCCTATAGAGCCTTCCAACTCCTCTCCTGGTCCCCTCGATCCAGTGCTGGCTCGCCCGGTAGCAGTATTTGACTAAATTAGTCAAATACTGCTTTACCCGGCCAAAGGAGGCTACAGAAGTCTTCAGGGAGCCAGAGTGCTTCTGAAGAAGGGCATCCCAGTACTGCGCCTGCGCAAGCACGCTCTCTTGCACGCTCACATGTGTGCAGTATGGAGCCGCACGTCTTCGGGAGGACACGGCTCCCGAAGACTTCCAAATACCCTTTCAGTGGGGGATTAAAATGAGGGGGAGCCAGCACAGGATAGAGAGCACCGAGAGAGGAGACGGAAGGCTCTATACGACCCAGAGCCTTCTCTCTCCTTAGGTAAGTATTTGCTTCATTTGTTTTAAAAATGCGCTTCCCATTTACTTTAAAACAAACCTGAACTGAAAATAAACTTCTGAGATAATGAATTGTTTGTTTAATACTAATAATAAATAGAGCATTATTGACAACGAACTGATGGCCTTATTTAATTCACTTTTTCTCCTAAGTGTTCTCCTAGGAGTTACATTTAAGTTTTTCTTTAAAATAACTTGTCAGCACTTGACAAATTACTGAAAAGTGGTTGAAAAAGTACTGACAAAATTATTCAGAGTATTTTCTTGCTTGTTGGTCGCTTAAATGTATTTTATTGATAAGGTGTGAAAATATCACCTAGGAGAAAACGTAGGAGAAAAAGTTGAGGTTTGCATTTTTAAGACTGAATGCTAAACAGCAGCTATGCTAGTCTGATGTAAGATCTGCTTTGTTGAGGTTTAAAACAAAATAGAAGTAATGACTCCTTCAACTTTTTAGCACTTAAATGGTATACGTAGTATTTTTTTAGCCAAATTTTCTTGGATATCGGGATGTATTTGACAATCTGTTTGCCAGCCTCATTTGCATGGATAAAAGTACTCGTAGTGCAGTAATCTAAAAAGGGACCTCACCACTGGCGTAGGGGCCACGGTCGCAGCAGTCACCTGTGCGACCGGGCCCAGGGCCCTCAGGAGTCCTCAGGGGTCCGCTCGTCCTCCCAGCGTGCCTCCCTCCCGCTTTGCTTCTGGCTTCTAAAAACGCGGTTGCGCATGACAGCGCAGCCATCCGCTCTGCTGCTGCTATAGTCGGGCCTCTGCATCTCTCACTCATCCCGACTCACATTCATGCTGTCCGGCCCGCTCTGCACTGTGTCAGATCTCTGTGGCTTTAGAGCCCCTGCGAGTGGGGGAGGGGCGCTTTGCACAGCACAGACTTCAGTCGGAACTCGGGAGACTTTGTGGCCGTTCAGGCAGAGCAACAGCTTGTGCTGCTTTCTATATGGTCTGGACTGGACAGGCATGATGGGATCAGCGACAGCCAGGATTCATGCAGCTGCAGCTCCAGCCGCGGAGAGAGTGTGGGATGCCCCCCCCTCAAGTAAAGTTCAAAGGCTGCCTGCTGGGGTGAAGTATTCACTTATTCTTTGCTGCTGGGGGGAGGGAAGAGGGTGACAAAGTGTGTGTATGTGTGTGCCAGAGTGTGTATGTGTGTGCCAGAGTGTGTATGTGTGTGTGTTCCAGAGTGTGTATGTGTGTGGTGCAGAGTGTGTGTATGTGTGTGCCAGAGTGTATGTATGTGTGTGCCAGTATGTGTGTATGTGTGTTCCAGAGTGTGTATGTGTGTGGTGCAAAGTGTGTGTATGTGTGTGCCAGAGTGTATGTATGTGTGTGCTAGTGTGTGTGTATATGTGTGCCAGAGTGTATGTATGTGTGTGCCAGTGTGTGTTTATGTGTGTACCAGAGTGTGTGTATGTGTGTGCCAGAGTGTGTGTATGTGTGTGCCAGTGTGTGTGTATGTGTGTGCCAGAGTGTGTGCCAGTGTGTGTGTATGTGTGTGCCAGAGTGTGTGTATGTGTGTGCCAGAGTGTGTGTGTGTGTGTATGTGTGTTCCAGAGTGTATATGTGTGTGGTGCAGAGTGTGTGTATGTGTATGGTGGAGAGTGTGTATGTGTGTGGTGCAGAGTGTGTGTATGTGTGTGCCAGTGTGTGTGTGTATGTGTGTTCCAGAGTGTGTATGTGTATGGTGCAGAGTGTGTGTGTGCCAGAGTGTGTGTGGTGCAGAGTGTGTGTGGTGCAGAGTGTGTGTATGTGTGTGGTGCAGTGTGTGTGTTTTGCCATATTGGGGGTGTCATTTAGTAAAAAATATTAGGGTTGTACTTCATGTATGAAGGTTGTGGTTGGATTCTTTATTGAAACAGAAGAACATGTTTGTGTTTTATCTTCCAACTGAGCTAAACAAGAAGACAGAAGTCCTTGAAATCTCAGACACTTGAAGATTACCTGTAGTTTGTGTTTTTGGTTGATTTTGTTAATGTGTTGTTATTATAATTATTTTTTTAAATGCCTTGCCATGAGACACAAAAAAAAATTCTAACACTATTTTTTCAAAAGAAATGTTTTACATACTCTACATGACTGGTTTTACTAATATAAGGTATCAGACTGTAAACTTAAAGGACACCTGAACTGAGAAGAATATGGAGATGACCATATTTATTTCCCTTTAAACAATACCAGTTGCCCGACATTCCTGCCTGACACTCAAGCTCCATCTACCTCACCCACTCTTACACTGCGGTCAGTTTCATGTTTAGTTTATTATTTTACCTTGGCTAAAGCTTTTAACAGTGGTGTGGTCCAGCTGAAGTGAAAACTGCCTTTCCCATTCTCTTGTATCTATTGTCTAGTTTGGTTGTGTAACAGTGTTGGGGATGGCAATATCTTTTGTTCATCTATCCATTTATTCTTAAGAGAATCCAAGTTCTCAAAAAGTAAGAACGTATTTTTTCTTTCTTGAATTTCTTGCAAATCTGTAATCACCAGTTCAATGAAACTATCCATTGATGTTATTCAATCATTAAATTGTGGCGACATCTATTTTGTCCATAGCATTACAATTAATTTTCAAGTAAAATTTTCTAGCATGCCAATGATAATACATTCACTATTGGTTATGGTGTTCTTAGGGTTGACACTTCCAAACATAGATTGTCTATTTTACTATTAAGGTATTGTCACGGTAGTGGCACTGCTGGACCTTCCCACTGAGGACCTTCTTAAAGGAGTTATCAGGCAAATTATACAAAATGAGCTTTACTCACCTGGGGCCTTCTCCAGCTCCTTGCAGCCGACTGTCCCACGCCGACCGCTCCGCTCTGCACCACCTTCCCGATCTCCGTGCACGGTGCGGAGGCCGACCCCGAGGTCGTCGTCACTGCGCCTGCACGAACTGCCGCTGTCAATCAAGCCCATGTTGTATGCGGCTTACTTCGCAGGCGATCTCCTGCAGTAGCTGGCCCCTGGACTTGACACCAATTGGCGTTAGGTGGTCCTGGGGCTGCCGCAATCACGGTCATCGGCGTGACGAAGTTGTTAGGTAGTTAATATGTCTAAACCATTCCATAGGTTCCGTAAGTAGTAAACACTGAAGTAAAAAAAAATAATTTTGGAAGAATCTGGCCCAAATTTAAACCTGGGACTCATGCTGCAAGGCAAGAGTGCTATCCAATACGTTATCATGCCACCCAGTTCTCCTGGTTGAAGAAAATTAAAACACTTCATCTATGTTTCTAAACCATACCTAATACATAGATAGTAAACTTTTGTCAAAAATGCATGAGTATACATTCCATTTCAAAGGAAAGATTGCACTACATGACCAGACCTAGGGAGA
The DNA here is from genome assembly GCF_040937935.1 of Hyperolius riggenbachi. Lineage (NCBI taxonomy): Eukaryota > Metazoa > Chordata > Amphibia > Anura > Hyperoliidae > Hyperolius > Hyperolius riggenbachi. Next base: position 115,516,215 of record NC_090648.1, on the reverse strand, counting down.
CGGCAAATCCATTGCCTTGAGTTTCCAGTCCTTGTGTCTGGTGTTCTTTTAAATGTCTACGTTTAATGCCATCCCGATCTTGCCTCCACAGCACTTTGCCAAGTGGATATGCTTACATTCAGGGGCATAACTAGAGGGGGCAGCCGCCGCGATCGCAGGGGTGCCCATAGCTGGGGGGGGGGGGGGGCAACTACTAACCTTCCCTTCCTCTGATACAGGGGACTATAGTTTGGATCAGGTGTTTGCACTTGTTATGGGTATGAAGATCTTGATGGCCACACTTGTTTTATGCCCTTTGTGAGATGGTCTCCAAGACCATGAAGGGTGCCAAGAGGAGGCAAGGGAAGGGGTGTGTACATTAGGAGGGAGGGGGGCATCAACGCTTTGCTGTGGGGCCCATAAATTGAAGTTGTGCCCCTGCTTACATTACCCCAGTAGGCAATACTGATGCTATGACATAGAGGAGCAGTAATGTTACTACACTTCTCCTTTATTGTCATGATATGCATTCAGTTCAGTGCCATCACAATCAGAAGATCCCTCATGCCCAAATCCTCTTTAAATATAAAGGCATCAGTCAGGCACTTTCAAAAGACTATAATGAATCCTCACTACTGAGCCTTCGCTTTTGGAGATTAGGGGGAAAGAGGTCCACGCATCACTAGGAATCCACTAAGCTGTGTTCCCTTAGCCTGGATTGCATTATTTTAGCTCTACAACACCTCCGCATTATTCACAACACGTCGGCATCTCTAAGTGCTGTTGATACAAATTAAACTAATTATTCAAAAAAACGAATTTATTTGCATTTCATGTCAGGGGGTTGTGCTTGGTGCTTTTCTTATGGGTTTTAACAGACTAATGAAATACATCGCATATTGCTCTTCACTATGAATGAATACATCGTTTTGGTCATTTATTACAATTTCCGCTCTAATCAACTGATATTGTATTTTAGCTTAACCTAGTTTGTGATTCTTTTCCCTACAGAAACACTCCATAAATTGTGTTTAAACAAATGTGCATTTTTTACAACGCAAATGCTGATGTTTCACCGGTCCAAGGTCATTACCAAGAAATGTGTAAATATTTTTAATGTGCATTTGTTTTGATTGCTGCTAGTAACATGATAAATAGCTATTACTCTAATACTATCAGTATGCCTTAACTGCAACACTGACATCTGGAGGCTAAATGATATACTGTGCTCTGCCAGAATAATATTCTTTAAACCATTATACAGACTTCAATGCTGGAATATGCGAACCACTTAAAGTGGACCTGAACTCTTGCACAGGACAAGAGGAAAACAGAGAGAAATGCACCCTGTGTGTTCTTAGAGAGAAGAGCCTGTCTAATTCACAATCATCTTCAAATAATCACAAGTGAAATTTGATCTCTCTGTGTTTTTGCTCTCTTGTTGTGTCAGCTCCGAAATTCTGCAGTCTCGACAGACAAAACTAATATATAAACACAGAATGTTAACCCTTTGTCTGCTTCCACAAAGGCAGGAAGTAGACAAACTTGCAGGAGTTTCGTGAGCTGTAACTAAGAAATGTTTTTCTTTAACGGTTGTTATGCTGTTGCTTATCTTTTAACGCAGAGAGGAAGTTCTAAGTTCAGGACCGCTTTAAAACAAAACACTCCTCAAAAATAAAACTGGGTTTTAGCAGCTTTTATTTATCTATTTTCAATGTTCTCTGTCCAAGTTATCTTGTTTTAAATAACCTAGGGCTGCTGTAGCCGAATATTTTTGGGCTGCCTTGCTAACCTAATGCAGAGCAGCGCAGGGAGCGCTTGATGCATTTACCTTATCTGCATGCAGGATCAGCTCTCCTCTTCCACCATCGAGGGGAGCTGTTATCATGTGATCATATCATGTGATCATGACTCGAAGGAGGATGCCAGCATTACAGTGCACTCAGTGGTGGAAGAGAAGAGCTGATCCTGCATCCAGATCAGGCAAATATATCAGTTGCTCTCTGCACCACTCTGCATTAGGTTTATGCTGGGTACACACCATGCGATTTCCCACTCGATCGGCAGGATCGATTATTTCTGACATGTTCAATCGGGTTTCAATTGATACAGCCATCGATTTTGCATACATAACATGAGTAAATCGACGGCTGCATCGATCGAGACCCAATTGAACATGTCAGAAATAATAGATCGACCAGTCAATGGAGCGGGATCGAGCGGGAAATTGCATCGTGTGTACCCAGCATTAGGGCGGCTGGAGATGTAGTGGGTATATGTAGCGCCACAGCGCACACAACAAAATTGGCAGGTAAAAGGTTAATTAATGTTTCCCCCCCTTCATACATATGCAGCAGCTAAAAAAAATGTAAGAGGCTGGCACTTCCAAAAATTTGCATGTTTATTGATGCAGATACAAAGCCAACGTTTCGGGACATGCAAGTCCCTTCATCAGGTCAAATAGGTCTGTCAATTTACATCCATGAGACTTCAGTCTGGGCAGCAAGCTTATGCACTTATCAGCAAGAAATGTGTTCACAGACTGGACAGATCGCTTGCTGGTGGGTGCATCGGCTTGGTGCACTAACTGCAGTCCCATAAATGTCAATTAACAGGCCTATTTGCCCTGATAAAGGTACATGTTGGCTTTGTATCTGCATCCATAAACATGCATATTTTTATAAGTGCCCGCCTCTCACATTTCCCTAGGGGCCCTTTCTTTCCCTTTAGGTACACTTTAAAAACAGATTTTATGTGAACACGCACTATAAAGATAAAGGCATCAAAAGCTATTTTTTGCCATGGAAAACAACTTTCCCTTCTTCGTCATTTGCACCGGATAACCCCTTTAGTTTGATGGGAACTATAAACTCAAGATACTTGTACAAATAAACTGCTTGGTATGGATGGGGCATTACCTAAATAAATTAAATCATAGCTATAATATTATTAATCATAATCATCATAATAATAATAATACAATTAACAACATACCATAAACATATGCAAAGTAAAATATCTGGGTATGACACATGCTTTAATACAGTCAGTATTTTGTCTTCTCGTTTTCCTGGTTTGTGAACACTAGATGAGAAAGAACAGGCTGCACAACCAATACCTGTTGGGATTAAGCACTGGAGGTCATCATCTAACACTTTAAAAGGCCAAAAGGTAACATCCATTCTACATAGAGACAGACCTCTAAAGGACCACATTAAGGATAAATTAAGACGCAAAAGGAATCAAAATCCATGGACTGGGCTCTAGAGGTAGACATCAAATAAGCTAAGACTAGGTTGTAAATGGCGGCAAGTAAAAGGAGGTGGGGTTTTATCTACCTGGCACTCCCCCCTTCCCCCCCCCATTCCTGGTATTCAGGTGGGATACCGATTTTCCAATCGTAAATTGGCTTTCTGCAGCAGTAATTGGAAATCGCTTTCTGGAAAACGGAAATCCATCAGAATGACGCATTATTGCAACTCAGAAATTTTAGGCCAATTGCAGAACTCAGAACCATTGGACCAATCAGAAAATGCAGAATTTTTTTCTTTGGAAATCAGATTACCGCAATAATTTTAGACACAAGACTTTGATACTACTACTTTTTTTGAGTCTTGTGATTGGCTTTAAATTTCTGAGCTACTCCAATTTCTGCAGTAAATCAACTCATTCTCTGATTGGTCCAATACTACTGAGTATTTTTAAATTCCGAGTTGTGTGATTGGCCTAAAATTTCCATTTTTAGGCCAATCACAGGACTCGTAATTTGAAAATGCTCGATAGAATGCAGTAATTTTCCACAGAAATCAGAATGACTCTTGGGAATCGGAATGAAATTTTAAGCCAATTACATGAGCCCAAAAAAAATTGGTGGTATCCGAGTCTTGTGATTGGTCTAAGATTACAGCAGTAATCCCATTTACGAGGAAATAATACTGCATTCTCTAATTGGTCCAATAGTTCTGACTCTGAAGTATGTAGCCAATTAGAGTATTCAGAAGTATACTGTACTGTAAAGTGTTGGTTTTACGGAATCCCAACATTTTTTGGGATGTCTGTAGATTAAATTACGAACATCTAGAAGATATTATGGAGTCCATAAAAAACAACACGTTTTGTGGAAAGATGGAAATTGGAATCAGAGATCGGATTACCGTCAGTATGCCGAACTATCGGTAATCAGCATTTGCGGAAATCGAATTTTTGTCGGATTTGGATATTGGCATTTCCGACCATCCCTACAAACTAGTGCATTGTTTAACCACTTACAACACCATCTGAAAGCCGCTCACTGAAGCGCAACCCCTTCCATTAATTAGTTACCAATTCTCAGCCACAGTCAAGCACCATGTCTTTACTGCACTCATTACCATATGTCACCTCAATTATTGATTAGCAGCCATGCCCATGATGGAGGGAGACACTGATCTAGAGTGTGTATGAGCTTGTAATGCAGCTTCAGTGTGAATCTGCCTGGGTTATACTCTCCGAAACTTGAAAGAAGGGATATATCCATTTACGTTAGCAGAATTTCTGCTAGTAGGCAACAAAGAAAGTTAAATTCGGTGAATAACATAGTGCAGATCGAGCAAGCAAAGATACTTGACTTGAGTGTTGCCAGTAAATAGGTACAGTGTCAGTCTGCCATTGTCAGCAACCCAACAATATTAAAGTCATTCACTTCCTACCAGGGGTTAACTGGAACTTCTTATGTTTCTGGAAGCGGCATCCTTGCTGTTACTGAGACCTTCTCACCTGCTGTAGCTACTCATCACTGCTTTTCTTTTATGTTGTAAGCTCGAGAAAACTGGGTTTCTTGCTCTCATTCATTGCCTGCTTATAACTCAATCTGAACTGAAACATGCAATTTCAAAGTGTTTTTAGAAGAGGCTAGCAAGTAGTAATAAAAATCTGTGTGCCGGGCCGGGCTTTGAACATCTCTCTTCAATAACATTGTTTTGACCTTAGAAGATGAATCGTTTCCTACACTTTCACTCAACAGACATGGCTACTTATGTGTTAGGCACAGCCTGTGTATGATGGTCATTGACATTTATTTTTTAAAGCAAACCTGGCATGACAGACAAATTAAAGCTGTCCTTGCTAACCTACTTCTGAAAATACTAGTTGCAAGACTGCAATGCTTATTCTCTAACTTAGGGGTGCAAAACTCAAGCATGTAAAGGGCCAATATATAAAACATAGTCTAAGTCTTGAGCCAATTTCTTTATTAAGATTTAGCATTTATTGAGCAGTATCAAATTAAGTGACATAACTATAGCAACTGTAAGACAGCCTGGGAACCTGCTCCTCCCCTTCTGCAGAGTAGCTGAGTGCAGCAGTTTAATATTTACCTGCTCCAGTGCTACTTCGGGTCTCCTCTAATCTTCTTGCCAGACACATGCTCTATGCAGCATACCTCAGGCTCTGAATGCATGTCACGTGATCAGGAGCTGGAGGTATAGAAGTATAGAGGGTGAAACTGTTGGGAACAACAGAAGAGACACAATGCAGTGCGGGAGCAGGTAAATATTACACTGCTCTGCTGTGCTACTCTTCTATGTGGGGAGAACGTCCCGGGGAAAGGTGTATGAAATGTTATCAAAAAAGAGGTGCAGTGGGTTGTTGCTGCCTGCTGCACCAAGACTCAAACTGACAATGTTTCATGCAGAAACACTGTTATCCTCTGGATAGAAAGGCAGCATACTGTTGTTCTTTTACTGCTTACAATGATATACAGTTGAAGCTGTTGAGGGCCACATAAAATTGCAAGGAGGGCCGCATTCAGCCCTTGAACCCTGAGTTGGACACTTGTGCACTAACTCAATTATTTTCATGTCACTCACCTGGAACATTGATAGGTGTTCCTTTATACATAGCAAACTGTGAAACCGTTATGGGATCCTGCAGCGCAGTGGCAGTTTGCATTGTCTGTCTCACAGTCATGTCACTAGGCACTTAAAAGCGGGATTGTCAGCCACAAAATCAAATTACATTTACCCTCTGCTCTGTTTATTATGCAGCCTACAACAGGTAGTAAAAATGGAAAATGCCTGAACTAGGTTTCTCTTTATTCACTATATAAAATTTACTGAAATCAAAATGTGGATGTAGAAATCGATTTAATGGATCGAATTCTTGCAGTAGAGAATCCCCTAGTAGCTTAAAGAGAAACTCCAGTGAAAATAATGTAAAAAAAAAAAAGGTGTTTCATTTTTACAATAATTATGTATAAATGATTTAGTCAGTGTTTGCCCATTGTAAAAGCTTTCCTCTCCCTGATTTACATTCTGACATTTATCACATGGTGACATTTTTACTGCTGGCAGGTGATGTCACTGGAAGTAGCTGCTGCTTGCTTTTTTGGCAGCTGTAAACAGCTGTAAACTGCTATTTCCCACAATGCAACAAGGTTCACTGACAGGAAACTGCTAGTACCATGGTTCTCACAGTTTCCTGTGGGAGGGGTTTCACCACAATATCAGCCATACAAAGCCTCCTGATGATCCGTTTGTGAAAAGGAATAGATTTCTCAAGTAAAAGGGGGTATCAGCTACTGATTGGGATGAAGCTCAATTCTTGGCCACGGTTTCTCTTTAAGAGAACCATGGTTTGGTCGGAGACTCTATCTACAGTAGGGTTCTTCTTTAGAGACATAAAGACATCTGGAGAAATTACAGTTCTGAGTTTTAGTAGAACATTCTGTGTGTCTTCAACAAGGCCGTATAAGCGATATCAGCTCACATGCCAGACTGGCTGATGGCAGCACCAGCGAGCTTTGTTATGCTTTGAAAGGTAAACAACGGCCAACGTACAATTAACAATACGTTCCTTAGAATAAAGGGAACAGGTCACTGGAGAATGGGATTTTCCCAGTGTATGCGCAGTAAATATTGGGCTGGTTAGGACATCACAAGCTCAAGCCCACCAATTATGGATCTAGCATGGGATAGACAGTGGGCTCCACCCCCTAGGGAATTGGGATTCAGAATTAACCCTTGGCGGGCTAGTTTATAAGAGGCCGCCTGACCGAGAATGGGCACTTTAAAGGTGGCCACACACCATACAATTTTTAAAATATCTGTTCAATTTAAGAATTGCAATCAATTTTTCTGACTGATTGTAACATTGCAAAAATATGACCAATGTACCACACACCTATGTTCAATTTTTCCCCAATTATGATAAAAATGATTGAAAACTCGGACAAAATTGCTAGGTTGTGTATATTAATAAATTCACAATCTAACACACACCATAAAATCTTTAGAAAGATTGAAGAAAAATAACTGGCATTCCGGATCGATAAAAATCGAAGAAAACGGGAAATCCGATCGGATTTTTCAGTCGAATGAAAAAAAAGCTTTCGATTTTTTCGGGAGATCCGATCGTTTTTATCGAATTACTGTAAAATCGGATCATTTTATTGTATCGTGTGTGGCCACCTTTAGCCACTTGTAACTTTTGTAACTTCTTGCTAGTTCCTCCTCCTGCTTCACTACACTTGTATATATGCTACGGTCTTAGGGTGAGGTAACATTAAGATGAACCTAAGACTGTTTGAAGAGGCTATGAAACGCAAGATGAACTTCAGATTCCTGCTTTGCTGAGGCACCCTTAAAGACATATGACTGCCATTCTGCTGTATACCTATATTGCCAAATAAACTCCTGAAAGATTGCAGACATCCTTGGTCTGTCTCCCTCTGCCTGCTGCTGCTGTGGCAAATGTCAAGTTATCACAGTTTCTGTGATATGGTGCCGAACAAACGAAGGTGTGGTAACCCATAGCAACCACAAATTACATTTTTTTAAGTGAACAGTACAATACATAGTGGGGGAGATTTATCAATGCATTACTGATAATAAGAACCTTCTTAAAGAGGAACTCCAGTGAAAATAATGTAGTAAAAAAGTGCTTCATTTTTTACCATAATTATATATAAATCATTTAGTCAGTGTTTGCTCATTGTAAAATCTTTCCTCTCCCCGATTTACATTCTGACATTTATTACATGGTGACATTTTTACTGTGGGCAGGTTATGTAGCTGCTCCTAGCTGTTTTGGCTGTTAGAGACAGCTGTAAACAGCTAATTCCTGTCTGTGAGCCTTGTTACATTGTGGCAGTTTGCCCAGAGTACCGCGGTACTCAGAGCTTCTTGTGGGAGGGGTTTCAGCACAAAATCAGTCATACAGCTTTGTATTTCTCATGTAAAAGGGGGTATCAGCTACTGATTGGGATAAAGTTCAATTCTAGGTTGGAGTTTCTCTTTAAATCCTAGGTAATAGTGGCAGTTTAGCATGAATTTCTAGAGATGTTAAGAGAATTGCAAATCCATCCCTAAACTGGCGCAGATTAAGAAGTGCTTGATACCAGTTCTACAGATGTAGAACTGCTGGCTAGACATGATTGTAGAGCGCACGCTATTCATAATTTGTGATGTGCTCCTCCCACCTGCTGAATTCCTCCTTAGAGCCTGCTGCTATCAATACAGCAGGTGTGTTGGTTACCTCACCAACAGCAATTCCCCTCACACACTGCACTGTCTGAGAGACCTTCATAGCTTCTCCTATTTTACAACAGTTTTAGAAGGAATTAGCACTATCTAATGATTTCTTAAGATGTCTGAGACAGTTCTGCATGGGTTTCTAAAAACCTACTAATATTTTGTCTCAGACACTCTTGATAAATCTGGCCCAGTGAATAGTACCTGTTACAGGCGCTTCTACAGATGGATTTCTACATTTACAGAGACACTGTATTGACCTGATGAAGGGGCCAGCAGCCCGTGAAATGCGTTGTTTCCAGTGCTAGTAAAGAATATTGAATTATTAATCTTAGTGGTTTACTGCCCTCAGGTAAGCCTTTTTTTTACAAACACCACTCATTTAAGCCATCTTCCCTTTGGAGAACCTCTTACCTTCCAGTTAATCCCCCACTCCCCAAGCGTTTGGGGGGGGGGGGGGAGTTTGTCCATTTAGAGTCCTTTGGACTACAGTGTTTTGTAAAGAAGAATGGTCCAAAGCACCTTCACCCAGAATCCAGGCTCTCATTGGAACCTACAGAAAGGGTTTAGAGGCTGTAATTTCTGCAAAAGGAGGATCTACTAAATATTGATTTCATTTCTTTTTTTGTGGTGCCCAAATTTATGCACCTGCCTAATATAGTTTAAGCAATTATTGTGCACTATCTGTAAATCCAATAAACTTCATTTCACTTCTCAAATAGCACTGTGTGTGTCTCCTATGTGATATATTTAACTGACATTTTTTATCGTAACAATCAATCATTTATACAGGAAAATCATGACGATTAACAAGGTTGCCCAAACTGTCGCATCCCACTGTATACATTCTTCAAGGGAGTGACCCAATTGCTGACGGAAGACTTCCGTGTGAAGATGACAATTTCTCCCCTGCTTGATACTGTGATTGCTGGTCTTGCAACCTACCTTTGTGAGTAATATTGCTTATATATTGTTCACGCTTTTTTTTGTTTTTATGTACTTCACTATGAGATGCTCCCTTGTTGTCTTTGTGTTTTCATTTCTGGAAGGCTCTTTGGGAACCTTCCCAGACGCCCAACACTATTTGTTATAGTAGAACATAGAACATAAAAAAGTAAAAGTCGAACATAAGTAGAACAAGTATTCATCTATTTATACTGTATATGTTTTCCTGGGATAGTATGGCTGTAACAAAAAACACTAGGGCACATGAGAAGCAGGGGCCCCGAGCTCTGTCACTGTGCCGGGACCCCACTCCACATGCAACACCAAAATATAGTATGGCTGTCCCTGCTGCTTTAAGCTTCTGTATTTCTCTGTCACTTTTATTCATAAACTTTTTTTCTTTTTTTCCTGTATGATCTTCAGTCTCTTCTATTTTTTTATTTCTTTATGTTTTGTCTATTTTTATTTTTTTTTTGCATTCTTCTATTTTTATTTTTTGCAACTTATTCTGCTCTTTTTTTAAAGACCACTATTGCGAAAAAAGTGCATAATTTAAAATACATGTAAATACATACACATAAAAAGTAAGTTTCTTCCAGAGTAAAATGAGCTATAAATTACTTTTCTCCTATGTTGCTGTCACTTACTATAGGCAGTAGAGATGGCTTGAACCTCCGATTTTAGGTTCGTGAACCTCGAACGTGAACTTCAGCAAAAGTTTGGATTCGCGTAACCTTCGCGAACCGCAATAGACTTCAATGGAGAGGCAAACTTTGAAAACTACAAACATTTATGCTGGCCACAAAAGTGATGGAAAAGATGTTTCAAGGGGTCTAACACTGGAGGGGGGCATGGCGGAGTGAGATACATGCCAAAAGTCCCGTGGAAAAATCAGGATTTGACGCACAGCAGCGTTTTAAGGGCAGAAATCACATTGCAATGCTAAATTGGAGGCATAAAGTGCTTTAAAACATCTTGCATGTGTATACATCAATCAGGTAGTGTAATTAGTGTACTGCTTCACACTGACACACCAAACTCCCTGTGTAACACACCGCAAACAGCTGTTTGTGTAGTGACGGCCTTGCTGCACTGGTGCACACCATGGCGAGAGTGCAGGCCATGGCGGTTTTCAAGCCCATACGATCGCTGGGCTGTGATAGAACTACAGTGACTGATCGAATTTGGTCTGTCCACAAGGTGTGCCCCCCCCCCCCCCACCTCCCGACACACTCATATAGCCGGCGGTCATTGCTTCATTGTGATATGCAAGCCCCTTCACTGCGGCAAGGTAACGATCACGAAGGGGAATTGACACATGTACATGCCTTTTGTTTTGTTGTTGCAGCCCCAGTGCATCCAGAAAAATTAGGCAGGCATGTACATGCACCAGAAAAATTATTATTCTTTTTGTTCAAGAATCCACCTGGAGTCCTGGACCCTTTTGGTGGTGGTGGCAGAGAAGGCAGTCAAGCGGCCTGCAGGCAGGGATGCTGTGTGGGGACTGACTTAGTCTTGGGGCAGGCAGTCACACGGCGTGCAGGCAGAGATGCTGTGTATGTGGGGACTGACTTAGTCTTTGGGCAGGCAGTAGCCCTCCGGGATCCATGCCTCATTCATTTTAATAAAGGTGAGGTACTGAACACTTTTTTTTACCTAGGCGACTTCTCTTCTCACTGACAATTACCTCCAGATGCGCTAAAGGTCCCTTCTGACAGGGCGCTTGAGGCAGGGCAAGACAGAAGTTGGATGGCAAATTGTGATGGCTCTGGCCACAGGTCAAGCTTGCACACCCAGTAGTCCAGGGGTTCATCGCTGCTCAGACTGTTGATGGTTCTTTCTCTACCATTGTTAAAGAAAGCGTATGGCCGGGGAATCAGGGTTTGATTCCGGTCCAGAGTGGGAGCCTGAGGAACGGCTACCACCACACATCCAAGGAAGGCAGCAGGCATGTCATGCAAGTCCCGAATCGGGGAGGTAGTGACGAAAAATAACAATACAGGACTCTTTCAAGGCCCTGTATAATGATGAGTACACTTGAAATCCTTTAACGGGAATCTGTTATGGAGGGCAAGTCTGCCCTCCATTTAACTGTGTGGTCAACTCTCTTTGGTACTTTCTGCACCATAATGGGCGGGGAATCAGGGTTCGATTTCGGTCCGGAGTGGAAGCCTGAGAAACGGCTACCACCACACATCCAAGGAAGGACACAATGTGCTGTATAAGTAATGTACCTGCCCTGACCGTGCTTTGCAGACCAGGCATCTGTGGTCAGATGGACCGTTCACCCAACGCTGAGTGCCAGAGATGACACCACTTGCCTTGAACGGGAATCTGTTATGGAGGGCAAGCCTGCCATCCATTCAAGTGAAAGGTATGCACTGACTCCCAGGTATAATACAATGTGCAGTCACCGATGCAGGGAAATGTATTCAGGTACTGGTATCAATACACTGTGCAGCTGTCACATACACAGGTACCGTGAACAGGTATGCAGTGACTGGTGTATAGCACTGCTTGCTGTCACGCAGGTGCAGTAAACATGAACAGGTATGCAGTGACTGGTATTACAAATGTGCAGCTGTCACACACACAGGTACTGTGAACAGGTGCAGTGACCGGTATATAAAACTGTGTGCTGCTCTCACGCAGGTGCAGTAAACATGAACAGGTATGCAGTGATTGGTATTACAAATGTGCAGCTGTCACACACGTGCAGTGAAAAGGTAGGCACTGAATGTGCTGGGCCTTGCACAGTATAGCAATTAGCAAGGGCCAGCTGCCTGCGACTGACAGGGCTGTATATGCAAGTGTCAGTGGGCCACACAAAAAAAAACAAAAAAAAAAACATCAAAAGAACATTAGCTCTCAAAAGAGCTGTTTGTAGTGCTTCTTAGCAATAAGTAGCATCAAGGAGCAAGCTAACAAGCCTAACAACAGCCTAACTAAGCTTTCCCTAATCTGTGCAGCAACCTCTCTCCCTTCTCTCACGACCTACGCAGCACACAGAGTGAGGAAATTGCCGACGCTGCTGCTTTTTATTAGGGGGGGCTCCAGGAAGGAGTGTAGCCTGATTTGCTGCCCTGTGTCTGCTGACTGTGATGTAGAGGGTCAAAGTTTAGCCTAATGATGTAGTATAGGGGGCAGGTCAAACTCGCATATAGTTCAAGGTTCACCGAGAACGTGAACCACCGATGTTCGCGTGAATCGGTTCGCTGGCGAAGTGTTCGGGCCATCTCTAATAGGCAGTAGAAATCTGACAGAACCGACAGGTTTTGGATCAGCTCATCTCCTCATGGGGGATTTTCAGCATGGCCTTTATTCTTTATAAAGACATTCCCTAAAAAAGGATTTATAGAAAGATGCTGGCCAGCCTCCCTGCTCGCTTCACACTTTTTTTGGCAGTTGGACAGAGCAACTGCTATTCACTAAGTGCTTTTGAAAAAAAACGAAAAAAAACCTTGAGTACCCCCATGAGGAGATGAGGCGGTCCAAAACCTTTCGGTTCTGTTAGATTTCTACTATCTACTGTAAGTGACAGCAACATAGGAAAAAAGTAATTTATGGCACATTTTACTCTGGGAGAAATGTACTTCTTATTTGTATATGTTTACTTGTACTTTAAATTTTATTATTTTCGCGATAGTGGTCCTTTTGACTTGCTTGAAATTCGTTGTGTGCTGCCCAACCCATCATTGGGCATCTGTAGTTCTAGTCAAAGAAATTCATACCATTAACAGTACAATATTCAGTATTTGGATTTGCCGCTGAGCATTTTTATTGGTCTATTCATAAGCTACCTAGGTAGTATTTAGCAGCTTGTAAGACTGATTCTGTTTGAACTATGGGGTGTGGATTCAGTCTGTGTACTCGCTGTCTTCTTAATAAACACCAGTCAGCTCAGTTACCTTTGTTGGCAGCTAAACATTAAACTTCTAGAGTGAAGAGGTTTGTTCATTTGCATTACAAATATTTTTTACAGGCATCAGTAACAGTGTTTTTTGGCATGAAATATAAATTGTTACAGAACTGGTTTTTAGAATGCAGATTGCCTTTTTTAAGACTAGAAAGCTAATTTGTAACAGGCAGGGAGCCTGATACAAATGAACAGGTACAAAAAAATTGCCTCATATGAGTATACTATAAGAATCCTTTCATACTGTGTCCATTGCGTTGCAATGAACAATATCTTCGCATCATAAAGCGATGCAATGATATTTCTATCAGATTTTCACATTGAATTAGGTGCGATAGCTTCCGATGGAGTAATGCACAGCATGCTAATATACAATAGTTTATTTTATCAGTTTATTATCAGCTCAGGTTTGCATGTGAGGTTTGCTACTGCCAATTTCAACTACTTACCTTGGGTGGGGGAAACCTCTGGATCCTTAAAAGTCGTTGCTCCTCAGCCAGGCCAATCCAACCATGAGAACCCAAAGTGCAGGTAGACTGCTCCTGCTCAGTAGCACGGACCCGCTCAGGCTCCGGTGGAAAAATCCAAGCTGGATTCTGTCCATGCTACTGCGCATGCTTGAGCTGTTGACAAACAATTTTTCAGGCGTCTCTCAGTGCTGGAACAGGTTGGTGGAGGACTATCCTGGAGAGGCTTCCCCTTCCTGAGGTGAGAACCCTTTAGCGGCACTTTTATCAGTTGTAGTCCAACCCTTCGGGGTAGTATATGGTACACCATGTGTCTAAATACCTAAGCAGAGCGCAACCGACCAGTACCTGCAGATCTGGGATTTCGAAAGGGAATGGTAAATTCCCTGTAGGCTCTGTCGGTGGTTGCAGGAGTATTTTTCACTTCCCTACTCATACCAACTTTACCTAAAGATACTACACCATCGGGCTCCTGGTCTCTCTCATTACAGAACCTTGGTGTTTGGAAGCTCAACCACCAGAAATCATTTACTATTCCATGTGAATTGAAAGGACCACTGTCCAATGCATGTGAATATTAGAGTTGGGCCGAACGGTTCGCCGGCGAACGGTTCCTGGCGCACTTCGGTGGTTCGCGTTCGCCTCCCGCAGGCGAACGTTTGCGGAAGTTCGCTTCGCCCAGTTCGCATCAAAAAAACAAAATTTTTACCCTCCATTTCACTGTCAGCAGACATGTTATGGTCAAACACACTGCTTGAGGACCCGTCCACCCTCCCTTCAAGCTAGGTCCTTTATACCATTTGACTCAGTTGTCTGCCTACACTAATTAGTTATGGGACAGCTGCTACACTCTCTGCTAGTGAGATTTTAATTGGCCTCCCTCCTCCCTCCTCCCTCCTCCCTCCCTCCTCCCACCTCCCACCTCCCACCTCCCTCCTCCCTCCTCCCTCCTCCCTCCTCCCTCCTCCCACCTCCCACCTCCCTCCTCCCACCTCCCACCTCCCTCCTCCCACCTCCCTCCTCCCACCTCCCTCCTCCCACCTCCCACCTCCCTCCTCCCACCTCCCACCTCCCTCCTCCCACCTCCCACCTCCCTCCAACCCTCCAACCCTTCAACCCTTCAACCCTTCAACCCTTCAACCTATTCCCTCCTCCCTCCGGGAGGAGGGTGTCTTCTGGCAGGGAATTATACTTAATTATAATGGCTATTATAATGGCTAAAAGTATTAGAGACACTGTGGCTGCAGCTCTTGAGCGCTTTGAGTCTGACAGGAGAAAAGCGCTATACAAATGTTTGGATTATAATTATTATTATTACTGCAGCAAATAGATCAGCAGGGCTGCCAGGCAACTGGTATAGCTTAAAAGGAAATCAATATGGCAGCCTCCATATACCTCTCACTACAGTTCTCCTTTAAGCAACCTAATGGTTCTATTGCATTGAGCATTAATGGTACATTTTACGGTAGCTTCACTTACTACTGTAGTGGTACAGTGCTTAGGGTGATGCACTGACGTGTCCACCATGCAGTGTGATCTGGGTTCGATTCCCAGCTATGGTATGATATATATGGCTTTTAAAAAGTATAATTCCCTGCCAGAAGACACCCTCCTCCCGGAGGGAGGAGGGAATAGGTTGAAGGGTTGAAGGGTTGGAGGGTTGGAGGGGAGAGGGAGGAGGGAGGAGGGAGGAGGGAGGAGGTGGGAGAGGGAGGTGGGAGGAGGGAGGTGGAGGAGGGAGGAGGGAGGAGGGAGGAGGGAGAGGGAGGTGGGAGGTGGGAGGTGGGAGGAGGGAGGTGGGAGGTGGGAGGTGGGAGGAGGGAGGAGGGAGGTGGGAGGTGGGAGGAGGGAGGAGGGAGGTGGGAGGTGGGAGGTGGGAGGAGGGAGGAGGGAGGTGGGAGGAGGGAGGAGGGAGGAGGGAGGAGGGAGGAGGGAGGAGGGAGGTGGGAGGAGGGAGGAGGGAGAGGAGGGGGAGGTGGGAGGAGGGAGAGGGAGGTGGGAGGAGGGAGGTGGGAGGTGGGAGGAGGGAGGTGGGAGGAGGGAGGAGGGAGGAGGGAGGTGGGAGGAGGGAGGAGGGAGGAGGGAGGTGGGAGGTGGGAGGAGGGAGGAGGGAGGAGGGAGGAGGGAGGAGGGAGGTGGTGAGGAGGGAGGAGAGAGGTGGAGGAGGGAGGAGGGAGGAGGGAGGTGGGAGAGGGAGGAGGGAGGAGGGAGGTGGGAGGAGGGAGGTGGGAGGAGGGAGGAGGGAGGAGGGAGGAGGGAGGTGGGAGGAGGGAGGAGGGAGGTGGGAGGAGGGAGGTGGGAGGAGGGAGGAGGGAGGAGGGAGGTGGGAGGTGGGAGGAGGAGGTGGGAGGTGGGAGGAGGGAGGAGGAGGAGGGAGGTGGGAGGTGGAGGTGGGAGGAGGGAGGAGGGAGGTGGGAGGAGGGAGGAGGGAGGAGGGAGGTGGGAGGTGGGAGGAGGGAGGAGGGAGGTGGGAGGTGGGAGGCTGGGAGGAGGGAGGTGGGAGGAGGAGGAGGGAGGTGGGAGGAGGGGAGGAGGGAGGTGGGAGGTGGGAGGAGGGAGGAGGGAGGTGGGAGGTGGGAGGTGGGAGGTGGGAGGAGGGAGGAGGGAGGTGGAGGTGGGAGGAGGGAGGTGGGAGGAGGAGGAGGAGGAGAGGAGGGAGGAGGGAGGTGGGAGGAGGGAGGTGGAGGTGGGAGGAGGAGGAGGGAGGAGGGAGGTGGGAGGAGGGAGGTGGGAGGAGGGAGGAGGGAGGTGGGAGGAGGGAGGAGGAAGGAGGAGGGAGGAGGGAGGAGGGAGGTGGGAGGAGGAGGAGGAGGTGGAGGAGGGAGGAGGGAGGTGGGAGGAGGGAGGAGGGAGGAGGGAGGTGGGAGGAGGGAGGAGGGAGGAGGGAGGTGGGAGGAGGGAGGAGGGAGGAGGGAGGAGGGAGGAGGAGGAGGAGGTGGAGGAGGGAGGAGGGAGGTGGGAGGAGGGAGGAGGGAGGAGGGAGGAGGGAGGTGGGAGGAGGGAGAGGGAGTGGAGGTGAGGAGGAGGTGGGAGGTGGGAGGAGGGAGGAGGGAGGAGGGAGGTGGAGGAGGGAGGAGGGAGGAGGGAGGAGGGAGGAGGGAGGAGGGAGGAGGGAGGAGGGAGGAGGGAGGAGGGAGGTGGGAGGAGGGAGGAGGGAGGAGGGAGGAGGGAGGTGGGAGGAGGGAGGGAGGGAGGTGGGAGGTGGGAGGAGGGAGGTGGGAGGAGGGAGGAGGAGGGGAGGAGGGAGGGGGAGGAGGGAGAGGGAGGGAGGAGGAGGAGGGAGGTGGGAGGTGGGAGGAGGGAGGAGGGAGGAGGGAGGTGGGAGGTGGAGGAGGGAGGAGGGAGGTGGGAGGAGGGAGGAGGGAGGAGGGAGGTGGGAGGTGGGAGGATGGGAGGAGGGAGGAGGGAGGTGGGAGGAGGGAGGAGGGAGGAGGGAGGTGGAGGAGGGAGGTGGGAGGAGGGAGGGTGGGAGGAGGAGGAGGGAGGAGGGAGGTGGGAGGAGGGAGGAGGGAGGAGGGAGGAGGGAGGAGGGAGGTGGGAGGAGGGAGGAGGGAGGAGGGAGGAGGAGGTGGGAGGAGGGAGGAGGGAGGAGGGAGGTGGGAGGTGGGAGAGGGAGGTGGGAGGTGGGAGGTGGGAGGAGGAGGAGGGAGGAGGGAGGAGGGAGGTGGGAGGTGGGAGGAGGGAGGAGGGAGGTGGAGGAGGGGAGGAGGGAGGAGGGAGGTGGGAGGAGGGAGGAGGGAGGTGGGAGGAGGAGGAGGGAGGAGGGAGGTGGGAGGTGGGAGGAGGGAGGAGGGAGGAGGGAGGTGGGAGGTGGGAGGAGGGAGGAGGGAGGAGGGAGGTGGAGGAGGGAGGAGGAGGAGGGAGGAGGGAGGTGGGAGGTGGGAGGAGGGAGGAGGGAGGAGGGAGGAGGAGGAGGGAGGTGGGAGGAGGGAGGAGGAGGAGGGAGGTGGGAGGAGGGAGGAGGGAGGTGGGGAGGAGGGAGGAGGGAGGTGGGAGGAGGGAGGGGGAGGAGGGAGGAGGGAGGTGGGAGGAGGGAGGAGGGAGGAGGGAGGTGGGAGGTGGGAGGTGGGAGGAGGGAGGTGGGAGGTGGGAGGTGGGAGGTGGGAGGAGGGAGGAGGGAGGGGAGGAGGGAGGAGGGAGGTGGGAGGTGGGAGGCTGGAGGAGGGAGGTGGAGGTAGGGAGGAGGCGGAGGGAGGAGGGAGGAGGGAGGGTGGAGGTAGGGAGGAGGGCTGTTGGTAGTCGAGGCGAGGAGGAGGAGGGAGAGTTAAAAAACTCCCTAGCAGAGTGTGTAGCAGCTGTTCCATAACTAATTAGTGTAGGTAGGCAAATGGTATAAAGGACCATGCTTGGAGGTGGGCGGGTCCTCGTAGCCAGTGAAGTGTCTATCACTCTCAATTAGGTGTGACTCCAGGCATTAGAGCTTTGAAACATGTTTTCTATCATTTTTGCAGTGTATAGAATTTTTTATAACTTTGAAAGTTCGCCTCCCCATTGAAGTCTATTGCTGGTTCGCGAACTTTTTCGCGAACCGAACCTTTCGCGGAGGTTCGCGAACAGGGTTCGCGAACCGAAAATCGGAGGTTCGGCCCAACTCTAGTGAATATCCCTGCCCTCTCATTAAACAGAAAAAAAGCCATGACTGATGGAAGAGAGTAGACCACAGGTGTGTTAGATACTGAGCACAAACTCTTGAATAGCTGTGTTCACTTGAATAGCTACATAAAATGTATCAGTAGCAATTAGCAGTATAGATATAATAATGTTTTATCAATATGTCCATCACATTTTTATAATTAGGTTCCCTGCAGAGTTTGCACTAAAATAGAGCCAACACTTTGTACTCTTAAGGATTTCTGTAAAAAGCTTCCTAAAATATCAAAAACTTTAAAAGTTACAATGGCATACTACAAAAAAGAAAAGCTAGCCACATATATTGTACCTGAAAAAAGATGGACATTTCCAAGAAGAAACCTTTCAAAAGTTAAATCTTTGAAATTCAGTACTTGAAATTTCAAGTACAACTGAAATAAACTAATGACTCATAATTGCAGTTTATTAACAGTTTTGTCTTTGTATTATTGGTTGAAGAAAATGTACAGTACTTTAGCTTCATAGAAAATAATCTTACTTCTATATAATTGGATTTAGAAGCAGGCATTACAGTATAACAAAAACATACAGCTACGTTAATTGGCTTCTCCTAAATTGACCCTAGACTATGATGAACATACGACTCTGGTAAGAACTAGATTGTGAGCCCCCTCTGAGGGCAATTAGTGACATGACTATCTTCTCCATACAGCACTGTGGAAGATGTCAGCACTATATAAATACTAAAAAATAATATGTCTTTAGGCTACCATTTAAGGTTTTTCAGTTCTGTAAATACTCACGTTTATTATGTTGAATCTCCAATTTTTTTTCAAGAAGAAACAGAAATGAATCCTCATAAGATTAATTTTATGTAATAAAAACATATTAGAAATCATCATTCCAGATATTCACCTGAATGTTGTTGACAACTTACAGGTTATGCTGAATTGTAGAGTCAGTTTGTTGTAAAGACTTGATCTATTCCATGTTTGCAATAAAAGAAATTGGGTCATCCTATTGACCATCAGTGGTGCTCAAATACCCCTTTTTAAAATTCGAGTTTGGTCGAATTCGAATAGTAAATTATTCGAGGTCAGTCGAATATTCGAGTCGAATAATTTTTACTATTCGATTCGACCTCGGACTTCGAGCTCACTATTCGAGTCGGTATTCGAGCTCATTATTCGAGCTGACTATTCGAATTGGCCTTAAATAGCTTCCAACACTTGTTTTGAGGGTGAATGATGCAAGAAACATCTTTTTTTCCAAGTAACAACAGCAAGTGATTATGTGGGGATGTTCCTAAAAAAAAAAAAGGTGGAAAGAGAAGTTGTGTCCAGAATTTTGTTCAGTACTGTATATACTTCTTCTTCTTCTTCTTTATCTTCTATATCTTCTTCTTCTTCTTCTATATCTTCTTCTATATCTTCTTCTTCTATATCTTCTTCTATATCTTCTTCTTCTATATTGTCTTCTTCTTCTTCTTCTTCATCTTCTTCTTCTTCTTCATCTTCTTCATCTTCTTCATCATCATCTTCTTCTTCTTCTTCTTCATCTTCTTCTTCTTCATCTTCTTCATCTTCTTCTTCATCTTCTTCATCTTCTTCTTCTTCATCTTCTTCTTCTTCTTCATCTTCTTCATCTTCTTCTTCTTCATCTTCTTCGACTTCTTCATCTTCTCCATCTTCTTCCTCTTCATCTTCTTCATCTTCTTCTTCTTGATCTTCTTCATCTTCTTCATCTTCTTCTTCTTCTTCTTCTTCTTCTTCTTCTTCTTCTTCTTCTCCTTCTTCTTCATCTTCTTCTTCTTCTTCTTCTTCTTCTTCTTCTCCTTCTTCTTCTTCTCCTTCTTTTTCTATATCGTCTTCTTCTTCTTCACTTATTTCTCTTTTCAATTTTTTTTTTAAAGAAATGCAGCTATTTTTGAGCGTAACAAATAGCTGGTGGCGCACGCATGTTGGAAGTGCCATTGTATGTGCTCCCTGGCAGTGGAAACACACAGACAGCAGGAGGTAAATTCAGCAGCAGGAGGAGGAGGATGAGTGTGTGGCAGCAGGCAGTCAATGAGGCAGGCAGCGTGACATAATAGCCCTGGTACCTAGCGGTGATACCAGGGCTGTAAATAAACACAGCAGGCAGGAGGTCCCAGACAGCGGTCGTGCAGCCCACATCGTGTCCAATACACAACTGGGACAACACAGTTTTCAACCCGGGCACCTCTGAAAAATTAAACCTTTTTTTTTTTTTATGGTTTTTTGGTTTTGTTTGTAAAACAAATTACACAGATATATAGCTATTTTTTGACGTAATAGCTGGTGGCAGAGTGGCAGCAGAATGTAATTCTGTGTACCCTGGCAGTGGGAAACACAGACCGACAGCAGCAGGAGGAATGGAGGAGTAATGTGAGCAGCTATTGTTTGACGTAATAGCTGGTGGCAGAGTGGCAGCAGAATGTAATTCTGTGTACCCTGGCAGTGGGAAACACAGACAGACAGCAGCAGCAGCAGGAGGAATGGAGGAGTAGTGTGAGTGTGGCAGCAGGCAGGCAGCGTGACATAATAGCCCTGGTACCTAGCGGGTGATACCAGGGCTGTAAATAAACACAACAGGAGGTCCCAGACAGCGGTCGTGCAGCCCACATCGTGTCCAATACACAACTGGGACAACACAGTTTTCAACCCGGGCACCTCAGAAAAATTAAACCTTTTTTTTTTTATGGTTTTGTAGTTTTGGTTTTACAACCAATTACACAGATATAGCTATTTTTTAACGTAATAGCTGGTGGCAGAGTGGCAGCAGAATGTAATTCTGTGTACCCTGGCAGTGGGAAACACAGACAGACAGCAGCAGCAGCAGGAGGAATGGAGGAGTAATGTGAGCAGCTATTGTTTGACGTAATAGCTGGTGGCAGAGTGGCAGCAGAATGTAATTCTGTGTACCCTGGCAGTGGGAAACACAGACAGACAGCAGCAGCAGCAGGAGGAATGGAGGAGTAGTGTGAGTGTGGCAGCAGGCAGGCAGCGTGACATAATAGCCCTGGTACCTAGCGGGTGATACCAGGGCTGTAAATAAACACAACAGGAGGTCCCAGACAGCGGTCGTGCAGCCCACATCGTGTCCAATACACAACTGGGACAACACAGTTTTCAACCCGGGCACCTCTGAAAAATTAAACCTTTTTTTTTTATGGTTTTTTGGTTTTGTTTGTAAAACAAATTACACAGATATATAGCTATTTTTTGACTTAATAGCTGGTGGCAGAGTGGCAGCAGAATGTAATTCTGTGTACCCTGGCAGTGGGAAACACAGACCGACAGCAGCAGCAGCAGGAGGAATGGAGGAGTAATGTGAGCAGCTATTGTTTGACGTAATAGCTGGTGGCAGAGTGGCAGCAGAATGTAATTCTGTGTACCCTGGCAGTGGGAAACACAGACAGACAGCAGCAGCAGCAGCAGGAGGAATGGAGGAGTAGTGTGAGTGTGGCAGCAGGCAGGCAGCGTGACATAATAGCCCTGGTACCTAGCGGGTGATACCAGGGCTGTAAATAAACACAACAGGAGTTCCCAGACAGTGGTCGTGCAGCCCACATCATGTCCAATACACAACTGGGACAACACAGTGTTCAACCCGGGCACCTCAGAAAAATTAAACTTTTTTTTTTTTTATGGTTTTGTAGTTTTGGTTTTACAACCAATTACACAGATATAGCTATTTTTTGACGTAATAGCTGGTGGCAGAGTGGCAGCAGAAGGTAAATCTGTGTACCCTGGCAGTGGGAAACACAGACAGACAGACAGCAGCAGCAGCAGGAGGAATGGAGGAGTAATTATGTGTGCAGCTATTGTTTGACGTAATAGCTGGTGGCAGACTGGCAGCAGAAGGTAATTCTGTGTACCCTGGCAGTGGGAAACACAGACAGACAGCAGCAGCAGGAGGAATGGAGGAGTAGTGTGAGTGTGGCAGCAGGCAGGCAGCGTGACATAATAGCCCTGGTACCTAGCGGTGATACCAGGCCGTAAATGAACACAACAGGAGGTCCCAGACAGCGGTCGTGCAGCCCACATCGTGTCCAATACACAACTGGGACAACACAGTGTTCAACCCGGGCACCTCAGAAAAATTAAACCTTTTTTTTTTTTTATGGTTTTGTAGTTTTGGTTTTACAACCAATTACACAGATATAGCTATTTTTTGACGTAATAGCTGGTGGCAGAGTGGCAGCAGAATGTAAATCTGTGTACCCTGGCAGTGGGAAACACAGACAGACAGCAGAAGGGCAGTACACAGCAGCCCACTGTAGTTGTAAAATGTGTGGCTGCAGGCGACGTAATAGTCAAAGTGAACCAGGCTGGCTTAGTGAGCAGGAGCCAGGAGGTGGTAAAGGGTGGTAAGGCACATTAACGATGGTTCTAAGTTCCGGCAGCCAGTTCATGTCCCCCTCTCGCTGACAACAGGGGCCAGGAACTCGCCTTCCACCCACGCCTGGTTCATCTTGAGAAACGTCAGTCTGTCCACAGACTTGTGAGACAGACGTGAGCGTTTCTCGGTGACCACGCCACCAGCTGCACTGAAGCAGCGCTCGGACAGCACGCTGGAAGGGGGGCAGGACAGCACTTCCAGGGCGTACTGCGCCAGCTCGCTCCAGATCTCCAGGCGCTTGACCCAATACTCCATGGGATCAACAGGGGCATCGCTGTCAAGCCCGCTGTAGGACCCCATGTAGTCAGCCACCATGCGGGTCAGGCGCTGGCTGTGACCGGAGGAGGATGCTGCTGCATGCACCTCCTCTCTAGTCACTGCTGCCGGAGCCTCTACAGTCCTGTAGAGCTCGTGGCTGAGAGACAGCAGGTCTGTGGGGCGCTTGCTGCTGGATGTAGGCACCTGCTGCTGCCTCTGTGCTGGCTGGACAGTAGGGGTGGAAGGCTGGGGGAAGGCTTCCTCCAAGCGCTCAACAAGGGCCTGCTGCAAGCTCCTTATTTGTTGCGCTGGGTCTCCTCCTGCAGGCGGCAGGAACTGGCTCAACTTCCCCTTGAGGCACGGGTCCAACATCATGCTGATCCAGATGTCCTCCCTCTGCTTCATCTGGATCACCCTGGGGTCCCTGCACAGGCACGTCAGCATGTGCGCTGCCATTGGGAAGAGGCGGGCCACGTCTGCTGGCACATCGACGGCAGTGCTGTCCTCCTCATCCTCCTCCTCTGCCGCCTCATCCTCTCTCCACCCCCGCACCAACTCAGCTGCGCTGTGCTGATCCCCCTCATCAGCAGCAAGGTCAGGGACCTCCACCAAGTCCTCCTCCTCCTCCTCCCCCTCAGAGGTGGACTGTGCAGCTGCTTGCCGCTCCTGCTGGTCCAAGGCTGCCGCTCCCTGTTCCAGCAAAGCATCGAGGGCCCTGTTCAGCAGACAAACCAGGGGCACCCACTCGCAGACCATAGCATGGTCCCTGCTCACCATGTTAGTGGCCTGCAGAAAGGGAGCCAGCACTAAGCACACCTGCTGCATGTGCCTCCAGTCATCATCGGGGACGATGGACGGGATGTTGCTGGTCTTGTCCCTTCTCTGAGCGGCGGAAACAGTGGCCTGGGCAAGGTACTGGTTGACAGCGTGCTTCTGTTCAACCAGACGCTCCAACATCGCCAGGGTGGAGTTCCAGCGAGTCGGAACGTCAAGGATCAGCCGATGGCGTGGCAGCTCCAGCTCCTTTTGCACGTCTTCCAGGCTCGCACAGGCTGCAGCCGAGCGCCGGAAGTGACGCACAACGTTCCTTGCCGTTTCCAGCAGTTCGCCCATCCCCTGGTAGGTGCGCAAGAACTTCTGCACCACCAGGTTCAGCACGTGGGCAAGACAGGGGATGTGGGTCAGGTTTCCCCTGTCTATTGCGGCAACCAGATTGGCCCCATTGTCGGCCACCACCTCTCCGACTCTGAGGCCTCTGGGGGTCAGCCAAATCCTCTCCTGCTCCTGGAGTTTGGCCAACACATGGGTTGCCGTCAGCTTGGTCTTCCCAAGGCTGACCAAGTGCAGCAGCGCTTGGCAGTGGCGGGCCTTCACGCTGCGGCTGAGGCGGGGGGTTTGGCCAAGTGTGCTGGAGGATGGCAGAGGATCGGAGGAACCTGCTGCAGTTCCCCCGACCCTGCGGGGTGGCACCACCCACTGTGTTGCTGCTACTGCTGTGCCCGCTGCTGCTCTCCCATCCTCACCCCCTTCCACCAAGCTGACCCAGTGGACAGTGAAGGACTGTCCCGAAGCGGCTGCTCCAGGAGTCCATGGTGACGTGGACCCTTTCACCAACCGCGTGCTCCAGCCCTCGCTCCACATTGGCCATCACAAAGCGGTGCAGTGCAGGAATGGCCTTGCGGGCGAAGAAGTGTCTGCTGGGGAGCTGCCAGTCTGGGGCTGCGCAAGCAAGCAGCGCACGAATGTCGCTCCCCTCCTGCACGAGCGTGTACGGCAGGAGTTGGGAGCACATGGCCCATGCCAGCAAGCCGTTCAGCTGCCGCACGCGACGGCTGCTGGGAGGCAGAGCCCTAACCACCCCCTGGAAGGACTCGCTCAAAAGGCTCTGGCGTGGCCTTTTGCTGGCACGGGAATCAGCAGACACAGCAGAGGAGGCCACTGAGGACTGGCTGCCAGAACAGGCCTCAGTGTCGGCGGCAGGAGTTGCAGAGGGGGGAGGAGCAGTGCGTTTCCGCACTCCTGCTGGTGCTGCTGGAGGAGCAGGAGGGCGGGTGGCTGCTGTTGCTGCTGCTGCTGCTGCTGCTGAAGGCTGTGCAGTGATGGGTGTGGTGCCACTGCCAGCACCAGATGCCTTCAGCCTCTGGAACTCCTCATGCTGGTGGAAATGTTTCGCAGCAAGGTGGTTGATGAGCGAGCTGGTGCTGAACTTTAAGGGGTCTGCACCTCTGCTCAACTTCCGCTGACAGTGGTTGCAGGTGGCGTACTTGCTGTACACTGTG
The DNA here is from genome assembly GCF_040937935.1 of Hyperolius riggenbachi. Classification (NCBI taxonomy): domain Eukaryota; kingdom Metazoa; phylum Chordata; class Amphibia; order Anura; family Hyperoliidae; genus Hyperolius; species Hyperolius riggenbachi. Next base: position 115,490,852 of record NC_090648.1, on the reverse strand, counting down.
GGCATGGTGAAAAAGCGCCAGATTGGTGACAAAAACAACCCCCTACGGCATGGAACCGCTGCTGCCTGTCTCCCTGTGGTGGTTGGGGGGGGGGGGGGGCTTGGGTGCGGCTGGTGGTGGTACTGGCAGATGCTGCTGCTGCTGCTGCTGAGCCTGAGACACCAGCAGGCTGGGGGACCTGCCTACTGCTGCCAATGCTTGCAATGATGCGCCTCCTTGCAAGGCCCACAAGCGCATCCTCCTCCTCCTCCTCAGAGCTGCTGATGACGACATCCCCTGGAGCTGGTGGCACCCAGTCTCTGTCTGTCACCGTGTCATCTTCATCCTCCCCCTCCTGAAACATGTCCTGCTGGGATGATGACCCCCCAAACTCCTCTCCTGATGCATTAATGGGCTGCTTGACTGTCGCCACAGTCTTGCTGTCCAATCCCTCATCCCCCAAAGTGCCCATCAGGAGTCCATGGTGACGTGGACCCTTTCACCAACCGCGTGCTCCAGCCCTCGCTCCACATTGGCCATCACAAAGCGGTGCAGTGCAGGAATGGCCTTGCGGGCGAAGAAGTGTCTGCTGGGGAGCTGCCAGTCTGGGGCTGCGCAAGCAAGCAGCGCACGAATGTCGCTCCCCTCCTGCACGAGCGTGTACGGCAGGAGTTGGGAGCACATGGCCCGTGCCAGCAAGCCGTTCAGCTGCCGCACGCGACGGCTGCTGGGAGGCAGAGCCCTAACCACCCCCTGGAAGGACTCGCTCAAAAGGCTCTGGCGTGGCCTTTTGCTGGCACGGGAATCAGCAGACACAGCAGAGGAGGCCACTGAGGACTGGCTGCCAGAACAGGCCTCAGTGTCGGCGGCAGGAGTTGCAGAGGGGGGAGGAGCAGTGCGTTTCCGCACTCCTGCTGGTGCTTCTGGAGGAGCAGGAGGGCGGGTGGCTGCTGTTGCTGCTGCTGCTGCTGCTGCTGCTGCTGAAGGCTGTGCAGTGATGGGTGTGGTGCCACTGCCAGCACCAGATGCCTTCAGCCTCTGGAACTCCTCATGCTGGTGGAAATGTTTCGCAGCAAGGTGGTTGATGAGCGAGCTGGTGCTGAACTTTAAGGGGTCTGCACCTCTGCTCAACTTCCGCTGACAGTGGTTGCAGGTGGCGTACTTGCTGTACACTGTGGGCATGGTGAAAAAGCGCCAGATTGGTGACAAAAACAATCCCCTACGGCATGGAACCGCTGCTGCCTGTCTCCCTGTGGTGGTTGGGGGGGGGGGCTTGGGTGCGGCTGGTGGTGGTACTGGCAGATGCTGCTGCTGCTGCTGCTGAGCCTGAGACACCAGCAGGCTGGGGGACCTGCCTACTGCTGCCAATGCTTGCAATGATGCGCCTCCTTGCAAGGCCCACAAGCGCATCCTCCTCCTCCTCCTCAGAGCTGCTGATGACGACATCCCCTGGAGCTGGTGGCACCCAGTCTCTGTCTGTCACCGTGTCATCATCATCCTCCCCCTCCTGAAACATGTCCTGCTGGGATGATGACCCCCCAAACTCCTCTCCTGATGCATTAATGGGCTGCTTGACTGTCGCCACAGTCTTGCTGTCCAATCCCTCATCCCCCAAAGTGCCCATCAGCATCTCCTCCTCCAAATCGCCAACAACAGCAGACAATTGACTCATCATGCCTGGGGTCAAAAGAGTGCTGAGTGACAGGTCGGCGACTGACGGTGAACTGGCCTCCTCCCCAGGCCCTGCTGGGCGGCTGCTGCGAACAGGGGTGGTGGTGGTGGTGGTGAGGGTGGAGGCCTCGGATGCAGAGCTGATGGCGGGCTGCTCATCCTCCGTCATCAGTTGCACCACAGTGTCTGCATCCTTTTCCTCAATGGGACGTTTCCGACCCGGCTGGAGGAAAATCGGAGCAGGTGCTACACGCTGCTGCTGCTGTGTCTCTGCAGCGTGAGTTGCAGATGCTCCTGCTGGGCGGCGCCCAAGGCATCCACGGCCAGTGGCTATAGGAGGAATGTTAGCCACTGACGCTGCTGCTGCGGAACTGTGCATGGTGGCGCGGCTGCGCCCGCGGCTTGCCACAATGCTGCTCCCTCTCCTCCTGATTCCCTTGCTGCCCTTCCCCTTGCCCAAACCGCGGTGGCTGCCACTTCCAGACACCTTCGATGTTTTGGGCGTAAACACAAAGTTTTTAAAAGGGCGGGTGAAAATTAGGGTACTTTAATGGAGTGGGTTGGTGGGCGAGGTGACTGAGTGAGTGTCTAGTACAGTAAGTAAGTAGTAACAGAGTCAGTAAGTACAACTAGAAGTTACAATAATCAGTAGTAATAATCACAAGGAAATAGAGTGTGTGTACACAGACAGTGAGTGAGTGCACGCACACGCAGGAGCTAGCCTATGAACAGTGACTGAGTGTCCCTACTAGTACAGTAAGTAGTAACAGTAAGTACAACCAGAAATTACAATAATCAATCAGTAATCAGAAGGAAATAGAGTGTGTGTACAGTACACAGACAGTGAGTGCACGCACACGCAGGAGCTAGTAGCCTATGAACAGTGACAGTGAGTGTCCTAGTACAGTTACAGTATATAACTATTCAGAAGGAAATAGAGTGCGTGTACACTACAGTACACAGACAGTGAGTGCACGCACACGCAGGAGCTAGTAACCTATGAACAGTGTCAGTGAGTGAGTGTCCTAGTACAGTTACAGTATATAACTATTCAGAAGGAAATAGAGTGTGTGTACAGTACACAGACAGTGAGTGCACGCACACGCAGGAGCTAGTAGCCGATGAACAGTGACAGTGAGTGTCCTAGTACAGTTACAGTATATAACTATTCAGAAGGAAATAGAGTGTGTGTACAGTACACAGACAGTGAGTGCACGCACACGCAGGAGCTAGTAGCCTATGAACAGTGACAGTGAGTGTCCTAGTACAGTTACAGTATATAACTATTCAGAAGGAAATAGAGTGTGTGTACACTACAGTACACAGACAGTGAGTGCACGCACACGCAGGAGCTAGTAGCCTATGAACAGTGTCAGTGAGTGAGTGTCCTAGTACAGTTACAGTATATAACTATTCAGAAGGAAATAGAGTGTGTGTACAGTACACAGACAGTGAGTGCACGCACACGCAGGAGCTAGTAGCCTATGAACAGTGACAGTGAGTGTCCTAGTACAGTTACAGTATATAACTATTCAGAAGGAAATAGAGTGTGTGTACAGTACACAGACAGTGAGTGCACGCACACGCAGGAGCTAGTAGCCTATGAACAGTGACAGTGAGTGTCCTAGTACAGTTACAGTATATAACTATTCAGAAGGAAATAGAGTGTGTGTACACTACAGTACACAGACAGTGAGTGCACGCACACGCAGGAGCTAGTAGCCTATGAACAGTGTCAGTGAGTGAGTGTCCAAGCACAGTTACAGTATATAACTATTCAGAAGGAAAAAGAGTGTGTGTACAGTACACAGACAGTGAGTGCATGCACACGCAGGAGCTAGTAGCCTATCAACAGTGACAGTCAGTGAGTGTCCTAGTACAGTTACAGTATATAACTATTCAAAAGGATAAAAGAGTGTGTGTACAGTACACAGACAGTGAGTGCACGCACACGCAGGAGCTAGTAGCCTATGAACAGTGTCAGTGAGTGAGTGTCCTAGTACAGTTACAGTATATAACTATTCAGAAGGAAATAGAGTGTGTGTACACTACAGTACACAGACAGTGAGTGCACGCACACGCAGGAGCTAGTAGCCTATGAACAGTGTCAGTGAGTGAGTGTCCTAGTACAGGTACAGTATATAACTATTCAGAAGGAAATAGAGTGTGTGTACACTACAGTACACAGACAGTGAGTGCACGCACACGCAGGAGCTAGTAGCCTATGAACAGTGACAGTCAGTGAGTGTCCTAGTACAGTTACAGTATATAACTATTCAGAAGGAAAAAGAGTGTGTGTACAGTACACAGACAGTGAGTGCACGCACACGCAGGAGCTAGTAGCCTATGAACAGTGACTGAGTGAGTGTCCTAGTACAGTTACAGTATATAACTACAATACAAAATACAATCAATCAGTACTAAAGGACAGCAGAAATACTGGTATAGATGAGAAATAAACAGAGGACAGGAGAGAACAGCTGCCCACACAGGCAAGGCCCTGAGGCCTAAAGCTGTAAGCCTGCAGCAGCTGTCTGAGTCTCTCTCTATGTAACACAAAAGCTACTAACTAAAATACAATGTCTATCTAACTAACAACAATATAGGTGTATATAGGAGGTGTATGTGAGCAAAAACGCTAGGTAAATGACCACAATAAAGCTCTTGCTAAGCCAACGCACAAAGGAGCAGATCTCTCTCTGTGCAAAGTCGGGCAAGGACGGAGAAACGGAACATGGCGGCCGCTATTTATAGGGTAGGGGCTGGCCAGGGTCCCCCTCAGTGATTGGCTGCCATCAGAGGGCCTGGGAGCCCTCTGATTGGCTCTAAGGACATCAATCTGGGCTATGACGCTATTCGAGCTCGGTATTCGAGCTCGAATAGCGCTGTTAGCTCGAATAGCGCGAATAGTGAATGGGCTATTCGAGTTCACTCGAATAGCCCATTCGAATAGCTCCAGCTATTCGGAACTCGAATACCGAGCTCGAATAGCTGAAAAAGAGCTCGAATATTCGAGCTACTCGAATATTCGAGCTCTGCTGAGCACCACTGTTGACCATAAAGTTAGATGTCCCAGAATCCACTGCTCACCTAAGTAAGCAAAGAAGATGCTACAGTTTCACTTTTTGTTCTATGCAAATAAATAATAATAATAATAAAGGGTGCACTGTACTCCAAACAGCATGCAGTCACCATGGTAGCAGAAAAGTAAAATCTGGACCTCCCGCCATCCTAAGAATATCATAGCTGGTTGCAAACTTTAAAGAGGCTCAGAGACTTTTGAAAGTGCAGCTTTGATACTTACCCATGGCTTCCTCCCACCCCATAAACACATCTAAGTCCTACGCCGTCCTCCTCCTGCTGTCTGCCGTTCAGCCACGGTGAGCTCCAGTACCAGCCTGAATGACGACAGTCCGGGTCTACTGCTCATGTGTGGGAGGTCTGCGGATGCCCAGTAGACCCTGACTGGCATCGACTGAGGCTGGTAACGGAGCTCACTGCGGCTGAACGGCAGACCGCGGGAGGACGGCGTGGGACGTGTTTATGGGGCGGGAGTAAGCCCCGGGTAAGTATCAGAGCTGTACTGTCCTTCGTCTCTGAGCCTCTTTAAGGTAAAGGTAACGTGTAAGACGGATGGCCAATAAGATGCTAATAATTACAAGGTAATGCAGCATTATGCAAATTTTGTGCAGCTTGACAATGGCCCAATCAAATCCTGCCAAGGTAATTCGGCAGAATTTTGCCATTTACTTTGAAGTCAATGCTGCCAACTTTAGCAGTTAATAGCAGAGCCACCTTTGCCACTAAAAATGCTAGGTATTTTAGGGAGAATAGTGGGAACATTTTTTTTTTTTTTTTTTTTTAAAGAGCTTGTAGTTTTTGAGAAATTTCATTTTAAAAATGTTATGAAAAATGGTAAAATGACCTTTTGCTGTTTTACACTTTAATATTTACCAAGTATGATTTTCTATATATGCTCATTGAAATGGACCAATATATGATTCCTTAGCACAATAGTAATTGTAATCTATCTGATAGATGGCATGATCGATTTTCTCCTTTGCCAATCTTGTGCTGACTATTGTCAGACGCACCCAGTTACCACTTCATCTCAGACGCTCACTCAGTTAACACTTTATTTCAGGTGCTCACTCAGACGTCCTTTCATCCAGAAGAGTTGTCTTACCTGTCTATCTCTACAACAGACAGAATCAGGAGTGCAAAATACTGTTTGCTATGAACAATACAACTTATCATTGCCTTAAATTGTTTTTTCATGCCTCAGATACCTTTTTAATACCTTTTAACTTTGATACATGCTCATCTTTTCTGCATCTGCTATTGTACTTGCACTTTTGTCATAATGTGCACATCGGAATCATAGTGTATTCAAAATAAGAAGATTGCACCTGTAATCCCTCATAGGGCAAGTTTCTTATTACAGCAATTATCTTATTACGAAGAAACAGAGCCCTGTCCTGGGTCCTACGATATGAAAACCCATTACCAGCCTAGAATTTGATTCCTTTTTTTTCCAGCAAGTGGAAATCCAATCAAACAGTTCAAGGATGAAAGGTTTTCTCAAGCAACTCCCTGTTGTGTTAAATAGAGAAAAAATATATGTCTGGGAAAACGGACCATGTGATGCTTCCGAGACGTGATTAGGAGAGCGACCTAAAGAGCTCACCGTGCAAATCGCAAAGCTAGAAATTTCATTTTGGGCAAGGAGAATTAATTAATGGCGAACCTTAAAACTCTTTGTTTCTTTGTAGTTAGACAATTATAACTGTTTTCTGGCACCATAGGCATGGTGCACAAGATAAAAAAAAATGGGAGTCTGATTTTTCAACTTTGATCTGAAATTCTTTGCGGCACAATATGAAATGTTTCCTGTGATGTTTATAAAATGCCAAGCTTGTGAACATTACCTTGTGTCAGAAATATGTCACTGTGTAGACAAAGAGATTCAAACGCATTCCATTGTCAGAGAACTCCTGCCTAAAGTAAGCAAGGGTCTAGATCATTTCCATTGTCATAAAATGAAAGTAGTTTTGCTGGGTCATTTTTTTTTTTTTTACTTTTTTAACATGTGCAAACAATAATATATAAATAAACAATATGAAACCAAAGAGAAAGAATGCAGAAAGTTCCTGGCATTGAGTATACAAACACGTTGACTCACAAACAGTTAGAAGGAAGACTGAACTAATACCAAACCAACTTTTTTCAAAGTCTAGTTCAAGACAAAGACAAATAACATTTATATAGCGCTTTTCTCCTGGCCGACTCAAAGCGCCAGAGCTGCAGCCACAAGGATGCGCTCTATAGGCAGTAGCAGTGTTAGGGAGACTTGCCTAAGGTCTCCTACTAAATATGTTGGACAACATGTTGGAACTCTTGGTGCTGTATATAACCTATCAATGGCTAGGACCATTAGAAAATAACTTTATCACCTTTTTATGGCTAAAGCCTCATACACATGCACAAGGCCTGTCAGGTATCAGGACTCAAATCTCTTGGGCGACATTGCAGAGCTGAGGATTTATAGATTAGTTGTCAGCCTAAAGGCTATTGATGTATTCTGTTGCTATTCGGGAGGGTGGAGGGTCGACAGAGCAGCATGTGAGGTGCATTACGGTGTGGGCAGGCTGAGTACAGAAAACAATGTTCTTGGCCAGTGCTCAATCCAGCAGACTGATTGTTGGCCAAGGTGTTGGGGATCATTGGGGGCAGCTGTACACATGCTAGATTCTTAGCAGAGGTGGACATTTCATCTAACATGTGTACGAAGCTCAAGCTTTAGCCACTAGATGTGGCTTATTTGTATTACCAAATGCCTGTGTAATAATCCAGCTGCACCACCATCCCAATTCTACAAATATGGCTGACTAGAGAGATTACATCAGCAGAACAGCAAGAAATAGAAGATGTAGGCAGTGTCTTAGTGGTCAACATAGAAAAAGCCTGGAAGCAATCTTTCCCAACTTCAGGAGGTGCCAAATTCAATCAATATGACAAGAAGATTCTTCATCATGGAAGCTGAGAGAAGACTGGTGTGTTGCTGTTGTGCAGTCAATATATAAAGAGGCAGGAGATAAAAACTGTCCTAGAGAGGAACCCTGAACCCCCCCTCCCCCCAATTAATGCATTTATCTCCTTTGTCTGTCTGTGCACAGAGGAGGGCGGAAAACCCTTGCCCCAAACACAGTCAAAGGAGTGCTGTGACGTGTGATCTCCTTACTTGGAAGGTACACGCCAATGTTAAGGGCCATGAGGGGTGGGACTGGCCAGGTGACGGATCTCTTGCCAATGGGTTCCACTTTCCTGGCTATTAGCAACCCAGCCTGAATAGTGGATAATGTGTTAAGTTGTTATTAAGATCAAGTATACAGAAAGCTATGTTCCAATTACCCCACCTGCTTTGTCTTGTGCTTGTTCATGAACTCATACACATATTCAACTTGCTATAGCTATACAGTCCTAAGGAGTATGAAAAACTGTCCGTTGTTCTAACACATGACTGAATATGTTAAGATATCTTTATGTGCAGAAAAATATAACTTATTCCACGTCCTGACTCCTGAAAACCAGCATCAGTCAGCTGGTGCATCATCATTATCAGTCAATGTCAAAAAGTATCCATTCTTTTATTTAGCAGCAACAGTAATCGGCGTCTGTACTTTATACATCATCTTTACATCTTAGTCTGAACATTCTTGCAAGTGGATACATTATAAGGAAATGGTTATATATACTGAAGACAAAAATGCGCATAGTCATCCTTCCAAAAATGATCTCAAACACTTCATTAAGTAAGCTCTTGAACCCAAAGTCAGTGACCCCCCTAAAACTCATCCGGGCCATAGTGATTAATTTCTGCCTTAAAGAAAACAGCCTTATATCTGTCAGCGGCGCAGCCATAAAAAGCTTGAAGAATTATCATTGTCCTTCACCTGCTCCGTTGTCAGCCACGCCGTGCGCACAACATGCTGGTCGGCATAGCAGGAATGGATTTGGACTCAAAAGCTGAATTATGATAGCATCTTTCCATTAAAGGATTTTGAAAACCATAAATAAAGATTAGGTGAGACAAACATATATTTCACCGTCAAATCCACTGATTACTTTTTTCGTCGGGAGTAATTATATTGTCAGGGGAGCCTGAGGACATTACAAGCCTAAAGACACGCTCTAAGACAAGATAATGATAGCAAAGTGTCCATTTGTTTGTAATTCCCAGGTCTTTCAAATGAGCTTGGCTGCAGCTAAACATCTCTGACGTCTGGGAGATAAAAATTTTGTAAGACTGTGAGGATTGCAGAGATTTCGGCACATACTGCTGGTTGAAGATATAACGTTTCTGAAAATAGTTAAGGAATGCTACGGAGGAATTATAACTAAAACGTCTCTGTTGTACTTTAATAAGAAAAACAACAGGTAGCGGCATCACTGCTGGTAGTTTTTCCTTCTAGGCACCACAGGACAGAGCAGGAGACTGCTAACAAGATAGATTGCATCTATGGAACAGCCTGCCTAGTGCCTCTTCTAGCCAAACATTACATTGGGTCATGATGCAAGCACTTCCACAATAAAAGTGTATGGAACTAAGAAAAATGTCATATATCGTCAGAGTGTATCATTTTTGTGTCCTTGGGGCCACCATTTTACCCTGTGTGAATTCTACAAAAAATGGCATTACCTGCTATTAACCTTCCTGGCGGTAACCCCGAACGTAGTTCGTGGTAAGCCGCGCAGGAGGTTTTCTCAGGCCCTGCTGGGCCGATTTGCTTAATTTTTTTTTTTTTTTTGCTGCATGCAGCTAGCACTTTGCTAGCTGTGTCAGCACACCGATCGCCGCCGCCCCACGCTCGATCGCGGCTATCCATCACGCCGCCCCCCCAGTCCCCGTGCGCTGCCTGGCCAATCAGTGGACTCCCGATGCCATGGCGACGTGGGAAGCCCTCTAGAAAATCCCGTTCTTTGAACGGAATTTCCTGATCGGAGATCGCCGAAGGCGATCAAAGCGGGCTGGGGGATGCCGCTGAGCAGCGGCTATCATATAGCGAGCCCTGGGCTCGCTACATGATTTAAAAAAAAACAAAAAAAACTGCTGAGCTGCCTCCTGGCGGAATTCATTAGACCGCCAGGAGGGTTACAATGTTTTTTCTAATGACCACAAATATAGAAAAATGAACGTTTCACCTCTCAGCACTGACTAGGTGCTCATATCCCATGACAAGACATATAGGGATGGTCATTCAGATTTTGCAGAATTTAAATTTCTGCATCCAATTGGAACTTGGAAATCGGATGACAGAATTTGGATTTCTGTGGAAATACCACATTACCGCAACTCGGTAATCTTAGCCCAATCAGAGAATTCGGAAGCATTGGTCCAATCACAGAATGAAGAGTCAGCTTGAAAGCATTTGACCAATCAGACAATGCAAAAAATTACCCCCAAAAAAACCTTAGAAATCGGATTTCTGCGGAAATACTGCGTTACGACAACTTAGTAATTTTAGCCCAATCATTGAACACTTAAGAATTGGACCAATCAGAGAATGCAGAGTCAACTGAGAAGTATTTGGCCAATCAGAGGATGCAAACAAATGACCAAAAAAAGACTCGGAAATCTGAAATTGGAACTTGAAAATCAGAAATCCGCAGAATCAGAATAGGCGTTTCTGACCATCCGTATGCATGATCCAATATTGGTTTGCAGATCAAAAAAGGATGAGGAAGATGCACAGCAACGACATGTTGGGAGAAGAAACAAGCTGGGCAAAAAGCAAGACCCGGTCTCTCAACTGAACCATGGTCATCTGTCACATCTGTGCTTTGCATGTAAAATTGACAAGAATGTTAATATGGGTTTCCTCATTCAGTTCAGTACCAAAGCTAGTGAAGAGGGTCATGGGGTTGCAGCCAGTAGAAAAAGCATTGAAGTCATGTGAAGCGTGACCAAACCCCAGTAACCCTCTACACTAGCTTTGATGCTGAACTGTAGAGTAGGGCATAATCCAGATGTACTTGTTACGGCGCCAGGAATTTTGGCAATGGGCGATCAGAATGACGGCTCTCCCCTCTGCCGCAAAATTCCCCTGCGGCATCAAATACTATTCCCCCTCCGCATTGTCACAACTCGAAGGGAGATGTAATTCGGGGTCTGGCCACCGACGGAGCCCCGAATTACCACTATGCTCCCAGCGCAGCATTACATTGCTGCTATGAGGCGCCCAGCCTCGCCACGCAGAGATAACCTGCTTCGCATAATCCTGGCTTTCTAAAGAGGAAATCCGAAATTTCCAAAGGCGTGTTTCTTCATAAGGTAAACTACACAAAGAAACAACCTTATTATGGGTAGCAACTAGTGTTGGGCGAACATCTAGATGTTCGGGTTCGGGCCGAACAGGCCGAACATGGCCGCGATGTTCGGGTGTTCGACCCGAACTCCGAACATAATGGAAGTCAATGGGGACCCGAACTTTTGTGGTTTGTAAAGCCTCCTTACATGCTACATACCCCAAATTTACAGGGTATGTGCACCTTGGGAGTGGGTACAAGAGGGAAAATTTTTTTAGCAAAAAGAGCTTATAGTTTTTGAGAAAATCGATTTTAAAGTTTCAAAGGGAAAACTGTCTTTTAAATGCGGGAAATGTCTGTTTTCTTTGCACAGGTAACATGCTTTTTGTCGGCATGCAGTCATAAATGTAATACATATAAGAGGTTCCAGGAAAAGGGACCGGTAATGCTAACCCAGCAGCAGCACACGTGATGGAACAGGAGAAGGGTGGCGCAGGAGGAGAAGGCCACGCTTTGAGACACAACAACCCAGGCCTTGCATGAGGACAAGAAGCGTGCGGATAGCATGCTTTGTACCACCATGCAGTCATAAATGTAATAAAGATAAGTGGTTCAATAAACAGGGACCACGCGGCAACGCTAACCCAGCAGCAGCACACGTGATGGAACAGGAGGAGGCGCAGGAGGAGAAGGCCACGCTTTGTGAGACACAACAACCCAGGCCTTGCATGAGGACAAAAAGCGTGCGGATAGCATGCTTTGTACCGCCATGTAGTCATAAATGTAATAAAGATAAGAGGTTCCATAAACAGGGACCGGCAACGGTAACCCAGCAGCAGCAGCAGCAGCACACGTGATGGAACAGGAGGAGGCGCAGGAGGAGAAGGCCACGCTTTGTGAGACACAACAACCCAGGCCTTGCATGAGGACAAAAAGCGTGCGGATAGCATGCTTTGTACCGCCATGTAGTCATAAATGTAATAAAGATAAGAGGTTCCATAAACAGGGACCGGCAACGGTAACCCAGCAGCAGCAGCAGCAGCAGCAGCACACGTGATGGAACAGGAGGAGGCGCAGGAGGAGAAGGCCACGCTTTGTGAGACACAACAACCCAGGCCTTGCATGAGGACAAAAAGCGTGCGGATATAGCAGCAATGCTTTTTGCCGCCATGCAGTCATAAATGTAATACAGATGAGAGGTTCAATAAACAGGGACCGGAAACGCTAAACCATCCCAGATGTTCATCGGTCATGTTACTTGGTTGGGGTCCAGGAGTGTTGCGTAGTCGTTTCCAATCCAGGATTGATTCATTTTAATTTAAGTCAGACGGTCTGCATTTTCTGTGGAGAGGCGGATACGCCGATCTGTGATGATGCCTCCGGCAGCACTGAAACAGCGTTCCGACATAACGCTGGCTGCCGGGCAAGCCAGCACCTCTATTGCGTACATTGCCAGTTCGTGCCAGGTGTCTAGCTTCATGCCCGGTTTCAGGTCCAGCGGTGCCAGCCACAAATCCGTCTGTTCCTTTATTCCCCTCCAAATTTCCTCCCCTGTGTGCTGCTTATCCCCAAGGCAGATCAGCTTCAGCAACGCTTGCTGACGCATGCCAACAGCTGTGCTGCACTGCTTCCACGATCCTACTGCTGCTGGTGCTGGGTTAGCATTTCCGGATGAGGTAAAGCTTTGAGATGCGTTGGAGGAGAAGGAGTCAGAGAGGTAGGTGCTGCTGTTGTTATCCAGCTGTTTGCGGCGTGGGCAACACCCGCGCCGTAGCAGGTGAGGAATCGCTGCCAGGCTCCACAAGGTTCACCCAGTGCGCGGTAAGGGAGATGTATCGACCCTGGCCGAACGCACTCGTCCAGGTGTCAGTGGTGAGGTGAACCTTGCAGGCAACGGCATTCTTCAAGCTTCGCGTTATTTAGCTGACCACGTGCTCATGCAACTCAGGCACTGCAGAGCGCGCAAAGTGGTAGCGGCTGGGAACCACGTAACGTGGGATGGCCACTGACATCATGCCCTTGAAGCTGTTTGTCTCCACCACTCGATATGGCAGCATTTCGCAGGCCAGAAGCTTGGCTATGCTGGCTGGCTGTTACTGCCACGGCCCGGGGGTCATTTGCTGGCAATTTCCTCTTGTGCTCAAACATCTCAGAGACAGACAACTCAACCGTAGCGCTGCACACCGAAGGGCTGTTGGTTGTTGTGTTTGATGAACACTGGGAGACCTCAAGAGCACTAGTCCGGAAAGTGACAGTGTCAGCATCGTCTGATGTTTGTGAATGTTGTGAACCACGCAATGGCTGGGCTACTGCTGCTGCTGAGGCGGGTCTGGTGGTGAGTCTGGTGAACCCAAGGGAGGCAGTGTTGCTGGTGGTACCCTGTCCTGCCGCGTTTGCCCACAGAGTGGGATGTTTGGATAGAATGTGGCGGCTCATGCTGGTGGTGGAGAGGTTGTTAATACTTTTCCCCCTGCTCAGGCGGGTCTTGCACACCTTGCAAATCGCCATGGTAACATCCTCAGTGCAGTCTTCAAAGAAAGCCCAGACTTTAACTGGCTGAGGACCCGGACCTCGTGCGTGATGTGCTGGTGCTGCTTAACCCACTGCTGGACGCTTGAGAGGTCATCCAAGTAATTATCTGGTCCTGTTCTTTTGGATCTGTGAGGGTTGTTGTCCTGGACAACATGGGCAGTATTGAGTGGGTTTTCTTGGGTGCTCCCCTGTGGCCTGTACGTGAACCGTCAGGGGAAACACCTCTTCCCTTGCCCCTCCCTCTTTCACCGGATTTCTTCCTCATTTCACTTATCCTTAAAGTACACGCTGACTGGCAGCAGTACAGTGGCAGTACAGAAATGCTATACAGTGGTGGGTGAGCGGTGTACCACTATTGTCAGCAGTGACACAGAGCACAATGCTATACAGTGGCGGGTGAGCGGTGTACTACTGTTCCCAGCAGACACAGAGTGGAAGTAAACACAATGCTATATAGTGTGGCTGAGCCGTGTACACAGAGTGGCATTAAACACAATGCTATATAGTCTGCTATATAGTCACCCCGAACAGGGTGATGTTCTGCAGAACCCGAACAGTGGCAAACACTGTTCGCCCAACACTACTGGGAGGGAACGCAGATTTTAGTACCTAAACACACGATACAACATGTTTTCCGGGGTCGGACTCTGAGGCACATACAGATGGTCCCGATCATCATCCTCATCATACAACTCTTCTCCTGAGTCTGACCCACCCACCACCTCTGCCACCCCAACATCCCCAGACACAGACCCCTCATCGTCCTCAACATTAACTTGGGATGCTGGCCTGAGCCAGACCTCCTCCTCCACATCAGGCCCCATCATCTCCTCAATGGCAGCCCTCATTAATCGCTCTGGCGACGGACTGATGGACACAACGTTCTCCTCCGGGGAGGGCTGCTGCTGACCACTGGCTGCTGGGGTGGATGTTATAGCTTGCGTGGGGCGTTGGCTGTTGCTGTTGTTGGGAGTGCTGCTCACAGCGGAGGTCTCTGGGGAACTCATGTTGAGCTCATATAGTGGTTGACGGTGAGTGGAGTATTACTGATCCCAGCAATATACACACTGACTGGCAGAGTACGCAATGCTATATAGTGTGGCTGAGCGGTGTACACAGAGTGGCAGTAAACACAATGCTATATAGTCTGGCTGAGCGAGCGGTGTACTACTGTTCCCAGCAGAATCAGAGTGGCAGTAAACAATGGTATATAGTCTGGCTGAGCGGTGTACACAGAGTGTCAGTAAACAATGGTATATAGTCTGGCTGAGCGAGCGGTGTACTACTGTTCCCAGCAGAATCAGAGTGGCAGTAAACAATGGTATATAGTCTGGCTGAGCGGTGTACACAGAGTGTCAGTAAACAATGGTATATAGTCTGGCTGAGCGGTGTACACACAATGCTATATAGTCTGCTATATAGTGTCAGTAAACAATGGTATATAGTCTGGCTGAGCGAGCGGTGTACTACTGTTCCCAGCAGAATAAGAGTGGCAGTAAACAATGGTATATAGTCTGGCTGAGCGGTGTACACAGAGTGTCAGTAAACAATGGTATATAGTCTGGCTGAGCGAGCGGTGTACTACTGTTCCCAGCAGAATCAGAGTGGCAGTAAACAATGGTATATAGTCTGGCTGAGCGGTGTACACAGAGTGTCAGTAAACAATGGTATATAGTCTGGCTGAGCGGTGTACACAGAGTGTCAGTAAACAATGGTATATAGTCTGGCTGAGCGGTGTACACAGAGTGGCAGTAAACACAATGCTATATACTCTGGCTGAGCGAGCGGTGTACTACTGTTCCCAGCAGACACAGAACAGTAAACAGAATGCTATATAGTGTGGCTGAGCGAGCGGTGTACCACTATTCCCAGCAGACACAGAACAGTAAACAGAATGCTATATAGTGTGGCTGAGCGAGCGGTGTACCACTATTCCCAGCAGACACAGAACAGTAAACAGAATGCTATATAGTGTGGCTGAGCGAGCGGTGTACCACTATTCCCAGCAGACACAGAACAGTGAACAGAATGCTATATAGTGTGGCTGAGCGAGCGGTGTACCACTATTCCCAGCAGACACAGAACAGTGAACAGAATGCTATATAGTGTGGCTGAGCGAGCGGTGTACCACTATTCCCAGCAGACACAGAACAGTGAACAGAATGCTATATAGTGTGGATGAGCGAGCGGTGTACCACTATTCCCAGCAGACACAGAACAGTAAACAGAATGCTATATAGTGTGGCTGAGCGAGCGGTGTACCACTATTCCCAGCAGACACAGAACAGTGAACAGAATGCTATATAGTGTGGCTGAGCGAGCGGTGTACCACTATTCCCAGCAGACACAGAACAGTGAACAGAATGCTATATAGTGTGGCTGAGCGAGCGGTGTACCACTATTCCCAGCAGACACAGAACAGTAAACAGAATGCTATATAGTGTGGCTGAGCGAGCGGTGTACCACTATTCCCAGCAGACACAGAACAGTAAACAGAATGCTATATAGTGTGGCTGAGCGAGCGGTGTACCACTATTCCAAGCAGACACAGAACAGTGAACAGAATGCTATATAGTGTGGCTGAGCGAGCGGTGTACCACTATTCCCAGCAGACACAGAGTGGCAGTAAACAGAATGCTATATAGTGTGGCTGAGCGAGGTACACAGAGTGGCAGTAAACAGAATGCTATATAGTGTGGCTGAGCAAGCGGTGTACTACTATTCCCAGCAGACACAGAGTGGCAGTAAACAGAATGCTATATAGTGTGGCTGAGCGAGGTACACAGAGTGGCAGTAAACAGAATGCTATATAGTGTGGCTGAGCAAGCGGTGTACTACTGTTCCCAGCAGTGACACAATGACAGGGGGGACCCTGGCTAGCGTGGCTGGAGCGCGAACTACCCTGCCTGCCTACCCAAAGCTAAACCCACAGACAAATGGCGGAGATATGACGTGGTTCGGGTATTTATTTACCCGAACCACGTGACAGTTCGGCCAATCAGAGCGTGTTCGGGTCCGAACCACGTGACCCGTTCGGCCAATCACAGCGCTAGCCGAACGTTCGGGGAACGTTCGGCCATGCGCTCTTAGTTCGGCCATATGGCCGAACGGTTTGGCCGAGCACCGTCAGGTGTTCGGCCGAACTCGAACATCACCCGAACAGGGTGATGTTCTGCAGAACCCGAACAGTGGCGAACACTGTTCGCCCAACACTAGTAGCAACTAGTCACAGTCATAGTCATCAAGCCGCGAATCAGCGATGCAGTGCATGCACAACATCATCAGAAACTATAGGAACTGATTAAAACAGCCCCCTGAAAAAGTTCCCACTAATTGATGAGAGGAAACTGAGAATCCCTTTTTAAAATTACTGGTGTGCTAGAGAAATAATGTTAAAAGAAGGAAGATAACAATAAAAATGACAAAAAGCTGATGAATTCAAGAATTTACTCCGGAAAACATGACAGGTCTTTGTCAAAACAAATATTTACATTTGCTCAATTCTGTGTAGACTTAAAGGATTATTTGGATGTGCTTCCTCTATTTCATTCCTTTTTATTTTTTTTTAATAACACTCACTTCTGATTCTCGTCACAAATACAGGTTTTACAATTGCAAAAAGAAAAGAAAATACTGGATGCTTGGTTAACCCGCTGATCTTCTGCTCGACTTGGCATGAGCCTGCAGATCAGGTGTTTGGCTTCTATCGCTCATCTGTTGGCATGTTTGTCCCAAGTGGTTGATCCAACTAATAAAAGCAAAAATGATCTGTTGGCAACTTGGCATGACACCCATAAACAGCACTGGCAATTGATACATTTATAGTGAAAGTCAATGGAAATTTACATGCAGTGATGAGTGAAAATGACGATATTTGTAATGATCGCTGCTGCAGCAGGTATTGCTGGAAGCAGTAGTGCTGCAGCTCAGGCAGTTCTGATCTATTTCCATGCAAGCTGCATAGCTTTGTCTGCCTTTCCCTGCTGTCAGCTTGTGACTGATTATCATTCACCTGTGTGGGAATCTGCATGTCTGCTCCCATTGGATGACCTCAGTATAAAGATCTGCTTCCTGCAGGGTTTCCTTGGGTTTTCATAGCTTCAGTTAAGCCCGTCTTGCTGTTGCTTCAGCCCCCGATCGTGTTTCTTGTTCTAAAGATACTTTGCTGGTTTTGCATCATATATTGGTTCATTGCCAATATATATGCATACCAGCATGTTTATTATTTTCCTTGTATTCGTGTTACGTTGATACATCAGTGTCGCTGATATATACGTACACGAACTGTTTATTTCCTGTGTTCAGTTAGTCAGTTTTCCAGCACGTTTTGGTAGTTTGCGCGTACCGTGAACACCCGTGCTGAGCTAGTTATCCTGTTCCTGGTCCTGTTTGTGGATTGCGTTCATCTCTGCGAAGAGATAACGAATCCTTCTGAATCCTGTTCTGTTCCTGTTTGTGGATTGCGTTCATCTCTGCGAAGAGATAACGAATCCTTCTGAATCCTGTTCTGTTACTGTTTGTGGATTGCGTTCATCTCTGCGAAGAGATAGCGAATCCTTCTGAGTCCTGTTCCCTGTATTACTCCAGTCCTAGTCAGCGTTCCTGCTTATGTCATATATCGGTTCATTGCCGATATATACATATGATAGTCAGACGTTACAAATAGTTTCATTGATAGCTGTAATTGTAATACGCTAGGAAAACATACTTATTGTATATTTATCTGTGTTACGTTCATCTATCTCGATCCTGCTATTTCCTGACTATCCTGTCCTGTCTTTGTGAGGCACGCCATCGCCGCAACGCATTGGCTGCCTCATTCCAGTCTGTCTGGTTTTGGACGCTTGCTGTCGCTAAGTAGCCGCTAGCTAGCAAGCGTTCATTCTGTCTACCTGTCCTGATCTCCTCAGTTCTGGTTTATGCGCTCAGCGCTACTTTGTGCTGAGACGTTATAACGAAAGCATTGTTTGTGGCTGTCAGATCTGCACCGGCTCTGTGCGCCACAATCTCCTATTGGAGTCAGTCCTCCCCTCCACTATACTAGGGATAGCCTGTTTCTTTGTGCTAGTGTGTGTACCTCCTCCACGTCAGCTCATGCGTTGCATGCTGACTGTGGAGAATACACCACCAAGCCTTACAATATTCTTTTTACATGAATTTTCACAAAAATAACGTAAAATTCGACTTTCAAGCAAAAATACCATCAAAAATCATTTTGTAATACATTTCTGATTTTTTCGCAATTTTTGCTCTAACATAAATGAGATCCGCACTTTTCGCAAATTTTGTGGTAAAATTACAGATTGTTTGCGTTTTTTGTGAATTTTCACATTGGAAAGAAAAAATGTGTTTCCTTTGACCATATTTCACGAACATACAATTTATTTTCGCAAATATTTTCTCGAAATCTAAAATAGCACTTTCGATGTCAAAAATGATTTTGGTGAAAATTCGCAAGTAACACGGCTCACATGTGATGTGCAAAGTTATGCTGCACTATGTATGTTTTTTTCCCACATGCAAAAATGCAAATGCAGATTCACAATTTTCAAACAGAAATGCAAATCTCTATTGACTTTGCATGTGCAGCATATGTGTTTTCACCATTTGGCACACGATTTTGATATAAATTCATTTTAAACATCCTGTCACACAATCATGATGGGAATGAGTACGGAGACCAGATGCAGATGGAATTCCATACGATCGTTCTGGATGAATAGGGTTTGGACTTCACATTAATATGTGACAACACCAAAATAGTGAAGCAATAAAAAGGGGGATGAACATTTTCATCATACTGCCAATATCCAATTTAGTGGTTCGATTTGTAACCATTGATGAGCTAAAATGCAGATATTAGACTTCAGACTTCCGAGTGAAAATAATACGTTGGTGATTTTTCTCGTTTTTTCACAAATTTACACACTAAAATAAACATTTTTTTTTGTATGAATTTTCACATGGAAAACAAACATTTGTTTCATTTGACCATATTGCAAATACGTGTTTTCATGAATATTTTCTTTGCGGTCACATTCACAGTGGCACGTTGCGGAGCTGCATTATAAAGTCTTATAACGCAGCTTACTGCAATGATAGTTTATTAGTCCTATGGGATTTTAATACCTAATTTAGATGATCCTATGGGACGTTCACAGTGGGACGTTAACGTTGCGTTGAAAAATATTGCGTTATGGTAACTCACAGCTTGCAGTGCGTTACCTCTAAACGAAGACGCGTTGCGACGTTAGCGTCACATTAAAACGCTACATCCCACTGTGAATATGCCTTCAATCAAAAATAGCCTTTTCACTGCGAAAATTACTGCCGAAAATTTTGAAAGCAGCACTGTTTGCAACAACAGGTAAACGAAACCTCTGGCCCTGGGTAATGTTTTCAAATATTCCCTTTCCCTTAATAAGGACCCAATAGACCATCTTCCCTATCCCTACCCCTCCTTTCCTCCAAGTTATAATGACATTCTGTATCTTTTTTTTAAGACACCCAGTAGTACTAATCTACTAATGTTGGTTTAGTACATGAAAAAAGTCCAGTAAGAGCAGGCAAGTCAAAATATATTAAGGCACTTGGGCTGTCTGTTAAACTGCTGTTCTTTTTAGTGGGCAATGAATCATCAGCTTTGGAAGCTGTTAGTGGCGAATGCGGCCAAGACAAAATTTAAGGCCCTTCCAATGCCGTCATAAATGTAACACGGGTTCTTAAAGGCAATATCATTCTGCACTGCGTTTCTCTAAGTTCTTAAGCTTCATACCAACCTGGCCTCCGGGAAGAAGGCATTTACTGCTGCTGTGCTGTATATTTCCATCAAGCCATCCTACACTGCTTAATCTAATTTCTCCTGAATATTTCACCATCTCCCATCAAGGATTTTGGAGGACTCGGGGAGAAATGCCGGCCACTTAACTTCAATGAGAGGAATAACAAGGCTTGCGAGGAACAGTTAAAACGGATATACGGAGACAGACATGAATAAAATGAAAAGATAATGCATATACAATAGAATGAATTACTGGGTAATCACAGGGATATTTTACCTGCGGGGATCCTCGGAAAAACAGCGCTCACCAGAAGAGCTGTCATTTACACAAAGGCTCTTTATTATCCTTTCCATGTAAAAACAACTTCTATCTATTCAGACCTATCTAATATTTTGTTTTTAGTTGAGCCTTTACCTACAAGGAAAACTTGCTTGAAGGTTTGCTCAGGCCTATTTGGGTGTCTTCTCAGCCAGCCACCGAGTTGTTTAACAAATCTCCCATCTCACACTTAGGCCTTTCTTTCATGGGAATCTAAACTGCATGCTTGTCAGGCAGTTCAGCTTCCTAGCTGCCGGCCACAAGCACCATTGTCACACTTACAGTTCCTGGGTTCCATCTCCGGCTCCTCAGTCTGTGGTGCACGTCGTCCCAGCAGGCTTCTGGGACCGGCATGCTTGTGCAATGCGGCCGTGTCTTCCTAGGTGCACCCCTAGTTCTTTTGTGCATGCTGCGAGGGGCAGTGCCTCAGCACTGTTACAAAGGTCAGGGTATTTAACCCCTGGCCAATCAGTGCAGTTTCAAGGCTAAAATGCACCCAGGGTGAGGGTGTAAAAATTGTGCCCCCCCCCCCTGGACCCCTCCCCTCGAGCAAGGTATGGGTGCCCGCAGTATAGGTTTGCAAGGTCTAGTTGCACTTAGTATAGGTCCCCCCAGTATAGGTAGCCCAGAATAGGTACCCAGTATAGGTAGCCAGCTATAGGTCCCCCCAGTATAGGTAGCCAGGCATAGGTGAGTCAGTATAGTTGCCCCCACTATAGGTTAGCCAGGTAGGTGCCTCCAGTATAGGTAGCCAGTATAGTTGCCCCAGTATAGGTTAGATAGGCAGGCGCCCTCGGTATAAGTTAGATAGGTAGGTGCCCCGAGTACAGGTTAGCTAGGTGGGTGCCTCTAATATAGGTAGCCAGAATAGTTGCCCCCAGCATAGGTTAGATAGGTAGGTGCCCCCAGTATAGGATATTTAGGTAGGTGTCTCCAATATAGGTAGCCAGTACAGTTGCCACCTGGTTAGATAAGTGCCCCCAGTATAGGTTAGATAGGTAGCTGCCCCCCCCCCCCCAGTATAGGTTAGATAGGTAGCTGCCCCCCAGTATAGGTTAGATAGGTAGGTGCCCCTCAGTGTAGGTTAGATAGGTAGGTGCCCCCCAGTATAGGTTAGATTAGGTAGCTCCCCCCAGTATAGGCTAGATTAGACAGGTGCCCCCCAGTATAGGTTAGATAGGTAGCTGCCCCCCAGTATAGGTTTGATTAGATAGCTGCACCCCAGTATAGGTTAGATTAGGTAGGTAGCTGCCCCCCAGTGTAGGTTAGATAGGTAGCTACCCCCCAGTGTAGGTTAGATAGGTAGCTGCCCCCCAGTGTAGGTTAGATTGGTAGGTGCCCCCCAGTATATGTTAGATTAGGTAGTTCCCCCCAGTATAGGCTAGATTAGACAGGTGCCCCCCAGTATAGGTTAGATAGGTAGCTGCCCCACAGTGTATGTTAGATAGGTAGCTGCCCCCCAGTGTAGGTTAATTAGGTAGGTGCCCCCCAGTATAGGTTAGATAGGTAGCTGCCCCACAGTGTTGGTTAGATAGGTAGCTGCCCCCCAGTGTAGGTTAGATTAGGTAGCTGCCCCCCAGTGTAGATTAGATAGGTAGCTGCCCCCCAGTGTAGGTTAGATTAGGTAGGTGCCCCCCAGCATAGGTTAGATAGGTAGCTGCCCCACCGTGTTGGTTAGATAGTTAGCTACCCCCCAGTGTAGGTTAGATTAGGTAGGTGCCCCCCAGAGTAGGTTAGATTAGGTAGCTGCCCCCCAGTATAGGTTAGATAGGTAGCTGCCCCCCAGTGTAGGTTAGATTAGGTAGGTGCCCCCCCAGTATAGGTTAGATTAGGTAGCTGCCCCCCAGCGTAGGTTAGATTAGGTAGGTGCCCCCCAGTGTAGGTTAGATAGGTAGCTGTCCCCCATAATGGAGGGGGGAGCCGGAGCCAAGGGGAGGGCAGCCCGACATCTCCCTCCCTCTCCTGGGCCGCCCTCCATGCTCCCCCCTCAGACGCATACTCAGGCAGGAAGCGCCGCTGTTTACAACTCACCTCCCTGGCTCCAAGCGCTGCTCTCTTGCCGCCGGTCTTTTCCTCTCCGCCTACACGCTAATACACACGCTGCTTCCGGCAGCGTGTGTATCAGCGTGTATACACAGAGGAGACCTGCGCCGGCGAGAGAGCAGCACTTGGAGCCAGGGAGGTGAGTTGTAAACAGCGGCGCTCAGGGCCGGGCCGAGGCATAGGCTGGAGAGGCTCCAGCCTCAGGGTGCAGTGTAGGAGGGGGCACAGAATTCATTCAGCTGCCTAATTGTGTTTAAAGCAGAAAGAAATAATAAAAGGGGATACATGGCAGTGACTGCAAGCCAGATAACTAGACATTAAGGTGTTGGGGAGGTTGTGGGCCCTGTGGCGCCTCTTAGTCTAATAGCAATCAGTGTGTGACGGCTGGGGAGGCAGGGATGGAGGGGCGCACTTTGCTGTCTCAGCCTTGGGTGCTGGAGGACCTTGTCCCGGCTCTGGCGGTGCTTCCTGCCTGAGTATGCGTCTGAGGGGGGAGCACGGAGGGCGGCCCAGGAGAGGGAGGGAGAGGTCGGGCTGCCCTCCCCGCGGCTCCGGCTCCCCCCTCCATTACCGCGCCCCCCTCCCAACAGCACCCAGGGCGGCGGCACGCCCCGCATGGCCCAAGAAACGGGCATGATCACTGCCCAGTGCTGTTGAATCTTAGTTTACGCCTCAGTCTGCTCCATGCTGTCCTGTCAGGACTTTCACATCAGTCTTATCAGTCAAGTCCCGTCAGTCCTGTTACACCGTGTGTGTCACATCAAGACATGTCATGCCAGTCCTGTCACGTCAGTCCTATCAGTCAAGTCCTGACATCCCTGCCATGCCAGTTCTGTCACATCAGTCCAGGCAGTCAAAATCTGCCAGCCATGCCTGTCACACCAGACCTCTAACACCAGTCCGGTCAGTCAGTCTGGTCAGTCAGTCCTGTCATGCCAGTCCAACCATGTGAGTCCTGTCAGACTTGCCACCAGTCAGTCACACTAGTCCTGACTGTCCCATCTTCCATCCAGTCACGTTGGTCCTTATTCTCCTTCCCTTACAGCAAGGTTAACCCCTCCTGTTCTGCTTATCTGTAGTGGGGCAGTCCTAGAGGTCATGACCTGATAGGCAGCAAAGTAGTCTATTGCCCATTATGGGTGGTGGCCCATCATCCCTTGCAAGTTGCACTGGTAAAGACCTGTGGTCACTTAAGACTCTGTGCTCTGGTAGCGCCCGCACCAATCACCAGTGCTGAGATCAACAGGACCTTAACCTCCCTGGTGGTGCATTTCTGTCAGGAATTAGGAGTCAAAAGCAGTACATTTTTTTTTCATGAATTTTAGGCTTCCAATTTTTAAGTCTTAACTCACCAAAATACATCAGAACAAAAACCTGGTAGACATTCTGCATATAAATAAAAGACAGGAACACAAAATTGTTGAAGTAAATAAATTTATCAATAATTTGAAAGAATAGTAAAACTATACAAATAAGGCAGCAGATTATGCAGTATGTACATATATACTCCTAATACACCTCCCGTGTGTGGTATATTTTAAAGCAGGGAATTGCACACAGGGCGACATCACACTCTGGACAGTAGAATCGTGATTCTTTCCTGATTCTTTTCCCCTTCTCATCGCTTTTGCTGCAGCATACATGACATGTCCTAGTTGGGGCATTTTGGGGGGGGAGTTGGTGGAATGTATTCCATAAAATGGCGGCCAGTGAGGCGCTCCGGATTTACCACATGAGAGGCACGGCGTCCAACTCTGGCATCTGTTGCAGTCTGGTACTTTAGACAGATACATTCGCACAGTTTCCAGATGAAGTCAGCATGCATCACTGGCCTGTCACTTCCCTGCTTGTGCAGAATGTATGCATGTCAAATGCTTTGTTCCAGTAGGTGCCGGAAAATCTTCTTGTAATATTTTTTCTGCTGTTTCCTTACAGCAGGATAAAAGGTCAACGCCTGGTCAGCTCTGTCCACACCACCCATGGTGTGGTTATAGTCCACCACAAACTGCGGTTTTACAATATCTTTTCCTCCTCTCGTTCTGGTGGGGACAGTGGAGGTGTCGTGAACAGTAGAGAGGAGACAGACGTCTTTTTTGTCCCGCCACCGGAGGGCTAACATCTTCCCTTTCTGCCAAGCAGCTATGTCCCCAGTCTTCAGCTTCTGCTTGGCGAAGGCCGACGGCATCTCCCTTCTGTTAGCCCTAATGGTGACATAGGTGTCAGTCTTATGCTTTATAAGAATCTCAGACAGTTCAGGGGAGGTATAGAAATTATCTGTGGTGAGACAGTAGCCTTTGTCCAGCAAAGGCTCCAGAAGGAACAATACAGACGATGTCGCCACTCCAAACTCGCTAAACCTGGGACAAAATTTTGTGCCTTTTACCGTATACAAAATAGTATTCCAGATCTATCCGGTACTTGACTCGCATAGAGTGTGTTATTTGATCCCAAAGCGGGCCCGCTTGGAAGCAATCTAGTGGAGCCAGCTCAGCCTCCCCTTATAGGCCATCAGACTCTCGTCCACACTGATGTCCCTCTGTGGCACATAAGTGGTCCTAAAATTTTCCACCACCATCTGGTAGATCTCCCAGATTTTTTTTAGTTTTGGAGCAGGGTGGGTCGACTCCTCAAAAGTTTCATTGTTAGAAAAGTGGAGAAATTTCATTATTAGGGATAGACAGTACTAGGACATCACTGTACCGAAGAAGGGGGTTGCAATGATCTTATTCGTGCTCCATGCTCCAGTACCATTTCTGCAGGGGCTTCCCCACCACTCCCTGCAGAATGATCAGGCCCAAAAACAACCAGATATCCACTGCTGTTACCAGCTCCCAGGTCCTGCTCCTGGAAGAGCGTCCTTGAAGAGTAGCCAATTGTTTGGTGGCATAACGATCAGTCTCCTCCACTATCCTCTCAATAACCGCCTCCGAGAAGAAAAGCTGCAGGTATTCCAGGGGGTTGCACTCGCACTCCTTCTTCAGGCCAGGCTCCCCAGTAAAAGGGAAACATGGGGGCAGTGGCGGAGCCTGAGAAAGGTCGATGGGGCACCAAATCCCGGACATCACTAACTTCGCTGGTGATGGAGTCGCTGTCGCTATATGGGTCGGATGACAGATCCCCAGGTGCGTCACTGTCACTGGAGTCCGCCAGTGACTGCAGATCGCTGTCCTCCAACTCCGCCAACGCTTCCGTGGTGAGACACCTTCTGGAGGATGATGCCATAGTAAATCCAGGCAGAGGTCGGTGCAGGCAGCAGGTAAAGAGTAGTCCAAGTCCAGGCAAAAATCGGCAACGGGTAATCAATCAAAATCCAAGCAGAAGGCAGAAAGAGTAGTCAAAGTCCAGGCAAAAATCTGTAACAGGTAGGCAGATTAGATAAGCACTCACAGATCACAGAGATCACAGCCAGCTCCTCTCCAGCTCAACAGCCACAGCTCCTCTCAGCAATCCAGGAAGCAAAAGGCAACATTGCATTGGATACAAAATCCCCTTGTATCCAATACAATGCTATTTTGGCCCAATCAGAAGAGTTTATTTTATTTATTTATTTTTTTACTCCCTCCCCTGTGACCCTACGCCGCCCCCACGTCACGCCGCACCACCGCTGATCTTATATGCTAATTGGCCGCCGGGTCTTCGAAGATCAGAGCGGTAATGGGGACTCCGGCAGTCGGGGGGAAGAAGCCTGGGTCCCGCTGACAAGCGCTAATCGCGCGCGGGACCCAGGAATTAGCTGCAGACACTTTTTTTTTTTACTGCCTAACTCCATCCCCGGTGACTCTACGCCGCCCCCGACGTCACGCCGCACCACCGATCCTCCATACTAATTAGCCGCCGGGTCCTGGAAGATCAGAGCGGTAATGGGGACTCCGGCGGCCGGGGGGAAGAAACCCGGGTCCCGCGGACAAGCTCTAATCGCGCACGGGACCCAGGAATTAGCTGTGCGCACTGTTTTTGCCCAAACGAGCAGAGCTCGGGCTTACCACTCCTGATGTGTTAGTCAGCCTGAGCTCTGCTCGTGAATACTGCCGGGGGGGTTAATAGCCATTCAGTTGCAATTACAATTCAGCTGAGTGGCAGCGTATGGAAACATAGCCCATGTCATGTTTGACACAAGGTTGCATTGTCCAGCAGCCAAAAAACTTCATGCTCAGATGCAGCAATATTTGGGGGCTGCCCGTCCACTGCCCATGCCGAGCACTAGCCACACGTGACTGGGAGCAGCTGACAGGCAGCAAATTTATCAGCTTCAGCGGCTCATGGAAAAACGGCCTCACTTTCCCAGTGAAGCAATCCACCATTTATAGTATGAGGCCCCAGGGATATACTGGTGGTACAATAGGTCAGGGAGCTAAGCAGGCCCGTTTCTAGGGGCCGTGCAGACGTGCGGCCGCCCTGAGTGCTATTGGGAGGGAAGCGCTGTAAATAGCTACTCACCTCCCTGGTTCCAATCGCTGATCACTCACTAGCTGCTGGTCTCCTCTCTGCATAGCTGGGTATACACACGCTGCTTCCTGTTTAGCAGGAAGCAGCGTGTGTATACGCGGCTATGCAGAGCAGGAGACCAGCGGCAAGTGAGTGATCGGCGATTGGAACCAGGGAGGTGAGTAGCTATTTACAGCGCTTCCCTGCTGCAATCACTCTGCATCTGAGGGGGGAGCACGGAGGGCGGCTTAGGGAGAGGAAGGGAGGGAGAGGTTGGGCTGTCCTCTTCGTGGCTGCGGCTCCCCCCTCCATTATGGGGGCGGACCTACCTATCTAGCCACCTACCTAACCTATACTGGGGGGAGCTACCTAATCTAACCTATACTGGGGGGAGCTACCTAATCTAACCTATACTGGGGGGCAGCTACCTATCTAACCTATACTGGGGGGCACCTACCTAATCTAACCTATACTGGGCAGTAGTTAGCTAGGCATAGGTAGAAGTCCCAGTATAGCTAGGTAGGCATAGGTAGGTGTCCCAGTATAGGTATATAGGCATAGGTAGGTGCCACAGTAATTAGCTAGGCATAGGTAGGAGTCCCAGTATAGGTAGGTAGGCATAGGTAGGTGTCCCAGTATAGGTAGATAGGCATAGGTAAGTGCCCCAGTAGTTAGCTAGGCATTGGTTGGAGACCCAGTATAGGTAGGTAGGCATAGGTAGGTGTCCCAGTAGTTAGCTAGGAGACCCAGTATAGGTAGGTAGGCATAGGTAGGAGTCCCAGTGTAGGTAGGTAGGCATAGGTAGAAGTCCCAGTATAGGTAGGTAGGCGTAGGTGTCCCAGTATAGGTAGATAGGCATAGGTGTGTGCCCCAGTAGTTAGCTAGGCATAGGTAGGAGACCCAGTATAGGTAGGTAGGCATAGGTAGGTGCCCTAGTATAGGTAGGTAGGTAGGCATAGGTAGGTGTCCCCGTATAGGTAAGTAGGTGCCCCAGTAGTTAGGCAGGCATAGGTAGGTGTCCCAGTATAGATAGTTAGGCAGGGCCAGGCTGGCACAGTAATAGCAATTACCAAGGTCCAGCTGCAACAGATAGGGCTGTATAATGCAGTGTCAGTGGGCAACACAAAAAAACAAAACACATCAGGAGTTCATTAGCTCTCAAAAGAGCTGTTGAGGGGTGCTATTTTAGCAATAACAATCAGCCAGGAGCAAGCTAACAAGCCTGCAAGAGCCTAACTAATCTTTCGCTATGAGAGTCTGCCAGCAGCTGTTGCTTCACTAATTACTGCAGGCACATGAGTGAGTATAATAGCCAGCGCTGCCTGCCTTTTATAAGGGGGGAGTGGCTCCAGGAGAGAGTGTAGCCTAATTGGCTACAATGTGCCTGCTAACCAGGGCTGTGGAGTCGGAGTCGGAGTCGTGGAGTCAGAGTCGTGGAGTCGGGCAATTTTGGGTGCCTGGAGTTGGAGTCGGGAAAAAATGCTCCGACTCCGACTCCTAATGAATTTGTAACTGTAATTAAAATAGAAAATATGATAAAATGTTCTATTTCTCAGATAATAGTCATTAAAAATAATGTATATATACAGTATATATACAGTAATAGCTGTGCTTAGTCCACAAAAATGAAATAAACCAATCAAAATTAGTTACTTGTGCTGCTTCAATAAAGCAGTCCCTGTATTTTTAAGGTCAGATATACAGATCTGATTGTGACTGTATATATGATGTGTACACAGGAATCTCTTATATATACTAAATAACATCTATGCTGTAAGAATAAAGCCTGATGTGTAGCTGTGTCACTAATAGAGATGGTCAATGAGATGGAAATAATTCTGCACTGATGCTGATTTATGCAAATGTATGCACTCCCTTTGCTGATGAAATCAAATAATTTGATATGTTGTTAAAATTTGGTTTGGTGGCTACAAATTAAAGGGTACCTGAGACGGATGAAAAGTAAAGTTTTATACATACCTGGGGCTTCCTCCAGCCCCCTTCAGGCTAATCAGTCCCTCGCTGTCCTCCACCACCCAGATCTTCTGCTATGAGTCCTGGTAATTCAGCCAGTCAGTGCTGTCCGGCCGCATGCCGCTCCCACAGCCAGGAACATTCTGCACCTGCGCAATAGTGCTGCACAGGTGTAGTATGGTCCTGGCGGCGGAGTGTGTGCATGCGCACTACGCCCGACTGGCTCAAGTACCTGGACTCATAGCAGAAGATCCAGGTGGTGGAGGAGGACAACGAGGGACTTATTATCCTGAAGGCGGCTGGAGGAAGCCCCAGGTATGTATAAAAATTTAATTTCATCTGTTTCAGGTTTACTTTGTTAGACAGTAGTACTATACTCTACATATGCACTCCCCACAGAGCTGCAGGGAATCCACTGAGAATGCTGTGCACATTGAACACAGAGGTGTTGTCTGTCACCCATAAACCTTGTTCAGATTGTGCATGAAGAATGTGTAATAGAGGAAGAATCTCCTCATTCCCCTGCAGAGTACCTGCACATCAGTCTTACATGTACCCACACTTACATTGCCTAGGGCCTGATAGATGTTCTTTGTTCCGGTTTGTACCTTTTACAAGTACTCTTACCAAGGACTAGTTTTAGTCTAAAGGGAATAAATATAGTAGTCTACCTATCCTTCTCACTTCAGTTTTCTTGTAAAATTCCTAAGCGTTGGCAGATAAGAGACGAATTTCATGTTACATACTTTTAATTAACAAAATTGTAATATGCAAATTAGAGGAGTCGGAGTCGAGGAGTCGGAGTCGGTGGAATCCTAAACTGAGGAGTCGGAGTCGGTGGATTTTTGGACCGACTCCACAGCCCTGCTGCTAACTGTGATGTAGAGGGTCAAAGTTGACCCTAATGGAGCACTAGGGGGGCAAATCGAACTTCCGCAAAAGTTCGCCTTTGCTGGCGAATGCAAACCATCGGAAGTTCGCCTGGAACCGTTTGCAGGCAGTTCGGGCCATCTCTACTTGTGAGATGGGTCCCAAGGCCCTGAAGGGAACCAAGGGGAGGCAAGGGAAGGGGTGTGTGCACTGGGGGGGGGGCATCAACGTTTTGCTGGGGGGCCATGAATTGTAGTTATGGCACTGGTTTGGACACCAGTAGTAATATGCTTGGACTTGTAGTTCTACAGAAAACGCAAAGATGTCTGTAAGGTACAATGAATGGTGTCTGGAGTAGTCCAAATGTCCTTCCAGCAAAAAAAACAACAAAAACAAACAAACAAAATAAAACACAGCGAGCGCAGGAGCCCCATATAGTGTAGTATCTGGTACATCTGGCATAACTGCACCAGATGTATGTAGATTGGTGTAATGAAGAGGTACTCACAAGTGTGGGTTGCAAGACCATCAACCAGAGTATAAGGCATGTGAGGTAATTCCATCCTCACTCTGGTCTTGGAGTCTTCTGTGGGTTGTGGCTGGTGGGTCGCTCTTCGAGAAAAACAGTTGAGAGTTCCTGGCGTTCTCAAATCTTGTCCCTCCCTAGGATATGAGGTCGGGAAAAATATGGGGATATAGGAGGTGCCCCAATGTCTTTGATTCTTCTAGGGAGAAGTTCAGGCGCATCACATCATTAAAGCGCTACAACATTGAACTTTATTTTAAGGGACTTAGAATACCACACGTAAAGGAAATGCCAGTACACAACAGGAAGGTACGGAGGAGATCAACGATCGTTTCATGCCTGTACCAGGGCTTTCTCAAGACATAAAAATAAAGTATAGGGTTCATCAGTGATTGGGAAAGGCTCAATTTGGTCACTGATGTGATCACCAGAACTATCATCACAACGATTCCCACTCCTTCCTTTCAAGGTTCAGAGCTTCAGAATCGCTGATCTCCTCTTTACCAAAGAAATCACAGCTCCCAGCATAAAAACAGATAATAACCAGAGCAGATCTAAGTGTACTCCGTTAAAACCAACACAATTATTGCACATCCAAAGAATCAGCGATTCTGAAGCTCTGAACCTTGAAAGGAAGGAGTGGGGATCGTTGTGATGATCGTTCTGGTGATCGCATCAGTGACAAAATTGAGCCTTTAGGACCTTATAAACTGGGTCTCTCCTGCACTTTAACCACTTGAAGACCACAGTCTTTCTACCCCTTAAAGGGAACCAGAGAGGAATGTAGGGTGAAAAAAGAAAAAGGCTTTTATACATACCTGGGGCTTCTTCCAGCCCCATAAGCCTGGATTGCTCCAACGCCGCCATCCTCCGCTTCCTCTATCGCCGCTACGGCCTCCCGTCACTTCCGGCAGACGCAGCCAATTGTCTGCATCACAGGGGCTTATAATCTGACTTTATAATCTGGGTCTCTCCTGCACTTTAACCACTTGAGGACCACAGTCTTTCTACCCCTTAAAGGGAACCAGAGAGGAATGTAGGGTGAAAAAAGAAAAAGGCTTCTATACATACCTGGGGCTTCTTCCAGCCCCATAAGCCTGGATCGCTCCAACGCCGCCATCCTCCGCTTCCTCTATCGCCGCTACCGGGTCCCGTCACTTCCGGCGGACGCGGCCAATTGTCTGCATCACAGGGGCTCCCTCCATACCCGTACGCATGCGGCTGCGCAGTAGGCAGTCGCAAGCGTAAGTGTACGGAGGGAGCCTCTGTGATGCGGATAATTGGCCGCGTCCGCCGGCCGACTGGCGGTGATGACGGGACCCGGTACCAGCTGTTCCAGGCAGCCGAGGACGGCGGCGTGGGAGCGACCTGTGTGTATGGGGCTGGAGGAAGCCCCAGGTATGCATAAAAGCTTTACTTGTCTCCTCTCTGGTTCTTTTTTCCATTCAGACCACTGCAGATTTAAAGAGACACTGAAGCGGAAAAAAAATTATGATATTATGATTTGTATGTGTAGTACAGCTAAGAAATAAAACATTAAGATCAGATACATCAGTCTAATTGTTTCCAGTACAGGAAGAGTTGAAAAACTCCAGTTGTTATCTCTATGCAAACAAGCCATTAAGCTCTTCGATTAAGTTAGTCCTGGAGAGGGCTGTTATCTGACTTTTATTATCTCAACTGTAAGTGAACTGTTTACTTTTCCTCTGCTAGAGGAGAGGTCATTACTTCACAGACTGCTATGAAAGACTCATTTTGAATGCTGAGTGTTGTGTAATCTGCACATATTATAGAATGATGCAATGTTAGAAAAAACACTATATACCTGAAAATGAAAGTGTGAGAATATTTTCTTTGCTGCTAATCTTCTAGTAATTATTCATAGTACACAACCAATTCATTATATCATATATTTTTTTCCGCTTCAGTGTCTCTTTAACGGTTTATTGCTCGGTTATGCAACCTACTATCTAAATGAATTTTCCCTCCTTTTCTTGTCACTAATACAGCTTTCTTTTGGTGCTATTTGATTGCTGCTGCGATTTTTAGTTTTTATTATATTCATCAAAAAAGACATGAATTTTGTCAAAAAGATGATTTTGTTTTACTTTCTGTGATAAAATTTGTCAAATAAAGTAAAATTTCTGTATACATTTTTGTCCAAATTTATTGTGTCTTTGATAAAAAAAAAAAAAAAAAACATTCAGTGTATATTTATTGGTTTGGGTTAAAAGTTATAGTGTTTACAAACTATGGAGCACCTGTCATGTTTCATGAGGTGCTAAAATTCCAGGATAGTATAAATATCCCCCAAATGACCCCATTTTGGAAAGAAGACATCTCAAAGTATTCACTGAGAGGCATGGTGAGTTCATAGAAGATTTTATTTTTTGTCACAAGTTAGCGGAAAATGACACTTTGAGACAAAAAAAAAAAAAAGGTTTCCATTTCTGCTAACTTGTGACTAAAAAAAAAAATGAAATCTGCCACGGACTCACCATGCCCCTCTCTGAATACCTTGAAGTGTCTACTTTCCAAAATGGGGTCATTTATGGGGTGTGTTTACTGTCCTGGCATTTTGGGCGTGCTAAATTGTAAGCACCCCTGTAAAGCCTAAAGGTGTTCATTGGACTTTGGGCCCCTTAGCGCAGTTAGGCTGCAAAAAAGTGCCACACATGTGGTATTGCCGTACTCAGGAGAAGTAGTATAATGTGTTTTGGGGTGTATTTTTACCCATGCTGGGTGGGGAAATATCTCTGTAAATGACAATGTTTTGATTTTTTTTACACACAGTTGTTCATTTACAGAGAGATTTCTCCCACCCAGCATGGGTATGTGTAAAAATACACCCCAAAACACATTATACTACTTCTCCTGAGTACAGTGATACCGCATGTGTGGCACTTTTTTTGCACCCTAACTGCGCTAAGGGGCCCAAAGTCCAATGAGTACCTTTAGGATTTCACAGGTCGTTTTGAGACATTTGGTGTTAAGACTACGCCTCACGGTTTAGGGCCCCTAAAATGCCAGGGCAGTTTAGGAACCCCACAAGTGACCCCATTTTTGAAAGACAACACCACAAGGTATTCTGTTAGGAGTATGGTGAGTTCTTAGAAGATTTTTTTTTGTCACAAGTTAGCGGAAATTGACACTTTGTGAAAAAAAAAAACAATAAAAATCAATTTCCGCTAACTTGTGACAAAAAATAAAATCTTCTATGAACTCACCATACCCCTAACGGGATACCTTGGGGTGTCTTCTTTCTAAAATGGGGTCACTTGTGGTATACTGCCCTGGCATTTTAGGGGCCCTAAACCATGAGGAGTAGTTTGGAAAGCAAATGCCTCAAAATGACCTGTGAATAGGATGTTGGGCCCCTTAGCGCACCTAGACTGCAAAAAAGTGTCACACATGTGGTCTCGCCGTACTCAGGAGAAGTAGTATAATGTGTTTTGGGGTGTATTTTTACACATACCCATGCTGGGTGGGAGAAATATCTCTGTAAATGGACAATTGTGTGTAAAAAAATCAAATAATTGTCATTTACAGAGATATTTCTCCCACCTAGCATGGGTATGTGTA
The DNA here is from genome assembly GCF_040937935.1 of Hyperolius riggenbachi. Lineage (NCBI taxonomy): Eukaryota > Metazoa > Chordata > Amphibia > Anura > Hyperoliidae > Hyperolius > Hyperolius riggenbachi. Next base: position 115,456,844 of record NC_090648.1, on the reverse strand, counting down.
AAAATACACCCCAAAACACATTATACTACTTCTCCTGAGTACGGCGATACCACATGTGTGACACTTTTTTGCAGCATAGGTGCGCTTAGGGGCCCAATGTCCTATTCACAGGTCATTTTGAGGCATTTGCTTTCCAGACTATGCCAGACTAAATGCCAGGGCAGTGTAGGAACCCCACAAGTGACCCCATTTTAGAAAGAAGACACCACAAGGCATTCCGTTAGTAGTTTGGTGAGTTCATAAAAGTTTTTATTTTTTTGTCACAAGTTAGTGGAAAATGACACTTTGTGAAAAAAAAAATCAATTTCCGCTAACTTGTGCCAAAAAATAAAATCTTCTATGAACTCGTCATACACCTAACGAAATACCTTGGGGTGTCTTTTTTTCTAAAATGGTGTCACTTGTGGGGTTCCTATACTGCCATGGCATTTTAGGGGCCCAAAACCATGAGGAGTAGTCTGGAAACCAAATGCCTCAAAATGACTGTTCAGGGGTATAAACCTCTGCAAATTTTGATGACAGGTGGTCTATGAGGGGGCAAATTTTGTGGAACCGGTCATAAGCAGGGTGGCCTCATAGATGACAGGTTGTATTGGGCCTGATCTGATGGATTGGAGTGCTAGGGGGGTGACAGGAGGTGATTGATGGGTGTCTCAAGGGGTGATTAGAGGGGAAAATAGATGCAATCAATGCACTGGGGAGGTGATCTGAAGGAGGTCTGAGGGGGATCTGAGGGTTTGGCCGAGTGATCATGAGCCCACACGGGGCAAATTAGGGCCTGATCTGATGAGTAGGTGTGCTAGGGGGTGACAGGAGGTGATTGATGGGTGTCTCAAGGTGTGATTAGAGGGGGGAATAGATGAAAGCAATGCACTGGCGAGGTGAGCAGGGCTGGGGTCTGAGGGGGTGGGCGGGTGATTGGGTGCCCTAGGGGCAGATAGGGGTCTGATCTGATGGGTAGCAGTGACAGGTGGTGACAGGGGGTGAATGATGGGTGATTGATGGGTGTTTAGAGGAGAGAACAGATGTAAACAATGCACTTGGGAGGTGATCTGATGGCGGGTCTGCGGGTGATATCATGGTGTGGGTGGGTGATCAGATTGCCCGCAAGGGGCAGGTTAGGGGCTGATTGATAGGTGGCAGTGACAGGGGGGGATTGATGGGTGATTGACAGGTGATTGACAGGTGATCAGTGGGTTATTACAGGGAAGAACAGATGTAAATAATGCACTGGCGAATTGATAAGGGGGGTTTGAGAGCAATCTGAGCACGTGGGCGGTTGATTGGGTGCCCACAAGGGGCAGATTAGGGTCTAATCTGATGGGTAACAGTGACAGGTGGTGATAGGGGGTGATTGATGGGTGATTGATGGGTAATTAGTGGGTGTTTAGAGGAGAGAACAGATGTAAACAATGCACTTGAGAGGTGATCTGACGGCGGGCTTGCGGGCGATCTAATGGTGTGGGTGGGTGATCAGATTGCCCACAAGGGGCAGGTTAGGGGGTGATTGATGGGTGGCAGTGACAGGGGGTGATTGATGGGTGATTGAGAGGTGATTGACAGGTGATCAGTGGGTTATTACAGGGGGATAGATGCATACAGTACACGGGGGGGGGTCTGAAAGGGGGGGGGGTCTGAAAGGGGGGGGTCTGGGGAGAATCTGAGGGGTGGGGGGTGATCAGAAGTCCCCAGGGGGCAGTTAGGACCTAAAATAAAAAAAATAGCATTGACAGATAGTGACAGGGAGTGATTGATTGGTGATTAGGGGAGTGATTGGGTGCAAACAGTGGTCTGTGGGGTGGGCAGGGGGGGGGGTCTGAGGGGTGCTGTGGGTGATCAGAGGGAAGGGGGGGGCAGGATCAGTGTGTTTGGTGCAGACTAGGGTGGTTGAAGCCTGCCCTGGTGGTCCCTCGGACATTGGGATCACCAGGGCAGGAGGCAGCCTGTATAATACACTTTGTATACATTACAAAATGTATTATACACTTTGTATGCGGCGATCGTGGGGTTAACAACCCACCGGCGCTTCCGAACGGCTGGCGGGTTGTCGTCGCCGGTGGGCGGAGCCAGTTGTCGGGGGAGCGCTCCCCGGGCATGCCAAAAGGACGCAACGCCCAAGGTCGTATTGCGGTCCTTTCGGCGTCCACTTTGCCGCCTCTCGGCAAGTGGTTAAAGAGGAACTCCAGTGAACATTTTACTGTTGGCAGGTGATGTAGCTGCTGCATGGTTTTTGGCAGTTGGAAACAGCTGTAAACAGCTATTTCCCACAATGCAACAAGGTTCACAGACAGGAAACTGCCAAAAGTTTGAACTTTTCTTGTGGGAGGGGTTACTTGTGGGAGGGGTTTCACCACAATATCAGTCATACAGCGCCCCCTGATGAAATTAAAAACAATGGTGCATGAGCCAGCCTGGGGCCCTGGGAACTCTCACTGCCCGGAGCCCCAGAACCAGCATCCAACACCATGGGCTTGATTCACAAAGCGGTGCAAACACTTTGCACGCCTGTGAAAACCCCTTTATCACGCCTAAACTCAGTTTAGGCATGATAAGAAGAAACTCGCGCAAATTTTCGCGCGAAGCTCCCATTAAGCCCTATGGGACTTTGCGCGTGCACGTACGCGCGTACGCGCGGAAACTTCGCGCGAGTTAGAGCACAAAGCGGTGATAACTTTGCTGGTGCAAAGGTTATCACGCCTAAAGTCTTTTAGGCATGATAACTGAGTTATCACCGCTTTGTGAATCGAGCCCCATATGTGAGCGCAGCCAAAACCTTGGAGCTGCCACCTCCAAGGCCTGTTTCCTACTGCTCTAAAACTTACCAAACACACAATTGGAGAAACTCACTCCATACAGCGCCCCCTGATGGTCTGTTTGTGAAAAGGAATAGATTTCTCATGTAAAAGGGGGTATCAGCTACTGATTGGGATAAAGTAAATTTTTGGTCAAAGTTTCTCTTTAAAGGGTGTTTGGTGAGGGAACTGTGAGCCTTAAATACCATACAGCGCTGAAGTTTTTGAGGAGAATTACTGGTGAAATATATCTGAGGACATTTTACTTCTTGGCAGCGTATGGGACATTACTATATCTCCAGCGCAGATATACCAATATATGTATAGTGATTGGGGAAGGCACATTAAGATGGAATGGCAGACTGTACTTGGAAAGCACTGAGCAGATAGATCCCTGGACACAAGTGGTTAGTGCTTTGAGTAAGTACTGTAATTTGTTATTAGATCGCAGCTAGTTTCAGAAGAAAAAGCATTTACTTCAATGCAATCACATTTGTGATAAGGGGGCAATTTTGAACACAAGAACATTCTGAAATTCTTTTTTTATCACTGTTGTTACACTATAAAAAGGTGAATAGAGGACTACGTCACTACCCATACAATTTAAATATTTAATACACCTGTCCCATAGAAACACTGTGTCATAGCAATGATCATGTTACTTTGGTAGCACCCATGGTACTAATGGGTTAATGGTGCTTTACCAGCGGTAGTAATGGTAAAATGGCCATGCGCTCCCTGGTCATGGCAACGGTTTATTGCATCTGGTCTTGCATTGTATTGCATAGTGCGTATCTCAATGCATGCTCATATTGATAGTAAACTAAAGCTTAGTCCCTAAAGCCCATTGGTTGCTGACAGACAGCTTTTCACTGCCACTCCTCCACCTGTCAGTTGCTCCTGTATTTGGAATCATACAAGACACAGAACATTTATATTGTGCTTTTCTCCTGACGAATTCAAAGCGTTTCAGGGCTGCAGCCACTTAGGGTGCGCTCCACAAGCTACCAGTATCATTAGGAAACCTTTCCCAAAGACTCCTTACTGGGCTTAAAGAGACACTGAAGCGAAAAAAAATATATGATATAATGAATTGGTTGTGTACTATGAATAATTACTAGAAGATTAGCAGCAAAGAAAATATTCTCATATTTTTATTTTCAGGTATATAGTGTTTTTTCTAACATTGCATCATTCTATAATATGAGCAGATTACACAACACTCTGCACTCAAAATTATTCTTTCAGAGCAGTCTGTGAACTAATGAACTCTCCTCTGCCAGAGGAAAAGTAAATAGTCCAGGAACAGTTGAGATAATAAAAGTCAGATAACAGCCCTCTCCACGACTAACTTAGTCGGAGAGCTTAATGGCTTGTTTGCATAGAGATAACAACTGGAGTTTCTCAACTCTTCCTGTACTGGAAACAATTCGACTGATGTATCTGATCTTAATGTTTTATTTCTTAGCTGTACTACACATACAAATCATAATATCATAGTTTTTTTTTCACTTCAGTGTCTCTTTAAATCCTACATCAAAAGCAACTGCCTTATCCAGCTTACCTGATTAGAAGAGGGTTTACAAAGTACCACATCAGCTAGCCCTTCACGGTGTGAATGGCCACTGTCTTAACCCAGAACTATTTACACCAGAACCGCTGGTGTATAGCAAGCCTATAGCTTATAACCTTATTATGATTATTTCCAAATTTTAGGTTCTGAAAGCGGTGCAATTTTTTTCACACACTTTTAGACCCTAAAAATCATACCGCTTAATTGATCTGCGGCAGTCCTGCATATTACACACCTTCCATGGATCCTACTTGCGGTTCCCGCTCTGAGCTGCGGATTTCTGGCCCAGGCCTGACTCAGGATTAGCGCTAATTAGGTTAAAATTCACAGAACCACATCAATCTCAACGTGCATGAAGCCTGTTTCGAATTGTTGGTCCTCCTCAGTGCCTTCCAGGAATTGATATGGCTCTATGGGATGGGACCTGGACCAGAACAACCATAGTGCTTGTTTTTTCATTAATCTCCTGAGCGCTACGCCGCTCAGGAGGTGTTATTAATTTTTGCACGATTTTAAAATAAATGTCTCAAATGGCTATAAATCCTCTAGCTAGCAATAGGCTAGCTAGAAGTAGTCCCCGACACCCTTTGATCGCCGCCGCTCCCCCGGTTTATATGTTACCCAGCCTGGCTCCAGCGATCGGCGCAGCCTCCCCGGACAGCTCCGGTCTTAGCTATGGGGAGGATCGCAGATGACGTTATGACGTCGCCAACGTCATGACATCTTGCACAAACCCGATTCTCCCCATAGAAAGACCGGAGCTGCGTCGGGAGGCTGCGCGATTGCTGGATCAAGGGGGGGGGGGGGTAATGTATAAACGGGGGAATGGCGAGGGATCAGCGGGGGTCAGGCGGTGCCCGATACTCTTACTAGCTAGCCTAGTGCTAGCTAATGGATCTACAACCATTTGGGGCATTTAATTAAGGGGGACTCCTGGGGCCACAGAGCGGTATGCCCGACACAGTGTCTGGCATACCGCTGAGGAGGTTAACAACAAAATACCGAAGCAGCTCAGAGTGACCCAAAACTACTTGGAAAGTATAGGGAACTAAAAGAGACTGAAAAGCCCTCCTACTAAAAAGCAATGCTCAGTGTAGTTTTCCTTCTTAAACAGAAGGTATTTGTGATCATTTTTCTTTCAATGAGCAATGGTGGTCTACCCCAATGTCACAACGAAACATTCAACAGGCTCTCTGCATGTTGGGTTGATGTGGCTCTGGGAATTTTAAAAAGCTATAGGCTTGCTATACACCAGCGATTATGGATGTAAGCCTGGCTTCATGGACATAAAGAGATGATTTGCATATTCCATAGTGATAGTGATGCATTGTGCAAGACCACAGTTGCTTACTTAAAGCTAAATTATCACAAATACCTTTGGTTTTAAGAAGGCAAACTACACTGAGTATTGCTTTTTAGCAAGAGGGCTTTTCAGTTTCTTTTAGTCCCTTGTACTTTCCTAGCAGTTATGGGTCACCCCACGCTGCTTGGCCATTCTGTAGTTAATGACAAACAAGCACTGTTGTCTCTTGCCCCTCCTGCTGTGTGCACTGCTTGTTTATTCCTGGAGCAGAACAGTTTAGCAGAGTGCACACTGTTTGTACAGAGATCATTGTACAGCTGTCATCCAGAACAATCCTCAGCAATGACAGCAACTGAGCATGTGTGCGTGGCTGGCTATTCTACTACAATATGTAATGTTCTCGAAATTAAATTTGTACTTCTAAAACGTTACTTCTCCCCTCCCCAATTGTAAAGTGTTCCTCTTGATTTCGAAATCATCCCTGTGTATGTGGTTATCAGCTATTTGGCTGAAAAGTACAGGTTGGCCATGAATTATTTCTTACAGTAAACAATGGGAGTGACATGCCAGTATATTAAAATAAGGTTGAAATCAATAATGCAAGCATATTGCATTATTGATTATTTTTACGAAATTTTAACCACAATTAAGAGTAAGTACGCACAAACGCCTTCATGGAAAATGTCCAGCTGTAGTAAATTGCATTTTAGGTTCTTAAAAGTAGATCTGAATGCAGCTTGCTCTGTTTGGGTGAGTTATGTGGAACTTTGCAAAGTATTGTGAGAAACACAAATTCAAATAAACAATAGGCCCATATTGTTTATTACGTTAATTCGTTGGATACGTTTTTTCTTTCTTTTTCTTTATTTCTTTATCTGCTTTTGTTCTTTTTATGCAACTAGATGATATGGTATACCAATACACAAGTGACAGATGTCCCTATCTAAACACCCTCTTAAGCTGAAAGCTGAAAATAGGGATTTGTATTAAGTATTTGCCATCAAGTAGGAGAATTTGCTAAACCTCTGTCAATTACCATGTTTCTCAGTAAAGCACTTTGGGACACAATTTGAATAAATAGTGTTATATAAATGCAAGATATTATTATTGCATAGCTGCAAGGGACATGGTATTTATTTTCTAGTATATTCCAATTCTGTAGATTCTGCATATGTATTTTTTATTAGTACTCTTCCCTTCTCGCTTATTTTTGTCAGCTTTGTTTAACCCCTACTAGTCTTTTCTGCCTTACAGTCTATGAGGTTGATTAACAAAACTTATAAAATAAAAGAACAAACTTGGAGAAGTTTGCATGGAGCAAGGCCGAAGGAGTAAACTGAACTGGCTGCTGAAGGCAAGTGCTCCCCACTATTTGTACTTCAGTATATTTTTTCGGAATATTTTATATGTGTTTTGCTGGTGTATGGTGCAGAGAAAAGTTTCTAGTCTCTTATGTATCTTAAAGAGGAACTTTAACCTAAACAAACATACTGTCATTAAGTTACATTAGTTATGTTAATTAACCACTTGAGGACTCAGCCTTTACCCCCCCTTAAGGACCAGCGTGTTTTTTTATGATCTGTGCTGGGTGGGCTCTGCAGCCCCGCCGCACGGTATGAGTGTGCGGTCGGTAGTGTTGGGCGAACAGTGTTCGCCACTGTTCGGGTTCTGCAGAACATCACCCTGTTCGGGTGATGTTCGAGTTCGGCCGAACACCTGACGGTGCTCGGCCAAACCGTTCGGCCATATGGCCGAACTAAGAGCGCATGGCCGAACGTTCCCCGAACGTTCGGCTAGCGCTGTGATTGGCCGAACGGGTCACGTGGTTCGGACCCGAACGCGCTCTGATTGGCAGAACTGTCACGTGGTTCGGGTAAATAAATACCCGAACCACGTCATATCTCCGCCATTTGTCTGTGGGTTTAGCTTTGGGTAGGCAGGCAGGGTAGTTCGCGCTCCAGCCACGCTAGCCAGGGTCCCCCCCAGTCATTGTGTGTCACTGCTGGGAACAGTAGTACACCGCTCGTTCAGCCACACTATATAGCATTCTGTGTACTGTTCTGTGTCTGCTGGGAACAGTAGTACACCGCTCGTTCAGCCACACTATATAGCATTCTGTGTACTGTTCTGTGTCTGCTGGGAACAGTAGTACACCGCTCGTTCAGCCACACTATATAGCATTCTGTGTACTGTTCTGTGTCTGCTGGGAACAGTAGTACACCGCTCGTTCAGCCACACTATATAGCATTCTGTGTACTGTTCTGTGTCTGCTGGGAATAGTGGTACACCGCTCGTTCAGCCACACTATATAGCATTCTGTGTACTGTTCTGTGTCTGCTGGGAACAGTAGTACACCGCTCGTTCAGCCACACTATATAGCATTCTGTGTACTGTTCTGTGTCTGCTGGGAATAGTGGTACACCGCTCGTTCAGCCACACTATATAGCATTCTGTGTACTGTTCTGTGTCTGCTGGGAACAGTAGTACACCGCTCGTTCAGCCACACTATATAGCATTCTGTGTACTGTTCTGTGTCTGCTGGGAACAGTAGTACACCGCTCGTTCAGCCACACTATATAGCATTCTGTGTACTGTTCTGTGTCTGCTGGGAACAGTAGTACACCGCTCGTTCAGCCACACTATATAGCATTCTGTGTACTGTTCTGTGTCTGCTGGGAACAGTAGTACACCGCTCGTTCAGCCACACTATATAGCATTCTGTGTACTGTTCTGTGTCTGCTGGGAACAGTAGTACACCGCTCGTTCAGCCACACTATATAGCATTCTGTGTACTGTTCTGTGTCTGCTGGGAACAGTAGTACACCGCTCGTTCAGCCACACTATATAGCATTCTGTGTACTGTTCTGTGTCTGCTGGGAACAGTAGTACACCGCTCGTTCAGCCACACTATATAGCATTCTGTGTACTGTTCTGTGTCTGCTGGGAATAGTGGTACACCGCTCGTTCGCCACTGTATAGCATTGTGCTCTGTGTCGCTGCTGGGAATAGTGGTACACCGCTCACCCGTCACTGTATAGCATTGTGCTCTGTGTCGCTGCTGGGAATAGTGGTACTGTATAGCATTTCTGTACTGCCACTGTACTGCTGCCAGTCAGCGTGTACTGTAAGGATAAGTGAAATGAGGAAGAAATCCGGTGAAAGAGGGAGGGGCAAGGGAAGAGGTGTTTCCCCTGACGGTTCACGTACAGGCCACAGGGGAGCACCCAAGAAAACCCACTCAATACCGCCCATGTTGTCCAGGACAACAACCCTCACAAATCCAAAAGAACAGGACCAGATAATTACTTGGATGACCTCTCAAGCGTCCAGCAGTGGGTTAAGCAGCACCAGCACATCACGCACGAGGTCCGAGTCCTCAGCCAGTTACAAGGAGCCAGTGGGCACAAAGCTGACACAACCGGCAGCGACACCACGCACACAACTGCCAGATAACCAGTCCGATGAATTACCTCAGGACACAATGGGGTATTCGCAGGAGCTATTCCCAGCCCAACAAACTTCCACCTTTCAAAGGTCAATGGAGGAACAGCCAGAAATGTTGTGCCTGGATTCACAACCGTTAACTGTGGGAAATGCACCGCGCACTGAAATACAAGGCGAGTCCGAAGAGGACTCGGAAACCCAAATCCCAGAGCAATTTGGGCAGGAGGGGTTGCAATTGCAGGAGGTCGGCCGACAAGATCTGGAAGACGACGTTGGAGTGTGCTGCGCAGAGGTTGTTGTGGGGAGCTCTACTCCACGGCGGTGGCCCACAATGACATATGACGAGTTTGAGGAGATGGAAGAGGAGGGTATGGACAATGTGGACAGAGACCCAGATTTTGTTTGTGAACGAGAACATCGCCGTCGTAGCAGCAGCACAGATGAGTCTGTTGAAGAACACACTGCTGCACGAGTTCGCCTTGTGCCACAAGGTAGGCGGCGCGCAATTTCAGGCACCACAAGCGTGGAAGTTCAAGTGAGAGGCAAAAGAGGAGCAAACAGAAATCGCCAGCAAGGAGGCAGGTGCTCCAAAGTCTGGGCTTTCTTTGAAGACTGCACTGAGGATGTTACCATGGCGATTTGCAAGGTGTGCAAGACCCGCCTGAGCAGGGGGAAAAATATTAACAACCTCTCCACCACCAGCATGAGCCGTCACATGCTATCCAAACATCCCACTCTTTGGGCAAACGCGTCAGGACAGGGTACCAGAAACAACACTGCCTCCCTTGGGTTCACCAGACTCACCACCAGACCCGCCTCAGCAGCAGCAGTAGCCCAGCCATTGCGTGGTTCACAACATTCACAAACATCAGACGACGCTGACACTGTCACTTTCCGGAGTAGTGCTCTTGAGGTCTCCCAGTGTTCATCAAACACAACAACCAACAGCCCTTCCGTGTGCAGCGCTACGGTTCAGTTGTCTGTGTCGGAGATGTTTGAGCGCAAGAGGAAATTGCCAGCAAATGACCCCCGGGCCGTGGCAGTAACAGCCAGCATAGCCAAGCTTCTGGCCTGCGAAATGCTGCCATATCGATTGGTGGAGACAAACAGCTTCAAGGGCATGATGTCAGTGGCCATCCCACGTTACGTGGTTCCCAGCCGCTACCACTTTGCACGCTCTGCAGTGCCTGAGTTGCATGAGCACGTGGTCAGCAAAATAACCCGAAGCTTGAAGAATGCCGTTGCCTGCAAGGTTCACCTCACCACTGACACCTGGACGAGTGCGTTCGGCCAGGGTCGATACATCTCCCTTACCGCGCACTGGGTGAACCTTGTGGAGCCTGGCAGCGATTCCTCACCTGCTACGGCACGGGTGTTGCCCACGCCACAAACAGCTGCACCGCCGTCCCTCCCACTGGATAACAGCAGCACCTACCTCTCTGACTCCTTCTCCTCCAACGCATCTCAAAGCTGTACCTCATCCGGAAACGCTAACCCAGCAGCAGTAGGATCGTGGAAGCAGTGCAGCACAGCTGTTGGCATGCGTCAGCAAGCGTTGCTGAAGCTAATCTGCCTTGGGGATAAGCAGCACACAGGGGAGGAAATTTGGAGGGGAATAAAGGAACAGACGGATTTGTGGCTGGCACCGCTGGACCTGAAACCGGGCATGGTTGTGTGTGATAATGGGAGTAATCTCATTCGCGCTTTAAGGTTGGCTAAGCTGACACACATCCCTTGCCTGGCGCACGTGATGAACCTAGTAGTTCAGCGGTTCCTGAGGACATACCCAGGCGTGCCCGATCTGCTGTTGAAGGTGCGTCGAGTGTCCAAACATTGTAGAAATTCCAGTACTGCTTCGGGGGCACTCGCCAAGATGCAGGAGCGCTTCAATCTCCCCCACCATCGCTTGCTGTGTGATGTCCCTACGCGCTGGAATTCTACGCTGCACATGCTAGCCCGCTTTTGCGAGCAGAAGAGTGCAGTGGTCCAGTACATGACGGCGCAGTACCGAGGCGCATCCGGCCAGCTGCCAAGCTTCTGTGGATCCGATTGGGCCAACATGTTGGACCTCTGCCAAGTCCTCCAAAATTTTGAGCAATCCACGTTGCTTGTGAGCAGTGACAACTCTTCAGTCAGCATTACCATACCACTGCTGTGTTTACTGAAGAGGTCGATGTTAAAAATCAAGGAAACAGCTGTCATGATGCAACTGGGGGAATCTGAAGGAGAAAACGATCAGCGTGATGGTACCAACATCAGGCCATCCGCCTCAGGGAACGCTGGCCCCAGCAGCTATGACGAAGAAGAGGAGGAGGAACAGCTGGAGTTGGAGCAGGAATTTCATGCCACCACTGACGAGGGCCAGAGCGGTGCACGTTGGACTTCCACAATTCAACGCGAATGGTCAGCAGAAGCAGACCAGGAGGAAGGTGACGACTATGATGCATCACAACAACTATCACAACGCTCACAAGAGGATGATGAGGATTCTGGTAGGACTCTGGCACACATGGCTCAATTCATGCTAGACTGCATTGAACGTGACCCACGCATTGTGCGCATTCTGGACAACACCAATTACTGGGTTTATACCCTTCTGGATCCACGGTACAAACACAATGTTCCAAAACTGCTTGAAGAAAGAGTCAGACAGGTCAAAATGGAAGAATACCAGCAGGCCCTTGTGGAGACTTTAGAGAGGAGATTGACATCCTCCCCCTCCTCTAGCCAGTTGTACGCAGACAGACTGACTTCCGCAAACCCAGGACGACCAGGAGGGCAGCAAACAACGCAAGCCGCAGCTAGTACCCAAAAGGGAATGGTATCGGCAGTGTCCTTGGAGTGGGAAAATTTTCTGACACCCATGCAGCCGCAGCCCACTGAACAGCAAGCGTGCAGATCCACCTCCAACACCGATCGCCTGGAGAAGATGGTCAAGGACTACATGTCAGATGGCGTAGCTGTGTCGAACCATCCATCTGCACCCTTCAACTATTGGGTATCGAAGCTAGACACCTGGCACGAACTGGCAATGTACGCAATAGAGGTGCTGGCTTGCCCGGCAGCCAGCGTTATGTCGGAACGCTGTTTCAGTGCTGCCGGAGGCATCGTCACAGATCGGCGTATCCGCCTCTCTACAGAAAATGCAGACCGTCTGACTCAAATTAAAATGAATCAATCCTGGATTGGAAATGACTACGCAACACTCCAGGACCCCAACCAAGTAACATGACCAATGAACATCTGGGATGGTGTTGCGTTTCCGGGCCCTGTTTATTGAACCTCTCATCTGTATTACATTTATGACTGCATGGCGGCAAAAAGCATTGCTGCTATATCCGCACGCTTTTTGTCCACATGCAAGGCCTAGGTTGTTGTGTCTCACAAAGCGTGGCCTTCTCCTCCTGCGCCTGCTCCTGTTCCATCACGTCTGCTGCTGCTGGGTTAGCGTTGCCGCGTGGTCCCTGTTTATTGAACCACTTATCTTTATTACATTTATGACTGCATGGCGGTACAAAGCATGCTATCCGCACGCTTCTTGCCCTCATGCAAGGCCTGGGTTGTTGTGTCTCACAAAGCGTGGCCTTCTCCTCCTGCGCCTGCTCCTGTTCCATCACGTCTGCTGCTGCTGGGTTAGCGTTGCCGCGTGGTCCCTGTTTATTGAACCACTTATCTTTATTACATTTATGACTGCATGGCGGTACAAAGCATGCTATCCGCACGCTTCTTGCCCTCATGCAAGGCCGGGGTTGTTGTGTCTCACAAAGCGTGGCCTTCTTCTCCTCCTGCGCCACCCTCCTCCTGTTCCATCACGTGTGCTGCTGCTGGGTTAGCGTTACCGGTCCCTTTTCCTGGAACCTCTTATATGTATTACATTTATGACTGCATGCCGACAAAAAACATGTTACCTGTGCAAAGAAAACAGACATTTCCCGCATTTAAAAGACAGTTTTCCCTTTGAAACTTTAAAATCGATTTTCTCAAAAACTATAAGCTCTTTTTGCTAATTTTTTTTTCCTCTTGTACCCACTCCCAAGGTGCACATACCCTGTAAATTTGGGGTATGTAGCATGTAAGGAGGCTTTACAAACCACAAAAGTTCGGGTCCCTATTGACTTCCATTATGTTCGGAGTTCGGGTCGAACACCCGAACATCGCGGCCATGTTCGGCCTGTTCGGCCCGAACCCGAACATCTAGATGTTCGCCCAACACTAGCGGTCGGCAAGTGGTTAAAATAGATAAGTAATATAATCTGTTACCCACCCTGTTTTAAAAGAAGAGGCAAATGTTTGAACTCATAATGGCAGCCATCTTTTTGGCTGAAAGGAGGTGACAGGGAGCATGAGACACAGTTCCAACTGTCCTGTGTCCTGAGCACCTTTCCCAGTTGCTAGGCAACATGAATAACAACATAGGAAATCCCATCATGCTCTGTACAGCATCAAGGAAAAAAAGCCCGGGCTTTTTTTCTTTGATGGGTGGAGCTTAGGTAAAAATGATGCTTTGGTAAGAAAAACAAAGTTCTGATGCTGTGAAACTGTTAAAGAAACACCAAGCCTTTTCAGTTCTGCTGAGTAGATTTTTAGTCCGGAGGTTCACTTTAACCCATTCAGGTTCCGTCGTTTTCACGTGAGAAATGTTCACCTCCCATTCATTAGCCTATAACTTTATCACTACTTATCACAATGAACTGATCTATATCTTGTTTTTGCCACCACCAATTAGGCTTTCTTTGGGGGGGTACATTTTTCTAAGAGCCACTTTACTGTAAATGCATTTTAACAGGAAGAATAAGAAAAAAATGGAAAAATTCATTATTTCTCAGTTTTCAGCCATTATAGTTTTAAAATAATACATGCCTCCTCAATTAAAACTCACGTATTGTATTTGCCCATATGTCCCGGTTATTACACCATTAAAATTATGTCCCTATCACAATGTATGGCGACAATATTTTAATTGGAAATAAAGGTGTATTTTTTCCGTTTTGCATCTATCACTATTTACAAGTTTAAAATAAAAAATGATAGAAATATGTCATCTTTACATTGATATTTAAAAAGTTTAGACCCTTAGGTAAATATTTACATTTTTTTTATTGTAATGTTTTTTGTTTTTTTTTATAGTAAACATTTTATTTGAGTAGTTTTGGGAGGGTTGGAGGTAAACAATAGGTTTGTAATGTAAATGTGTGTTGATTTTCATTTTTTTTTATTTTCAGTTGTAGTATTACTTTTTGGCCATGAGTTTGTTTACATGACGTCACTCTAAGTGCAACACACGCTTAGAGTGACGCATCGGGGAGGAAACAGCCAGAAAAGGCGCAGCTTCCGAGAGAAGCTGTCGCTTTTTCAGCGGGGGAGAGGAATCAGTGATCGGGTACCGTAGCCCGATTCACTGATTGCCTGGCTACCGAATCCGTGGCCGGGAGCGTGCATGCATGCGCGCGATCAGCCGCGGGAGCGCGCGGTAGCGCGCATGGTTCCTGGACGTAGTTTCTACGTCCAGGAACCAAAATAGATTAATGAAGAAGGCTAACTTGCTACATTCAGTTGGTACTAGTGAAAGCTGAAAGCAGTTATAGAAAGTACGGAGACCAACTGAGAGAATGGCCTCAATTCACTAAGATTATGCTGGAGATAATAAGTAGTGTTGGGCGAACAGTGTTCGCCACTGTTCGGGTTCTGCAGAACATCACCCTGTTCGGGTGATGTTCGAGTTCGGCCGAACACCTGATGGTGTTCGGCCAAACCGTTCAGCCGCATGGCCGAACTAAGAGCGCATGGCCGAACGTTCCCCGAACGTTCGGCTAGCGCTGTGATTGGCCGAACGGGTCACGTGGTTCGGACCCGAACGCGCTCTGTCACGTGGTTCGGGTAAATAAATACCCGAACCACGTCATATTTCCGCCATTTGTCTGTGGGTTTAGCTTTGGGTAGGCAGGCAGGGTAGTTCGCGCTTCAGCCACGCTAGCCAGGGTCCCCCCAGTCATTGTGTCGCTGCTGGGAATAGTAGTACACCGCTCGCTCAGCATTCTGTTTACTGCCACTCTGTGTACCTCGCTCAGCCACACTATATAGCATTCTGTTTACTGTTCTGTGTCTGCTGGGAATAGTAGTACACCGCTCACTCAGCCACACTATATAGCATTCTGTTTACTGCCGCTCTGTGTCTTCTGGGAATAGTGGTACACCGCTCACCCGCCACTGTATAGCATTGTGCTCTGTGTCGCTGCTGGGAATAGTGGTACACCGCTCACCCGCCACTGTATAGCATTGTGCTCTGTGTCGCTGCTGGGAATACTGGTACACCGCTCACCCGCCACTGTATAGCATTGTGCTCTGTGTCGCTGCTGGGAATAGTGGTACACCGCTCAGCCACACTATATAGCATTCTGTTTACTGTTCTGTGTCTGCTGGGAATAGTAGTACGCCGCTCGCTCAGCCACACTATATAGCATTCTGTTTACTGCCACTCTGTGTACCTCGCTCAGCCACACTATATAGCATTCTGTTTACTGCCACTCTGTATCTTCTGGGAATAGTAGTACACCGCTCACCCGCCACTGTATAGCATTGTGCTCTGTGTCGCTGCTGGGAATAGTGGTACACCGCTCACCCGCCACTGTATAGCATTGTGCTGTGTGTCGCTGCTGGGAATAGTGGTAAACCGCTCAGCCACACTATATAGCATTCTGTTTACTGTTCTGTGTCTGCTGGGAATAGTAGTACACCGCTCGCTCAGCCACACTATATAGCATTCTGTTTACTGCCACTCTGTGTACCTCGCTCAGCCACACTATATAGCATTCTGTTTACTGTTCTGTGTCTGCTGGGAATAGTAGTACACCGCTCGCTCAGCCACACTATATAGCATTCTGTTTACTGCCACTCTGTGTACCTCGCTCAGCCACACTATATAGCATTCTGTTTACTGTTCTGTGTCTGCTGGGAATAGTAGTACACCGCTCGCTCAGCCACACTATATAGCATTCTGTTTACTGCCACTCTGTGTACCTCGCTCAGCCACACTATATAGCATTCTGTTTACTGCCACTCTGTGTCTTCTGGGAATAGTAGTACACCGCTCACCCGCCACTGTATAGCATTGTGCTCTGTGTCGCTGCTGGGAATAGTGGTACACCGCTCACCCGCCACTGTATAGCATTGTGCTGTGTGTCGCTGCTGGGAATAGTGGTACACCGCTCAGCCACACTATATAGCATTCTGTTTACTGTTCTGTGTCTGCTGGGAATAGTAGTACACCGCTCGCTCAGCCACACTATATAGCATTCTGTTTACTGCCACTCTGTGTACCTCGCTCAGCCACACTATATAGCATTCTGTTTACTGTTCTGTGTCTGCTGGGAATAGTAGTACACCGCTCGCTCAGCCACACTATATAGCATTCTGTTTACTGCCACTCTGTGTACCTCGCTCAGCCACACTATATAGCATTCTGTTTACTGTTCTGTGTCTGCTGGGAATAGTAGTACACCGCTCGCTCAGCCACACTATATAGCATTCTGTTTACTGCCACTCTGTGTACCTCGCTCAGCTACACTATATAGCATCCTGTTTACTGTTCTGTGTCTGCTGGGAATAGTAGTACTCCGCTCGCTCAGCCACACTATATAGCATTCTGTTTACTGCCACTCTGTGTATCTCGCTCAGCCACACGATATAGCATTCTGTTTACTGCCACTCTGTGTCTGCTGGGAATAGTAGTACACCGCTCACCCGCCACTGTATAGCATTGTGCTCTGCGTCGCTGCTGGGAATAGTGGTACTGTATAGCATTTCTGTACTGCCACTGTACTGCTGCCAGTCAGCGTGTACTGTAAGGATAAGTGAAATGAGGAAGAAATCCGGTGAAAGAGGGAGGGGCAAGGGAAGAGGTGTTTCCCCTGACGGTTCACGTACAGGCCACAGGGGACCACCCAAGAAAACCCACTCAATACCGCCCATGTTGTCCAGGACAACAACCCTCACAAATCCAAAAGAACAGGACCAGATAATTACTTGGATGACCTCTCAAGCGTCCAGCAGTGGGTTAAGCAGCACCAGCACATCACGCACGAGGTCCGAGTCCTCAGCCAGTTACAAGGAGCCAGTGGGCACAAAGCTAAACACAACCGGCAGCGACACCACGCACACAACTGCCAGATAACCAGTCCGATGAATTACCTCAGGACACAATGGGGTATTCGCAGGAGCTATTCCCAGCCCAACAAACTTCCACCTTTCAAAGGTCAATGGAGGAACAGCCAGAAATGTTGTGCCCGGATTCACAACCATTAACTGTGGGAAATGCACCGCGCACTGAAATACAAGGCGAGTCCGAGGAGGACTCGGAAACCCAAATCCCAGAGCAAGTTGGGCAGGAGGGGTTGCAATTGCAGGAGGTTCTGCCGACAAGATCTGGAAGACGACGTTGGAGTGAGCTGCGCAGAGGTTGTTCTGGGGAGCTCTACTCCACGGCGGCGGCCCCCCACAATGACATATGACGAGTTTCAGGAGATGGAAGAGGAGGGTACGGACAATGTGGACAGAGACCCAGATTTTGTTTGTGAACGAGAACATCGCCGTCGTAGCAGCAGCACAGATGAGTCTGTTGAAGAACCCACTGCTGCACGAGTTCGCCTTGTGCCACAAGGTAGGCGGCGCACAATTTCAGGCACCACAAGCGTGGAAGTTCAAGTGAGAGGCAAAAGAGGAGCAAACAGAACGCGCCAGCAAGGAAGGTGCTCCAAAGTCTGGGCTTTCTTTGAAGACTGCACTGAGGATGTTACCATGGCGATTTGCAAGGTGTGCAAGACCCGCCTGAGCAGGGGGAAAAGTATTAACAACCTCTCCACCACCAGCATGAGCCGCCACATGCTATCCAAACATCCCACTCTGTGGGCAAACGCGGCAGGACAGGGTACCAGCAACACCGCCTCCCTTGGGTTCACCAGACTCACCACCAGACCCGCCTCAGCAGCAGCAGTAGCCCAGCCATTGCGTGGTTCACAACATTCACAAACATCAGACGACGCTGACACTGTCACTTTCCGGAGTAGTGCTCTTGAGGTCTCCCAGTGTTCATCAAACACAACAACCAACAGCCCTTCCGTGTGCAGCGCTACGGTTCAGTTGTCTGTGTCGGAGATGTTTGAGCGCAAGAGGAAATTGCCAGCAAATGACCCCCGGGCCGTGGCAGTAACAGCCAGCATAGCCAAGCTTCTGGCCTGCGAAATGCTGCCATATCGAGTGGTGGAGACAAACAGCTTCAAGGGCATGATGTCAGTGGCCATCCCACGTTACGTGGTTCCCAGCCGCTACCACTTTGCGCGCTCTGCAGTGCCTGAGTTGCATGAGCACGTGGTCAGCAAAATAACCCGAAGCTTGAAGAATGCCGTTGCCTGCAAGGTTCACCTCACCACTGACACCTGGACGAGTGCGTTCGGCCAGGGTCGATACATCTCCCTTACCGCGCACTGGGTGAACCTTGTGGAGCCTGGCAGCGATTCCTCACCTGCTACGGCGCGGGTGTTGCCCACGCCGCAAACAGCTGCACCGCCGTCCCTCCCACTGGATAACAACAGCAGCACCTACCTCTCTGACTCCTTCTCCTCCAACGCATCTCAAAGCTGTACCTCATCCGGAAACGCTAACCCAGCAGCAGTAGGATCGTGGAAGCAGTGCAGCACAGCTGTTGGCATGCGCCAGCAAGCGTTGCTGAAGCTGATCTGCCTTGGGGATAAGCAGCACACAGGGGAGGAAATTTGGAAGGGAATAAAGGAACAGACGGATTTGTGGCTGGCACCGCTGGACCTGAAACCGGGCATGGTTGTGTGTGATAATGGGAGTAATCTCATTCGCGCTTTAAGGTTGGCTAAGCTGACACACATCCCTTGCCTGGCACACGTGATGAACCTAGTAGTTCAGCGGTTCCTGAGGACATACCCAGGAGTGGCCGATCTTCTGTTGAAGGTGCGTCGAGTGGCCAAACATTGTAGAAATTCCAGTACTGCTTCGGGGGCACTCGCCAAGATGCAGGAGCGCTTCAATCTCCCCCACCATCGCTTGCTGTGTGATGTCCCTACGCGCTGGAATTCTACGCTGCACATGCTAGCCCGCTTTTGTGAGCAGAAGAGTGCAGTGGTCCAGTACATGACGGCGCAGTACCGAAGCGCATCCGGACAGCTGCCAAGCTTCTGTGGATCCGATTGGGCCAACATGTTGGACCTCTGCCAAGTCCTCCAAAATTTTGAGCAATCCACGTTGCTTGTGAGCAGTGACAACTCTTCAGTCAGCATTACCATACCACTGCTGTGTTTACTGAAGAGGTCAATGTTGAAAATCAAGGAAACAGCTGTCATGATGCAACTGGGGGAATCTGAAGGAGAAACCGATCAGCGTGATGGTACCAACATCAGGCCATCCGCCTCAGGGAACGCTGGCCCCAGCAGCTATGACGAAGAAGAGGAGGAGGAACAGCTGGAGTTGGAGCAGGAATTTCATGCCACCACTGACGAGGGCCAGAGCGGTGCACGTTGGACTTCCACAATTCAGCGCGAATGGTCAGCAGAAGCAGACCAGGAGGAAGGTGACGACTATGATGCATCACAACAACTATCACAACGCTCACAAGAGGATGATGAGGATTCTGGTAGGACTCTGGAACACATGGCTCAATTCATGCTAGACTGCATTGAACGTGACCCACGCATTGTGCGCATTCTGGACAACACCAATTACTGGGTTTATACCCTTCTGGATCCACGGTACAAACACAATGTTCCAAAACTGCTTGAAGAAAGAGTCAGACAGGTCAAAATGGAAGAATACCAGCAGGCCCTTGTGGAGACTTTAGAGAGGAGATTGACATCCTCCCCCTCCTCTAGCCAGTTGTACGCCGACAGACTGACTTCCGCAAACCCAGGATGACCAGGAGGGCAGCAAACAACGCAAGCCGCAGCTAGTGCCCAAAAGGGAATGGTATCGGCAGTGTCCTTGGAGTGGGAAAATTTTCTGACACCCATGCAGCAGCAGCCCACTGAACAGCAAGCGTGCAGATCCACCTCCAACACCGATCGCCTGGAGAAGATGGTCAAGGACTACATGTCAGATGACGTAGCTGTGTCGAACAATCCATCTGCACCCTTCAACTATTGGGTATCGAAGCTAGACACCTGGCACGAACTGGCAATGTACGCAATAGAGGTGCTGGCTTGCCCGGCAGCCAGCGTTATGTCGGAACGCTGTTTCAGTGCTGCCGGAGGCATCGTCACAGATCGGCGTATCCGCCTCTCCACAGAAAATGCAGACCGTCTGACTCAAATTAAAATGAATCAATCCTGGATTGGAAATGACTACGCAACACTCCAGGACCCCAACCAAGTAACATGACCAATGAACATCTGGGATGGTGTAGCGTTTCCGGTCCCTGTTTATTGAACCTCTCATCTGTATTACATTTATGACTGCATGGCGGAAAAAAGCATTGCTGCTATATCCGCACGCTTTTTGTCCTCATGCAAGGCCTGGGTTGTTGTGTCTCAAAAAGCATGGCCTTCTCCTCCTGCGCCTCCTCCTGTTCCATCACGTGTGCTGCTGCTGGGTTAGCGTTGCCGCGTGGTCCCTGTTTATTGAACCACTTATCTTTATTACATTTATGACTGCATGGCGGTACAAAGCATGCTATCCGCATGCTTCTTGTCCTCATGCAAGGCCTGGGTTGTTGTGTCTCACAAAGCGTAGCCTTCTCCTCCTGCGCCTCCTCCTGTTCCATCACGTCTGCTGCTGCTGGGTTAGCGTTGCCGCGTGGTCCCTGTTTATTGAACCACTTATCTTTATTACATTTATGACTGCATGGCGGTACAAAGCATGCTATCCGCACGCTTCTTGTCCTCATGCAAGGCCTGGGTTGTTGTGTCTCACAAAGCGTGGCCTTCTCCTCCTGCGCCTCCTCCTGTTCCATCACGTCTGCTGCTGCTGGGTTAGCGTTGCCGCGTGGTCCCTGTTTATCGAACCACTTATCTTTATTACATTTATGACTGCATGGCGGTACAAAGCATGCTATCCGCACGCTTCTTGTCCTCATGCAAGGCCTGGGTTGTTGTGTCTCACAAAGCGTGGCCTTCTCCTCCTGCGCCTCCTCCTGTTCCATCACGTCTGCTGCTGCTGGTGCTGGGTTAGCGTTACCGGTCCCTTTTCCTGGAACCTCTTCTCTGTATTACATTTATGACTGCATGACGAAAAAAAGCATGTTACCTGTGCAAAGAAACATGACATTTTCCACATTTAAAAGACAGTTTTTCCTTTGAAACTTTACAATCAATTTTCTCAAAAACTATAAGCTCTTTTTCAAATATTTTTTTCCCTCTTGTACCCACTCCCAAGGTGCACATACCCTGCTAATTTGGGGTATGTAGCATGTAAGGAAGCTTTACAAAGCACGAAAGTTCGGGTCCCCATTGACTTCCATTATGTTCGGAGTTCGGCGCGAACACCCGAACATCGCGGCGATGTTCGGCGAACGTTCGCGAACCCGAACATCTAGGTGTTCGCCCAACACTAATAATAAGGCAGGAGATAACTAACCTCCACAAAGTGAGAGAGTTATTTTATCTCTTCATTCCTTAAGTTACCTCTTCTGTAGTTAATTTACCTCCTCTGTAGTTAGTTTACCTCCTCTGTAGTTAATTTACCTCCTCTGTAGTTATTTTCACACGCAGTTTATAAACAGCCTGTCTTTAACTCTGGAGTTATTTTAAGGATTGAAGAGTTAACTTAAAGACAGAAGAGTTAACTTTAGGTTTGCCTGAGGTAAAATGTTTCCAGAATACTACATGCCTTATCACCATGGTGATAACTCTAGAAGAGTTATTAAAGACAGGAGATAAGCTTAGTGAATTGAGGCCATTGTATCAAAAGGTGACTAGCCTGGGGCAGTAAGATGGCCACAAAAATGTTGGCCTGTATAGTCTAACATTAACCACTTACTCTTACCATTTACTAACATAGGTGCTAATCTCATGTCAGACAAAAACTTGAACCTTTATCCTCCCCTTCAACCCCTAAACATAACTCTTTAAGCTGTCTGCAAAATAACTGTATACTTTATTTACCCACTTAATTTTGTTTTTCAGACAACCCCCCTCAGGATTTCCTCCCACCACTGTGTGTCTAGATACAGAAAAAGTGTCCCATCACCACACCCACTTGATAGGGTACAGATACATCTCTGATGAAGCGAAAGTGAAACTGGTCGGGTGGAGTGTAGGCAGCTTTAAGATATTATTTTACATGCTGTCTGTTTGATTTGGGTCCATTTCTTTATGGACCTTAAATGTAAGTTGTTGCTGTTGGGAATTGCTCATGTTTGAATAAAGTGTACTTCTTTTAATATTTTCTTATATTTTTTATGCATTGCCACTTTACTTGCCATTGAGTATCTGAAGTAATTGTACATTTAAGAGGAGAAAACTACTGTGACCTCACCCTAGGGAGATTGACCATTACGCTCATGACCTTGTACTTTGGGTCAAAACGTGTAGGGTAAGAGTTAACACTAGTCTGTGGTAATGGGACACATTGCCTGTTTCTAGAAACACAGTGGTGGGAGGAGAACTGTGACTGGTGTCTTCTTTGTTTTATATAGTAAAGGTACATCCCCGGACTTCAACTAAGCCTCAGGAATATACATACATGTCCTCACTATGTATTAGGAGCATTAGTACAGTGGTCACAAAGGGACACTTCCATGCACCGCTATACAGAGTGTCAATTTATATGGCGGTACTTTACAGACACCATACAAACTATACAGGGGATGCTGTAAGTAGAGGCCAATATATGGAGACATTATAATGGGGTTGTGGAATGGCGAGATGTAATAGTTCCATAATACAGAAGTTTGGTGTGATTTGCCTTCTTAAAACAGAAGGTACTTGCAATAAGTGAACATCTGTGGTCTCCCACAATGCATCACTACTAAATATGCAAATTATCTCTTTATGCCCCTGAAGCCAGGCTAGCATCCAGAACTGCTGGTGTATAGCAAGCCAATACAGAAGTTGTCATCTGAGCAAAACATGATGGCTATTAACATAGCCATCTCTTATAACCACTCCCACTTTTGACACCACATCCTTGCAAGATAAAACAATGAATTATTCTCCCTATCGTCCTCCATGGATAATATGCAACCCTTAAAACAAAATGTATGTAAAAATTAAAACAACTAACACCAGTATTCAAGACCCTTTAAAGAGACTCTGTAACAAATGTTTCAGTCTTACTTCTTCTATCCTATAAGTTCCTATGCCTGTTCTAATGTGCTCTGGCTTACTGCAGCCTTTCCTAATTGCACTGTCTCTGTAATAAATCTTATCTACTTTCCTCTGTCATGTCTGTCGGGCTAAAGCTTGAGTGTGTGGAATGTGCAGGGCTGCTTGTGATTGGTTAGAAGCGATACATGCCCCCTCCAGGCCCCCTGCACACTCTGTATGTCTCACACACTCTGTTTATGTGAGCCTATTACAAGCTGGTTAGTTTGTTTGTAAACACTGCCTAAAACTGTTAATTACAAGCCAGGATTGCAGCAGAGATTGGCAGAAACAGCACAGAGGGGCACAGGAGAAAATAAGGAATACAATGGTATGCTTTTTAGTGTAAGAATATTAGAGTACAGATTCTCTTTAAGTAAGAAACACATGTCACCAGTTTTAGCAGCTTTTAGGAAGCCGTGGAAGATCAGAATACATATCCTGATGGTGTTTTAATGTTTTTGCAGTATCCCTGCTGAGTGATCACAGCCCCATTAATGTTACTGACATTGTTGACATTAGTAAATCAGGGGCCCTCATGCAGCTCCTAGCTGGTTGCTTTATTCCAAGAGCATTCAAATTTACTTAAACTACTAGATTTCTTTATACCACCAGACTTGATTTATAGAGATCCTCCTAGGCTGAAGATCATTGGAGAAAATCAATGATTCTAAAAATCTGGCCTGATTTTATTGAAAATTATTTGTTAATAAGCAGTTACAGTTCAAAATTATGCTTTAGGTCATATTGGACCTTAGCGAGGTGGCAGTGGGATAGCAGATGTAGACATGCGTCCATAGTGATAAGTTACTTAATCCGCTAAGACAACATTATAAGTTTAGGCACCTTTAAATAATTGTCAGTGTCATTTGCTATGACCCATGGAAAGGGTCATAGCAAACTCATTTTCAATTGCAAAGTTGTTGTTTTTTTAAAGGAAGATTAAAAATGATCTCCTAGGAGCCCTGGGCCCTTTTTCTATTTACTTTTTCTCCAAAGTGTTTTCCTAGGAGATACTTTTTCAAATTCTATTTAAAATAACTTTTCAACACTCTGAGATTGAAGAAGGACCAAAAGATAGGTAACAATGTACTGTCAAAACTATTTACTTGCTTGCTGGTGACTTAAAATACAGTTCATTGATAAGGTGTGAAGATATCACCTAGGTCAAAACCGTGAATTGCATAAGGGCCCAGGTTTGAATGATCACTTAGGTTCACCAGTGTTCTTCAGCCTTGAGAACGACAGTAAATCAAGCTGTCATATCTCACATCTCAAAAATGTGATATATAAGTTATTGGTATGAGCAATGTAGAATATTAGTAATAAAAAAAACCAGAAGACTGCCTATCCACATGCTATACTACAGTATATTCTGTATTTGTTATCTATGTATATTGTTCTCTGTCTGAAGTCTCTGTGCAATAAATATGTTTAAGTTATATTTATGCTGACAACTAAAATCACTAAATTTAATTAAGCACATTCTAATGAAGAACGATTGCACCGATTGCATTGGATATCCATTACATGCAGTATAAACAAAAGCT